>NC_135477.1:226419365-226726615 GCF_052094955.1 Ictidomys tridecemlineatus
AGGTCCTGGAGGAATATCCAATGATGAGAAGAGCCTTCGAGACAGTGGCCATTGACCGACTAGATCGGATAGGTACTCTTTACTTTTCTAACTTCTTCATGAAAAATTTTTTTCATTTTGTGGCATAACACAAGTTTGCAATCATGTGTCCCAAAGGCTAGTTCAGTGCTTGTTATGTTATGTAGAAAAGCAATTAACTGTAGCCATTTTTCTGGAGAGTTCTGAGGTCCTATCTTTCCTGTTTTTTGGGTTTACATATTCACATCTGTTTTTACCAGGGACTCAATCTGATATGCCATGTGATACCAAAACAGATTGAATCTTCAGGTAAAAACTATCAATACAAATTCTAGAGAGCATTAAAATAGCACCAAAAATACAATAGTATGAGTCTGCATTACAAACCAAATTTTGTCACAAGGTTCACTTTTTGTCTTGACATTTTATCCTTATATTAAAAATTGAATACTTTGTATTTAAATTGTTACCAGCAGAAACTTATTGAAATGTTTGTAATACAGACTCATGCAGAAAAAGTATTGATGGAAGTGCCCAAACTAGATATTTTACTTTGCAAAGCCTGTGTACACTCTTTAGTGCTACAAATAAAAATATATAAATTATACCTTATTAGTTATGCTAATTTATGGTTTGAATAATTGCCATAGTAAAGTTAGATCAGATTGGTTTGATTAACTTTCCTAAATATTCTGGAATATCCTGACATGTTATACTGTGGTATACATTCATTCTCCAAACTTGGACCTTCTTTGCCCATCTACCCTCGTTCCCACCTTATTTCCTCTCAACCCTCATATCTGTTTAAAAGTCACTGGCTTGTAGAAACCTTCTCTGACCTCTCATCCCCAAATAGGCTGAGTTCCCTGATTATGTTCTCTTATCTGAAGTGCCCCCATCACAACATTTTCATTATAGTAAGATACTAAGCTTTGTGAATGAAAGAGATCATGTCTAATTAATCATTACATTCATAGTACCTGATGCCCAGTGAATATTTATTGAAAAGGGGGAGGGAGCGAGAAAGGAATAAGTGGACTTAAAGCAGATGAAACTGGGATCAGTTAGAAGTAAACAAAAGGCACCTCTACTGCTTCATTCTTATTAAAGGAAGAACATAGATTGATTTATGGTTATGTCAGTATTTTTTTCCTGCACTTGATATCTTTCTTTCCCTCTGTATTATGGAATAACAGACTGTATAAACATCTGAAGTTTGATTAGATGAAATAAAGGGAGTATTTGGATATTATCATTAGATATAACAAGTGTATTAGAAATTCATATTGACAGCTGAGAGAATTTATAGAACGTACTCATCCATGGAGATGGTAGCCATAAAAGTAGGCACTCCTGATAGTATGCATGGAACTTGAAAAGAACTTTGGTTTTTGTGGCTTGAGTGTTCATGTCAGACCCAGAGACTGATTTCTGAGTATGAGGTTTTCCTACACCAGCTGGACATCTTCAGATAAATCATGAAACCTAGAGTATTTCAGTAAAGAATTTCTGTTGATTTGATATAGCTTCACATTCATCTAAATTATTTCAGCTATTTATTTAAAATAAAGTTTGCATGAAATGGTGTGCAATAAATTATAGAGACAGTAAAATTCCTAGTAAGCACAAGCCACTTGCATTTTGATCTTTATGAAAGTATAACAGCACATAAAAATTATTTTAATTTTTTCCATTAGATTAGGAAATGCTGGCTATTCAAATGGTCACAGAAAAACATTATCCATCTCAGTTTTGTGACCATTGCTTAGAAATATACACTGTCATTCATTAAGGGAGTATGCTAAAAAAGCATTTGTGTTTATTATTCATATAGGATTTTTGTTCTTTGGGAAATTAGTATAGTTTCTTTAAAAAAGAGAGATACCTGTCTTGGCAGGAATAAAAATGATTGCTTTTTTAGTAGCCAGGAAAATTTTAACACTTTCATTTTGAAAAATACCCGTTATTTCTTTTGATATGATACTTTATTTAGCAACATAGCAAACTGGTTAACTTTTCAGTTATCAAATGCACTTGGATTATGCTTTTTCCTTTTTTCACCAATCCACTAATAATTCTACTTCTTAGTCTGCCAGAAAATCTCTAGTTATTTCACACCATTTCAAAGATGATGACAGGAAGAACAGCTAAGATTTATTGAGGTCCTTTGTGTGAGGTGAGCACTTGCCACACTATACCCCTGGCCTTCACCACAACCCTTTAGGAGAGGAATGATCACGAGATGGTTCTCACTTGGCTGCACATAAAGATCCCATGGGGAAATTTCTTATTAAGGCACAACAGTCTAGATCCTGTCTGAGTCCAGAATTTGAATTGATAGAG
Organism: Ictidomys tridecemlineatus; assembly: GCF_052094955.1. Taxonomy (NCBI): domain Eukaryota; kingdom Metazoa; phylum Chordata; class Mammalia; order Rodentia; family Sciuridae; genus Ictidomys; species Ictidomys tridecemlineatus. Next base: position 226,421,727 of record NC_135477.1, read on the forward strand.
TCTTTCAAGTTTGCTGGTCATTAGTACATATGAAAGCTCCAGAGATTAGAGAAAAATGCAGTTGGAATTGAGAATCATTGGTGCTGGACATTGGTCAAGGACCTGATATGCTGCTCCCTAACCACCCTGGAGTCTTGGTAGAATGCAGTGGCAGATTCATATGTGGGGGCAGGCCAAAGAGGCTGCATATCCAGAAAGCAATCAGATGACAGAGATGCAGCCAGTCTGTTATCTGCAATCAGAGTGCACAATCACATTTCTTCTGTTTCCTTCCTACCCCTGTTACATTCTAACTGTGTTTTCTTGGGCACTGTACTTAATTGTCCCATGCCCAGGTCTCCTTTCTAGTGACAATGGGATTATTATGACTATACATATATCATAGGGTACAGGCTGAAATAAAATAATGTACTAAAGTCCTTTGTAGAGCAAGGGCTTACATATTTGCTGTTATTATCCATTGGCTTTTCTTGCATGAAATTCAAATCTCCTTTCTAGGTTCAGCCTGATCCAAAAGCCCCTTCTTCCCCCATTCTTTAAGATAGCTCTAGTGTTGAATAGCTCCAAATCTTTCATACACTTTTCCACTTGACTTGAGTAAAATTTAAGATTTACCCGGCAGATACAGGAAATGCACAGGGCAGAAGCTTCCTTTATATTTGCTCTGTAATGGAGAATTCTTGGATATTGCTTGTGAGTGATCCTCTTACCTGATCTCCTCATCAGTCAGGAGTAGACTCCATAAGTGCCTATCCTATCTTTTTTCTCTTTTTTTCCTTTGCTGATAGGCAAGAAAAACTCCATTCTTCTGCAAAAGTTCCAGAAGGATCTGAACACTGGTGTTTTCAACAATCAGGAGAATGAGATCCTGAAGCAGATTGTGAAACATGACAGAGAGATGGTGCAGGCAATCGCTCCCATCAATTATCCTCAAATGACAGCCCTGAATTCGACATCTTCCACCACTACCCCAACATCGCGCATGAGGACACAATCTCCACCGGTGTACACAGCGACTAGCCTGTCTCACAGCAACCTGCATTCCCCGAGTCCCAGCACACAGACACCCCAACCATCGGCCATTCTCTCACCATGCTCCTACACCACTGCGGTCTGCAGCCCTCCTGTACAGAGCCCGCTGACCACGCGAACTTTCCACTATGCCTCCCCCACTGCTTCCCAGTTGTCACTCATGCAGCAGCAGCAGCAGCAGCAGCTGCAGCAGTCCCAGGCTCCGCAGACTCAGCCACAGCAGCAGCAGCCACCACAACAGCCACAGACACCCAGCAGCTCCACACCGAAAAACGAAGTGCACAAGAGCACGCAGGCGCTTCATAACACCAATCTGACCCGAGAAGTCAGGCCCCTTTCGGCCTCGCAGCCCTCGCTGCCCCATGAGGTGTCCACTCTGATCTCCAGACCTCATCCCACTGTGGGCGAGTCCCTGGCCTCCATCCCCCAACCCGTGGCAGCCGTCCATGGCACGAGTCTTCAGGCGGGGGGCAGGGGCACAGTCCCTCAGCGAGTCACCCTCTTCCGACAAATGTCGTCGGGAGCCATTCCCCCCAATCGAGGAGTCCCTCCTGCACCCCCTCCACCAGCAGCTGCTCTTCAGAGGGAGCCTTCCTCAGTCTTAAACACAGACCCAGATGCAGAAAAGCCACGATTTGCTTCAAATTTATGATCCCTGCTAATTGTCAAAGCAGAAAGAAATACTCTAATAAACTGAGAGTATTCTCAGATCTTATTTTATTCTATCTCCTGATAGATCCCTATAGCCTACTATGAAGAGATATTTTAGACAGCTCTGGCCTACATGCAAAATGTAAAAACATATATACATATACTATTAAATATATATCTAAATTCCCAAGAGAAGTTCAAAAGACCTGTTTAGCATTCAGTGTTATATGTCTTCCTTTCTTTAAATCATTAAAAGATTTAAAATGTTGTTGTAAGATTATTTCTTTCTAATGTACTTTTACTTAATTCTTTGGGTATATGTATTTCTCTATTTTATGAAGAGTTCTTGGATTCAATGGGAACAAAACTATTGATTTTAAAAAGGCAATTCTCAAATGAGCTCTGGAATAGCACCAATCAAAATTTTTATTCATTCGTTGTGTCTCTGCATCTAAATTTTCAATCATTAATTATGGGGGATTAAATAATAAATCCCACTTTATAGATCTAAATTGTAATTTGGTGCTTTCAATTTTGAATTAGAAAAAGAACACATTACATGCTTGGCCATTGTAGGAGACTAGCATTGCCACTGTTAAAAGACTGCCTCTATTCTCAAACATGTTCATTGGTCTTTCAGAAAGCTGAGGGAATATTTCTCTTCATGTGTTATTGGACTTTTACCAAGACTCAATCAACGTTAGCTGTAAATAACTTTTTGAACCCAAATAAAAATAGCTATTCTGTGTTGTATGAAGGTAAAAGTCATTGTTTAAGGATTTAGTTTTATTGCTTCACTTCAAAACTTAGAGTTTTAAATTTTACAAAACCGAATTGTGACAATTATTCAATTGTAATGCAATGGCTTGAAACCTACAATATTATTTTAACCTGCAACGTTTTATGCAAAAAATGTATGCTCGAATCTACAAATTGCTTGTATTACACCAAAAATCATTACTTTTCTTCCTTCTTGCCATAATCAAGCATCTGAAAATAGTCCCTGCATGCTTTTGGGGGGGAAATAATAGGTTCAAATCATTCATTATAAGGGAAGGCTTACAGTATTTCTCATTTCTAGAAAAGTATAAAAATTCATTAATTGCCTATCTTAAAATTCTTGTAAGGCTGACTTGGATTTCTGACTTAAGTCTAGAAGTGAGGTTTTTCATTTTCATTTAATATTATTGCTATTATTATTATTATTTAAGTAATTATTTGTAAACCACAGCTTGATTTGGAGTTGAGAGCGTGTTCTATGTCTTCACTGTAGTTGGTAGTTCACTGTGGTGTTAATTTAAAGAAATAAATACAATATATCATCATGTCTGTTTGGTAATACACATTTTGCTCTATGTATATTGTAACTAAGTGGTTAGTAAATCTTAAGGCATGTGGTGACTAACATAGACCTTAGATAGGAAGCTCATTATTTCAAATGTGCTGAAAACAGTATGTACATGGTGACAGAAAGCTGCGGTAAAGTTGAATGTCTGTGAGCATTGTTTATTTGTTCGTTCATTTGTTTCCTTAATTCTTTCCATGATCTGTGAGCATCTGCTTCTTCTCAAAGAAGTCCCTTAGTAATCATTTGTGCCTAATGCATCACAAAAAATGTGGTGGATGACTGGAATGCTATGGAAAGATTCCTAACGTCCAACTTCTGCAAATAACCCAAATAACGAAAATGACCTAAAGTGGAGAACTTCAGTATCTCTGACGCTTATGGCACATTGAAGAAGAACTTAAAAAGATCACACATTATCTGGGACAGGGCCTCAAGATTGAGGACAGAAAGCAAAAATTCTGAAGTGGATCCATGCTGCCTGTTATGCCTTTTATGGATATAATACTTATAATACCAAAATGAGATATTATGTTTAATTTCTAACAGATCCAAACTCATGTGGAAGTGATCAACAATGCTAGTCAATATATTATCATTAATATGCTGGTGACAAATGATGGTGTGTCAGGAATGGCCTGAGAAATGAATTGTTCAGCCTACCTAGAATCTATGGGAAAGCTGCAAGACCATTTAAGTATCAGTACAAAACTCCTTTATTTCATTAAAATATGAGAATTAACTTCAATTTATTAAGATCATGCATTGCTCCTTTAAATTGTTAAAGGTTTTACATTTGATAGAATTAATGGGTTTGGTAGTGAAATATTTTTATATATATGAATTTTTGGTTTTTTATTTTGAGCACTATTGGGAATCATAAGCAAAATTGAATTGCATGGTCTTTCAGTGCAACCATACAATTTTTATTCACTTTGTAATAGAACAGAAAAAAAAACCCTAAGGTTTATATGCTAACCTAAACAAGGTACAGGGTAAATTATATACATATATATGTATGAATGTATATATACTTAGGTTAAGAAAAAAATTGACTCACATTCCTGTAATATAAAGGTTCATTGCTAGTTGACAGTGACCTCTTTTTCTCTGTACATAGTTAAGCCCACATGGAGTTTTAATCTGTACAGAAAGAAATGTATTATTGAAAAGATTGGCCTTTTTGCTGCTGGGAAGATAGTAACATAGCTGATTCCTACAACAACTGTATGATCAGGGATGAGTTAGAGTATTTCTTTTGTCTTTGCTCAAAGCCATACATATATAAATATATATAAAGATTATTAATAAATTCAACAGAAAATAAACTAAAATCATGAATATTTTATTTTATCAGTATCCTCTAATCAAATGTTTTGTTTTATTAATGAGTACAAATTTGCCTCTGTCTTCCTTTATTTATATCATATGATTGCCAAGAGGGCTTCTAGTTGAGAATCATCATAAGATTAATTATGGATGTTCTATGACTGTTGAATGAAAGGAATTTCAATAGAACTTATATTTCCCAACTATCCCTTGATTTTACTCTGCCACATAGTAAAATATTAGTTTTTAAAAATATTTTTTTGTTCTGTACTGCCTTAGCATGCGGTTGTTGTCTAATTTGAAATATACATTTATTTTTTTTTGTTATTGGATATGAGGATGAGAAATAATTGTCATGTTATATACATATTCACAACTATTTTGTTACAGGTTTTAGGTTTGCAAAGGCTTTTGGATAGTGGTAGAATTTTTCATACAGTAGATTTTGAATCAGACCTAAAAGCCCAAGAAAAAGATTTTCATGATGAAGATAAATAGCAAAGCATACCTGAAGACAATAAGAATGAATGATATAATTGGCAACAGATTCTAATTATTAAATACATAGCATTTCTCCAGGTCTCCATGACCGTCTCTCCATAAGCAAGTGATTCCCTGATGAATGCTGTTCCACTTTAAAAAGATGGTTATTTTGCATTTTTATGGACTTAAATGAGCATTAGTATTTTCAGGACACTCTAAAGTATACAATCAAGGTATTCTGATAACTCCTACAGGACATGGACCACTTAAAAATGTGAGGAATCTAAAAATTTAAATGTATTATTTCAAGACCTGAATCATTTATACTTCAATGTATAAGTTATCTCAATTATCTTCAGTGTTATTTTAAATATCTCCTGATCTTCTCTTTTCAACTTAGTTTTTTGTATTTGATAATTATTAGTTTGTGCCTGTGGAGCTAACTTTGATTAGTTATTATATTAAGTGACATCAATTAGATTTCTTTCCCTATTACCTCCATCATTTTAGAACATTTGCCACAAACCAATGTTATTTTGTTCATATGAACTACGCTTAGCAAAGTTTTATTACATGCTAGGCTCACATAAAAAATTATTCATGCTATAACATGAATAGAATAATTGGATGCTGAACTAAATTTTGAGTTCTGAAAAGAATGGTCAGAAATTCAAGGAAGTATGATTGGTGGCATGCACCAAATTGTAGCTCAGTTCTATAACTTTATTCAATATATTCCGTTTGCAAAAAGAGGCTGGAGATTTTCCTGAAAGTGTTCATTAGTGTATTCTAGATTACCTGCTACTGTCCTGTGAAAATAGTAACTTTCAAAGCAATTTTATTTTTATTTTTAAAATTTATTTATTTATTTATTTATTCTAATCAGGTATAAATGACAGTAGAAAGCTCTTCAATTCATTGTACACAAATGGAGCAGAATTTTTCATTGCTCTAGTTTTGCAAGAAGGAGAGTCGCACCATTTGTGCAATCATAAATGTACCTAGGGTAATGATGTCCATCTCATTCCACCTGTTTTTCTATACTTTTACCTCCTCCCCCCTCCCATTTGCTCATCCAAAGTTCCTCCACTTGTCCCATGCTCCCTCCCCCATTGAATTAGCATCCACTTAACAGAGAAAACATTTGTCCCCTGGTTTGTTGAAAATGGCTTATTTTGCTTAGCATGATATTCTCCAATTCTATCCATTTACCTACAAATGCCATTATTTTATTCTCTTTTAATGCTGAGTAATATTATATTATATACCACAGTTTCTTTATCAATTCATCTATTATCAGCTTTTATCCATTCATCTTTATCAGCTTCTAGATTGCTTCCACAGTTTATCAATTGTGAATTGCGTTGCTATAAACATTGAAGTGATTGCATTACTGCAGTATGATGCTTTTAAGACTTTAGGGTATGGACCAAGGAGTGGGATAAATGGGTCAAAAGGTGATTCCATTTCAAATTTTCTAAGGAATCTCCATACTACTGTCCAGATTGGTTGTCCCAATTTGCAGTCCCACCAGCATTGAGTATGCCTTTTCCCCCAATTCTTGCCAACACTTATTGTTGCTAAAGAAAATTTAATTATTTCCTTTTTAAAAGTGATATCTGTTTCTTTTTAGGCAGGCAAATGATTAAGGTTATCATGATTCTAAAACAAAGAAAGAAACTATAAATGACTTTGCCTAAATTCATGAAAGATTTAGGAGCAAATCCAGCCAGAGTACTCATCTTCCTCTTCTTCCTATTTTGGAGTTTTTCACCAATGACCATATTCTTTCTCTCTTCAGGAATAATTTATATTTTCATTAATATGTGACATTTTGTTCTTTCTACATCTTAGCTTTAGGGTATGAAAGGCATGAGTTTCTCTATGTAGGAAAAATTTCTGGCATATTTACAAGTCTTTCGGCACAAAAGATTGTTTTGTTATATCTGTCTTAAAGAAAATATTAGTGAATTTGTAATATTTGTTTGCTTTTCAGTTTGGAAAATTCTTTTGTCAGTTCTCCCTCTTCTCCATACTGAAATATAGTCTTTCTTCAATACCAAACAATCAGAAAAGGAGACCATCTTCTTAACAGGTCTGGAACAAGGGTAACATGAGTGAGGCATTTATCTCATGCACAAAATTTGAGGTACCAAAACGCTCAATAACATGACAAATAAAATTCTAAAAATCAAAATTAATATAATAATGAACCGAATATCATGATTTTAAACCAAGGCAGAATCCAACCTTTCACTTGCATGACCCAGCCTCTCTTGATTCACCTTCTTCCTAATAGGTATAGTCTTGCTCACTCTCCAGGCTTTGGCAGTTTCAAATGAATGGAGATTTGAAGGGTTTTTATGAGCTTATCCTCATTCCATCTTTATAATTGTTAAAGGATGATATGAAGGGAACTTAAACATAAGGCTCTGAACGTATTTTCAAAGTCTTTGATGTAGAAAGGACAAGTAATGTATTAAATGCTGAAGAAAGGAATTAACAGTTAAGGACAAATTAAACCTGCCTTTTTAAAGTGTACACATTCAACAGAACTCAGCTGACTGGGAACACTGGCATTTCCCTGCAACTGGAAAGCTTACTGACTGAAAGAATAGAACATGAATATGGATTCAGAAAACTTCCAACGGGTATTTATTATCAAGCTAAAGTTTTAACATAATCATATGGATATTATTAATCAGAGGGCCTGTGTCAAAATATGTTTATTGTTAATGTGAAAGGAAATAAAATAATTCATGACAGCAGAAATTGGGGGCTATTTACAATCCACACTTCCCTGTGAAGTGGCAGGCTCTAAGGAAGACTGTAGCTTTGCTCGATAGGGGAATGGTAAATAGAAAGTTTGCTTACCTTGCATGAGACAAAGACTATAGGGGAAGGGAAAGAGCCTAAGAGAGTAGGATGTAGCACCAGTAAGAAGAGAAAGTGGTGAAGGAATAATTTTGGTTAAATGAAGCAAGTTCTCCAAGTATTATTTGAAGTAATACACCCCAAAGATTGACAAAGGTGGATATTTTTTAGAGCTACTTTATTTCTAATGTTTCTTCAGTGACCATTTACTCCCAAAGCAAACCAGCTCTTTATTTTAATGTAATAATTTTAATAATAACATTTGAACTGAGCACATCTGAGTTAGTACATAATAATTCTTCAAAATAAGGTCTATTTTATGTTTCCATTAGATTTATATAACTGAATTCAAGTAATGTAGAATCAGAATGATGAAGGAGTTTTCAAAAAACCAAATTGAAGTTTTATCAGATTAATCATATTTTTCTACACAGAAAATTTATATTTATAGAGGTAAAGTGATTTTCTTAATATATTTTAAGTTTCCACTTAATTTATGAGGGAAATTCTCTATAAATGGGAGATATACTTCTGAAGGAAGAAGGAACAGAACTCAAAGAAGTTTGAGAGATTCAAAATGAGATTTCCAAATGTATTTTCATTTCTTCCAAATGTATTCTCATTTCTTCCTTGTAATATATTTGTTCAAGGCCTTAGCCTCCAAGCATTTAAAAATAAAAATTGTTTGCTAAACTGCTCTAAGCTCTATTGCCAACCTAACACATTACAATTCTACTGAAAAGTTTGCTTCTTAATTGCTCTGATATTGTGATATCTAACATAATGAAGTATTTAGTTTGAGAAATATTACATAGTATTTAATAGACTTGTATACACTATATAGCATATATTCTACATACATTCCCATAATAAGAACCAAATGCTTATTAGCTACATTGACTTTTAAACAAACATATGGAAAGATTCAAGTAATTGTCTTACTCCCAGTATTTATCTTAAAATTATAAGCACATACCCCAAGGATAAAATAAATCAAAATATGTTTAACCTCCAAATTAAAAACAACCTTCAGGCCCAGTGGCAAATATAAGTATTCTCAAGAGTGATTTATCTCTTCTTGATAACCACAGATCCATTTTGGGAGTCAGCCAAAACTCATAACCTGAGTTACTTTTACTCTCATAGAACAGTGATCAAATCTATTCATTTGAGCTTGTTTCGCATAGTTCTTTTTAAAGGTATGATTACTTACTTTATGTATGACATTCTACATTTCTATAAGTAGATGGCATTGACTTTTAATTTCTCAAAGAGTAACTTTTTAAATTGACACCTATAATGAAATGAGTTGGCTTTTTATTAGCTTTCACATGAGCCACAATAGCAGAAACTTATTACATATTTTGTTAGAAGCTACTCCAAGCTATGAATGTTGCCAAGTTTTGAGATTTTTGACTAGATTACTAATACAATTTTCCACATAAATTGATTACAAACATATATCAAAGCTTTACTTTAATCTTAACAAGAGAACTCTGAGTAAGATAATTTAAAGATTCCTTCAAGGTAAAATGATTTTGTAAGTAGAAGGAAATTTTAAAAAGGAAAGAGGGAAAGATGAAGAAAGAGATTTTAAAAAAAAAGAAATTGGTTCACTAATCTTTTTTTATAAAATTACTGGTTACTGATTATTAACCTCATCATAAATCTTTATTTTATGAGACAATATTACTGGTAGATATCTTAGTCTCTTTAGTCTTTCGGAAAGTTACTCAAGCACTTCATCAGAAATGCCAAATACAACCTGGACATGGTGGTCCATCCCAGTGATTTGGGAAGCTGAAGCAGGGGTTTTGCAAATTCAAGATGAGCCTTTTCAACTCAGCTAGATTCTGTCTTGGAAATAAAATAAAATAATAAAATAAAATAAAATAAAATAAAATAAAATAAAATAAAATAAAATAAAATGGGTTGCAGTGTTTCTGGCTCAATGGTAGAGGGCCTCTGGATTCAATCCTCAGTACCTCCCCCGCCTACATAAAGTGTTAAATACTCTGCCAAAGGGCAGCAACACATGTTCCAGAAAAAGTTCTGGCCCCAAATTTGGGATATACTGTTTTCTTTTAAATTCCAACATACTGTGTGAGAATAAGCAATAAAGTTTTTCTGCACACATTTTAAAGTGACTTCAACAGTTGTGTTAGTCAGTTCTTTATCGGTGCAACCGAAATACCTGACAAGAACATGTTAAAGGAGGAGAGATCTTGGTTCAGAGGTCTTAGTTGATGCTTTTTCAGCTCCATTGTTTTAATCCAAGGTGAGGCAGAACACCATGGCAGAAGGGCATGCTAGATTCTCTTAGCACAGGGCAGCCAGAAAGGAGGGAGGGAGGGAGAGGGAGAGAGAGAGAGAGAGAGAGAGAGAGAGAGAGAGAGAGAGAAACTGAGACAGTTCCAGGGAAAAGATAATAGTCCCCAAGGGCTTGCCACAGTAACCTACTGCCCCCAACTATGCCCCACCTCCCAGTAATCCATTCAACTATCCATGGGATGAGGTCAGAGTACCACCCAGTGATTCAGTCACTTCCCAAAAGCCCCAACTACGAACATTGTTTCATTGGCGACAAAGCCTTCAACACATGAGTTTGTGGGGAATACTTCATGTCCAAACCATATGAGTTATACACAATAAATTCATTTATATCTGCAAAATCTTAAACATTTGATTCAGCTCATCTAAAGTAAATCTTGCTTATCATCCAAGCAAAGCATATTCCTTAAAACATGTTTTCTTGATGGCAAATATGTTGTAGTTTCTTATAAGAAAAGTAATATTTCAAAGGGGTTATCCTTTCCAAATTATAAAGCATTTGAGAGCCTCAAAGGCTTTTCTGTTGAATAAGTAAACCCTGACTTTTGAAATGTTGAAAAATGTCTTTAACACTTTATGTTGGATCTAAGAGCAGGAAAAAATTAGGAGATGGACTATCAGCTAACCTAATCTTTGTGCATAACCACAGTTTTAGATTTTCATCTTCCCGGGAATTGTTTTCAGATTTACAAGAACTATAGACCCCTGGATCCTCAAGTAAACAAATTTAAAATGCTGATAACACAAACTGGAAAGGCAATTTAAGTAAAATTCATGGAAAAGAGGGAAAACAACATAGACAAAGATCAAGGATATATCTGAAAACATCTTTAAATATTCGTTTTGATCAAAAAGAATGTGCAGCATTAGTTCTAAGGATGAAAGAAAATAACATCGACGAGATTAGGAAGATTTATTTTTAGAATAGATGATATAGAATATGGTTTCCTACACAGGGGCTGATTTTTATCACCACGTACTACTAATTTTCCTCTTCTCCGTTTCCTTCTGGGTTATTTTCAAAGATTCAGCAAATTTCGTAAAGATGGATTTTGCTAGGCCTTTTGTAAAAATCTCTTTAGTAATCTCCTTGTTTGTCATGACAGAGCCATTCAAATAATTATTTGATTTTCTTTATAATGAAGCTAAAATCTGTCCTGTAAGCAAAAACATGCATTGTAAAGATGTCACAAAATAACAAATTGAAAATGGGGCAGAACAGGTTAATTTACAATGGCAATGAGAACGAGAAAGCAAAGAGAGAAACTGTAGGCATAGGAACTTATTTTTAATTCATTAGAAATAAAAGATATATTGGGAAGGAAGAAAATTTGTAGGAAACATGAAGAAAAATTTGTATGCCTATGTTTCACAGCTGATCTTACTTCCCTTCTCACGGATGTGATACTAATGATAGCATCAGTATAGATCCTTCCCACTTGCCTTCAAGCACAAAGTGGCTATATTGGAGAAAAGAGAACATTGAAAGAATGAAACAACAGAGGAAGGCCAAAAATTTTGGCCTATTCAGGAATAAAAACCAGGTAGCCAGCAGTTTTTCATTCTAGATACAGGCATACCTACCAGTGGGCAAAGTGTGGCTGCACAGCAGGGAAATCTTCAGAGGCAGGAAAGCTTGGACAGCTTCTACTTCTCTGAAGCCCACTAAAAAAACACAATGTCAACAAAGTCATCCAGAACTGACATATGAGGAATTAACAGCTTTAGTTAGCTTTTTCATCACCGTGACCAGAAGATCTAAGAACCATGTGGAGGAAATTTTATTTGGCTCACAGTTTCAGAGGTCTCAGTCCAAAACTGTAAACTCCATGACTCTGAACTGGAGGTAAGACAGAACATCATGGCAGATGAGAAAAGCAGCTCAAGACAAGGCACCAGGAAGCAGGGGGAGCTCTGCTCACCAGGAACAAAATATATACCCCAACGGCATGCCCCCAGTGACCTACCTCCTCCAGTCACACCCTACAATTACCACCCAGTTAATCCATATAAGTGGATTGATGCACCTGATTAAAATCTACTCACTCCACTTATAAGCTTTCTTGCATTGTCTCACATATGAACTTTTGTGGAACCTCGTATATAAACCATAACATTAACTCACACTACAAACACACCAAACTGGATATCATCAATGGGATGTATATTCTCAGTCTTACAACAGCAAGCTTTCTTTCTGACTGCAAACTTCTAACAAGAGTTTTATTGATTGATTGGTTTTGATTAGCTGCATTCTTATGTGAAAATTTCAACCCAGAAAGTACCACCCTTCAGAGAATGTGAGTGTGTGTGTGTGAGGGAAGTGAAAATTGTGATATAACTGTGCTAGAATTTATATATTAAAAATTTTATTATTTTATAAATACCTTTTTAGTAGTTCTATTCATATCACATGTAAGACACTATATTTAAAAATACTTAATTTTTTTTATTCTATCAATGACTATCATTCCAAGAGTGGAATGAAACCATTATAAAAAAAAAAGTAGTCCTGAGAAGGGGCCTTGATAGGGTTGAGAACCACTGTCCTAAATGCTAGAATGTATAGGAATTTATGTAATTGCCTTACAGCTGCATATATATTCCAAATTTCTAGATGCTTTATAGCACATTTTGTAATAAAAAGCATTGAAATTTAGGATGAGTAAGAATGAATAAGAAGAGTAAGATGAGTAAGAAAATATCAAATTCATTTTAAAATAGAAAACTGGGCTGTATTTCCTACCATCGGATTAATAATATTTGAAATATAGAAGATAGTTCTTGAAAATAACCTAAAGGTAGAAGGGATATGGGTCTTATTTTGCCAAAATTAATAAGTCATCTAAGTTTGGGACTACATTAGGAGCCAATGAGCAGCTGGAGGAGGTACCTGGAGGGCAACACAATAGAATTCCTACTATTTTGCTACTCCATTTACTTGCACTTGTGTCGGTTTTCTTGTTATGCATGTTATCTATGAGGTTCAAACTGAGCCACTAGTTCCACCTACAATTTAGATGGGCCACTAATCATCAGATGCACTCCCTGAGAACCTATGGTGTGTAAGAACTGTCCTAGAAGGTGTAGAAATGGCTGGGCACAAGAACCATGAAAACTTGTGCTCTCATGAAGCTTATGCACTTCTAGGAAAGACAGAAAATAAGTAAAATATAAGGAAATGTGATAATATTCAGATAGTGGAGAAAGCTTTGGAGGCAGAAAGTACAGAGGGGAAAAAAGGATCTCCAAGAATAAGGAGTAGAGAGGATTTGCTACTCTAGGAGCAGGATGAAGAGGCCTTCACAAGAGAGAAAGGGATTACTAGGGTTACCTTGATGCTGAAAGTGTGGCCCATGGAATAGCAGCCTCTGAATAACTCTGCAGCTTGTAAGAGGGCAGGGTCCTGGGCGCCATCCTGTACTTACAGACAGGAGTCTGCTTTTTGAGAAAGCCCCAGGGACTCATATGCATATTGAGAAACAAGAGGTTGGTAAAGTTCTAGGAAACACAAAGTTTAAGGGGATTTTAAAAGAACTTCCCGTTGTGAGGACTTTCTGGGAAGACAAGTCAACTCAGCTAAGGAAGATGGCTAGCCAGGGAGAGTAGGAGGGCATTATACAAAGAACCTGAAACTGAGGACAACCAACCTAATTAATAATTTCACCCTGGACCATCCTGAGACTTACTCTATGTCACAGTGCCTTCTAAGCCTACTTAGGAAGGAAATTAATAACAGTTAGGTGTTATGATTTCTTCATTTGAAAGAAATTTTGATGTCACATTCCCTAGTATCTCTTAATATCACATCAATCGAACATGTCTATCATCATCTTCTGTAACATTTATTAATGCTAAAAATAATACATTTACATTGTAAAAACAAATAAATTTGGTCAATGTTTGTAAATGAGTTCCTATCCATCTGCTGTATGTATATGCCTGCAGTGTTCAGAAAGTCTGAAGACAAACACTGGCTATACCATTTACATTATGTGTGACTATGGTAAAGTTATATAATCACATTATATCTTAGTTTCTTTAATTGCAAAAAGGAAATTGGAATGATTTCAACCTCATGAGAATGAAATGAGATAAAATTCATAGAAAATTTACCCCAATCCTTGGTCCACATCATTCTGCATGCAATAAGGAGAATTTTCAAAGTCATGCTGGGCTGCCTAGACAATGAATTAGGTGTGACCGACCTTTCACACATAACCTTCGCGATGGAAGAGGCTATGTATTGTATCTTCCCTTTCCATGGGAATTCATATTTCTACACACTGCATCATTTCTCTGCACCCAGGAGTTTGGCAAGTAATATTTCCAGATGGGTTTTTTGAACAGCTGCACTACATATTCAGTCTTCCTGTGAACCCACCAGAAGCCTGAGGAGGCTGCTTTTCTATGTGTTCTCTGTAAGAGTTAAAATGGCAGGAGGGCAATATCCCTCAACTGTCACACTGACCTCAACCAGGCTGTCCCTGAGATGGAAGAATGGGATGATAGAGTAGTGAGGGATCCTGATCCTACTTCTTAACATACACCATGCGACGGTAGAACTGATCCTGAAGTCTGTTGTATGAAAGGGTGAGTTCCATTGGATGCCACACATAGCACACCTGATGGTAAGTATCATAGTCATCACACCTCTTGCACTTGTATGCAATAGGTACTATGTTTTTGGTGACATTGATGTTGGAAACATGCATAAGGCGAGCACACACACACATACACACACACACACACACACACACATACATACACACACACACACACACACACACACATTTGGTTACACAGAGCCTGGTCTTTTATATAGTTTATTTAGCAAATGTGGGTTTTCTGAAAGACACCATACCCAAGTACTTCCCTCTTGTTTTGGACTATAGATCCCATTAAAGAGCTGACTGCCTATTTGATGTATTGAGAGCAATGGGCACTGTGTAGCTGGAGCTCTGCAGAAGTCTTTTTAAGTGAGTTCAACACCTCTGACATACAGCAAGCATCTTACCCCTAAGAATTTCACCTTTCTGCCCTATCTTTTAAATTGAGTCTTATTGCTAAACAGTAAGAACTAAAGGAAGTGATGATGTAAGATCATTGTTCAGTACTTGTACTTTAAAATCTCCTACTGCAATTACAAAACCACAAAATCTTTTGTGCTGGTAAGCTCTACGGGCGATCATCTGAACTCAGTTCTCAAAGCTTTGTTCACAGCATGAGTTGAGATTTCAACTTCTCACTATTATTTCATGATTTATGTGAATAAGTAGGGGAAAAAACACCCACCTCATGTCAGAATACTTTAATGTTACTGTGGTGAACATTGTTGTCAGAGATCTGTAGACAGGTGATAAAAGCATAGGACTAAAATAATCAAAGAACTGTGAAGTCTGAAAATTGAAGCTTCTAGCAGTTTCAAGTCAGCTGAATCTACTTTACCAGATGCTTGGTCCAGCACTAGAAGCCTAGAGCTGTTCATTTCATGCAGTGCTTATTTTGAAAGTAGATATTAAATTTAAAGAGATTGGGGGGGGATGAACAAAAAAAAATACACTTGTTTTCAATATTAGGGATTGAACCCAGGAGTGCTCTACCACTGAGCTGCATCCCCAGCCGTTTTTTTAAATTTTATTTTAAGATACAATATCACTAAGTTCCTGAGGCTGGCTCAAACTTGTGATCCTCCTGCCTCAGTCTCCAATCTCTGGGATTAGAGGTGTGTGCGCCACTATGCCCCAGTGAGAAGTACTATTTTTAAGGGTGATGGGCCACTGGATATGTCACTTGAAATGTTTTGTGATCTTCCAGTGCTAATACAAGTTAGTGGTTGAGATTAATTTTAAATTTATTTATAAGCATAAATTTTTGACATTGGCTATGGCATGAAAACCTGGCTGGTTCCAGTGCTCTTAAAATGCTTCATACTCTATCACTCCTGTCAATTATTAATACTTCAATAATTTCTTAAGTACCTTCTTCATTTAGTTCTGAGATCCTTCCTGTCACACATATTTAAAATCCACAATTTATATTTTAATATAGAGATGATAAAAGTGAATTTCTCTTTGTAACTACTTATTTCTATACTATTCATCTTGTTACATTCCTTCATTTCTATAAGAAATTTGAAAAAAATTTTTCACTACTAAAAGCTTAGTGAGGATCAATTTGATCTTGAATTATTTCAGATATAATTGTACTTTTTAAAAAATCCACTATAAAAAGAGGAGCAAAATTTATAAAAATAGGTGGTCACTAAGTACCTCTTGAACATTGGTTTGTGTCCTGATCTGAAAAATAAAAAGTTTACCAAATAATCTAGAGATTTCCTTCTAAAACTAAGATTGTCTAACTTGAAGACTCTTGCATCTTGATGTATCAAAACAATGATTTGACAAGACTTAATGCTGCTCAAAAGTCTCTAATGAAGAAAATCAATACATATTTTTAAGTATGTTGGTACATGTAGAAACTAAACACTTGAAATAGATGGTGGTGACATTTTACTATGATAGTTCAAGACAAAATCAAAAAAGATGTCACAAGATAGCAATTAGATCAATTACATTATGCATGTAAGAATCATAGCAGTTATCATATTGACATTACAGATAGAGAGTGTGTAGAATCATGAAGAAATAGGATGTTTTAGTTAGAACATTCTTTAGAAATAATTTCATTCTGGGCTGGGATGTAGCTCAGTGGCAAAGTGTCTGCCTTGCATTCTCAAAGCCCTGGGTTTGACCTCCAGTTCCAAAAAAGACAAAAAAAAAAAAAAAAAAAAAAAAAGAACCCCTTCAAAAAAATAAGATTAAAAGAAAAAAAAATAATTTCATTCAACTCTTGCTTTACAGAAGTGAAGAAAGAACAGAATCCTGATATATAAGGAATTTCATGAAGATTCAGAACTATAATTCACCTGAAGTCACGGATTCATTGTACTTTGATAATGTGATAATCTAGAATGAACTTATGACTTTATGGAAATTTAGACACATCAAAATAATTAACAAAAAATTAAAAATGGGATGTTCCAGAATTTTTACCATATATACAAATATAACAGTAAGAACATGCATTCATCTAACATAGAATATTTTATTAGAGGGAAGAGATTTTTTAGAGGGGGGACCCTAGATTGCAGGAGATCTTAATTATGACTTTCAAAACCTCCACCTTTATCTGGTAGGCAACAAGGAGCTGTATTACCATTTGAGTAGTAAACCACAGGAAAATAATCGAAAAGTACAGAAAATAGTACTTTGGGAACAGCATCATAGAATAGAATGAATTAGATGACAAATAATGGAATCTTATGGAAAAGTTAATAGATTTTTGCAGAATTCCTAACATGAGTTCCATTTTCAACTTGAATTTCAGTGATAGTCATGATTTAAACAAAAATATTTTAAAAGCTAAAGTATTATACAATTTAAAACATAACTTAATAAATAATGGTTGAATGAATTAGTGACTGAATTGAATTATAACCATGCTCAATATCCTACTAGAAGAAAGTTTTGAAAGTCATTAGATATCTCTCCATATATTAGGTGTTGCTGTTCCTATTTATCTTAAAGAATAATTGTGGGAGGATATTGATATACTAGGATGTCCCACATGAACCAAACTTCTTTGACATAGTGGCATTATCACTTACTATTCAGTGTTTTTGAAAATACAAGTTTGCTTTTAGAAAATGTGAAATAACTAGTAATACTAAGGCTGAGTTTTCCAACAACAACTATGAATAAATATCTGTGAATTGATAATCCCAACAATTATGACTTTTGAATCATTTACAGAAGAAGAATGGATCCTAAGTTCTACATCTTTCAACCAATAAAATATATCAGCTGTCCTTAGCCAGATGTCACACATGGTGCCAAGTCTGGCAAAGCTGAGTGTAAACTGACCTTTTCATCCTAAATAATCCAAACCTTCCTGTGGCCTTCTCATACTTGCAATCCAGTCCAGCTCTTTTTATTTTCAGTTTGGAATTGCTTCCTTTATTTCCTTCCTTACTCCCTAAAATTTTGCTTCTGCCAACTACTGATTTACACAGATCCCCTTATTGGCCTATTCTAATTTTTTTAATTTCTAATTTTCATCAAAATAATTTGTGTTTTGCAGTAATCTCCTGCCTCATTCCTCAACCCAATATAATTCTTTCTTGAAATTTCTTTCTCAACTTACATGATTAAATTCTCTAATTCTTTACCTATAGGACACTTTTTCATTGTTCTTGCCTTTTAGTGTCTTCAAATTTAATCTGCTCAGTATTAATTTATTTCATCCTCCTGACCCACAAGATAAATACAGTGTTCCACTTTTGTTAGTGGCACCATGTTTGTACCAACAAACTAGCAGATATGGCCTATCATTGGTCTTTATCTGTTTTTATACCTAAACATAATTTGACATGTGTCTTAAATTTCCTTCCTCCAAATTGTCTCTTACATTCACGAGGTCAACTCTGTCATTATACTAGCCAAGGACCTTGTCTCCAACTTTAGTTTCCCCAGTTTGACATCTACAGCAGTTTCCTACCCATTTGTTTCTACATCTTTACAGTCCAAAAAAGCTTCCTATCATATCATTTATTTCACTTCATTCTCCAGGTATGACAACAACTCCCACAGTCAACCTCTCTCAATTCTCCGCAAATAAGCTTATGCCTTTTTACTTACTTTGTCCAGTAATCACTATCCCTACTATAAAATGTGATTTTCTAATTCTCCCCTCAACATAGTCATTTAATGTTTAAATCCTCTACAAGAAACTTCTTCATCATCACCAACACTAATGTTTCCTTTCTCGGAGATTTACCAGAATTATAGTCAGTATCATCTACCATTTTACACTTAATTGTCTCCTGATTGCATACTAATAGTATTTACTTAATTAATCTATTCAGTATTCTAACACAATGTATTAAATAATAATGTCTATGTACTAGTCCACATTGTGCTAGGAGTTGAGGATATAAATATGAATAAATTAGCACCAGACATGGTAGTGCATGCCTATAATTTCAGCAACTCAAGAGACTGAATTTGAGCTCAACCTGGGCAACCCAGAAAGATTTTGTCTCAAAAGGAAAAAAAAAGTGTGGGGGTGGGATTGTGGGTATAGCTTAGTGGTAGAGTGCCCCTGGGTTCAATCTCCAATAGTGCAAGATAAATTAATGTGAACTAATTTAAGGGCTGACTTCTGTTTGTATTTTAATAAGGTTATACACTTTAACAAAATAAACATACACATGTATTTGCAGACCATCTTATATCTTAGGAATGAAAACTACAGACTATTCTGGTTATATACATATAACAGGATCATGAACTAGTCAGAGTAATGGTAGGTTTCCCATTGAAACTGCTATTTATATTGAGTTCTGATGATGAACAGAATTTAATAGGAAAACATTGCACGGTTGGGGTGAAGTTCTGTATCATGGTAGGTTGGGTCTGGGTGGAATAGTCTCAGCAGAGGCAATATCAAAGACCAAGTCCTTGAAGAACTTAGGAAAATGACACATGTAAGAAGCTTATGTGGAGGAGAGAAACTAGAGATCCAAGAGTAAAGTGAGATGAAGCTGGAGAATTCCAAAGAGAAAGTCCAAAACATTGTGAATCTAGTAAAAATGAGTATTCATCTTTTAAAAAAATAGTTATTACCTTGACAATAATGAAAAGACACTGAAACTTTGCAGAAATGATTTCCATATCTCCAGATATACTCTGTTGTTTGGGTATCATACCATCCCATAATGCTCAGATATAGCACATGATTCAAGGTTCATATGAAGTCTCTTTTGAGAGTAAAGTAAGACTTGATGTTTGTATAGAGAGAACAGGTTTAAACTGGAACTCTACCATGAAGACTATGATTTCTGCTCACTGTGTCTGTATTGCTTCTGTATTTCCCCAGTGAGTAGTTTAAACTGAATACAAATCTCCATCAAATCTTATGGATTAAGTAACTGATCAGTGATGAAAATGTGTGAATAAATTTTCTCTAGCAGTAGGGGTCTGTGTTTTCTAGGTTGTTCTTTTTTTTTTTTTTTAGAAGAACAACCTTAGGTTTCTCAAAAATTTGATAATGGAAACTTTGGTTTGGCAGCCCTTCAGTAATTTGTTCAACATTCTGCTCAATTCAAATTGAATTTGCTGCTTCAAATGTCCAGAGTAGTTGGTGCTATACAGTTATTTTTCTATTTTATTATCTTTTAAAAGAGGAAAGTACCTGTTTGAAAACAGTTGACAAAGCTGGATCATCCAGTTCAAATACAACTATAGGAAGGACAAGACCAAATAGATTTGCAAATTTAATACACTGTCTATATTTTTTAAGATAGCAAATCTTCCCATCTCTTTGCAACTTCTTGTGATGCTGCAGTAATCTTTTAGTTCTAGAAGAAAACAAATTTTCCATCTCTTTGCATCTATTGTAAAACACCTATTAGAAATCTTTGCCTCCTCTACTCACTTCTCCAAACACTCCCCACAATCTGAATCATTTATTTGATTATGATTATCACAATCTCCTCATCACAGGCTCATTGCTATCCTTTTGGTGCAAGTTTCCCCAATTTAATATTCTTTTAATGCTCTGATGATCATTAGCAGGAAGTTCCAACTCCTGGCACATAAGGCCCCCCATTTGTCTCCCTTCACCATTTCTACAGCTTCAACTTTGGAGAATTCTATTCAGTGAAGTATTTGCTGGAACTCCACCTTATCCTATTTTTACTCCTTAGTGTCTACAGATCTTAGAGGCTGTACTACACAGCACATATGGATAAACTGGGCAGTAGAGTTCATGAGTGAATTTATGAATGTAAATGTCTCTCTGACTGGATTACAAGGAGTACCAACTCATATATTTACAGTGTTGAGCATAGGTGAACAGTCAGAGTCTAAGGAAGTGAGGATGACACAGAAAGTCATTGTTATACTTCTTTGACATTGCTCCCTTTATGCTGTCCCCAAACTGCTCTTCTTATCACTCTTCAGAAATCCCTCAAATAATTACCCATTTTGAGTAAAAGGATAAAAGGTAGCAGTAGAGGGTTTGAATCTTAAAGCCTGGGTGTCTTCTTTAGAATAATAGTTCTGCCACTTGCTACTTGGTAATTTTTAGCAAATTATTTAGTGGGCCTAAGTTTCTTCATCTATCAAATAGCAATGATAAAATTCCATTATGACATTATTGTATTAAATGGTTAACCTTATTGGGCGAGGTAACACATGACGATAATCACAGTGGCTCAGGAGGCTGAAGCCGGAGGATCACGGCCAACCTCAGCAATTTAGAGAAGCCCTCAGAAACTTAGACAGATCCTGTCTCAAAATTAGAATAAGATTTTTTAAAAAAGGCTGAGGATTGGCTCAGTGGTTAAGTGCCTCTGGTTCAATCCCTGGTATCAAAAATAGATAGATAGATAGATAGATAGATAGATAGATAGATAGATAGATAGATAGATAGATATCTTAACCTCTAACTGCAAATGCTAGAACAATACCAATACATAGTGAGGACTATTTGGGTGTTAGCTGTTATGCTGGATGTACAAGTCTTTAACTCTAGAATATATGTACATTCACTCACCTTCTGTCCCATCTAAATATTCTACAACTATCTAAACATATTCCAAACTGAACTCTATACTTTCACCCTCCAAATTATTTTTCTTTATGTGGTTTATATTTTAGTCCATTTGGGCTGCTTTAACAAAAATATCTTGTACTGAGTGATTTATTAACAATAAAATTTATGTCTTATAGCCTGTAGGTTGAGAATTCCAAGATTAAGGAGCCACCAGATTCAATGTCTGGTGGGGACCTGTACCTACAGAATTTATGTCTTCTAGCCATGTTGTCACATGGTAGAATGGCAGAAGTTCTCCCTGCACCTATTTTATGAGTGAGCTAATCATCTCCCAAAAGACCCACCTCTTTATATCATTCACTTGGAACTTAAGCTTCAACATATGAATATTGGGGAAACATGTACTTTCAGAGCACAGCAGTGCCCAGACCATGAATCTGAAAATTACACCACATTTCCCTCCCATGGACACCATACATCCAACAATTCAATGATATTAGCAGTTCTACACCCTGAGATAGATATAAATATAGACATTTACATAAAGATCTAAATATAGATATAGATTTGTATATCTCTTTTCCATACTATAAGATAACTTCTGTGAGCAGAATTTTTTTTTTTTCGAAAGTAAAACATCTGTAGCCAGCCTTCTATTTTCTTCTCATCACAAATTTTCTTCATTTTGTGCAGCCAACATTTGGATGACCAAGGACTGGCAGAAACTCTCCTGGGTGGGTAAAGCATATGTGTTTGCAAAGACTCAACATTTCTATCTGTCTTTTCTCCACATCACATTAGAAAGAACAGAGTTCTTTTAAGACACTTGATTTACCTGAGACATCACTTGGCTCTCCTCCACCCCACACACTGTTATCATCCCAAGTCATCTTTTCATACTGGCCACTAATTAGAATAATTATGGGAAAATTCAAGGAGATACTAAAACAGCATGCCAACTATTTATTGTAAATATACTGTGCCTTTTGTTCACCTCTTCATGAGTCTCAGTGGTGATTCTGGGTGGAAGAATATTTCTTCCAGTTCTCAGTTTCCCGGTTTATGAATCATGAACAGGGAGAGGCTCAGGCCAACTTGGGACATATGTTGAAGCCTCTGTTTGAACTTCAAGGTCTGAATGAGCAATAATTATATATATTTTTTTCTTTTTTGTCCTGTTTTGTTTTTGTTCCATATGCCCTATTGTTTTGTTTTCTTTTTCCCCTTTGAGAGAAGTAGAAAAAGCACAATGCTTTTTGAGTGATTAATTAATGTCTTGTTAAAGCTCAGGTCAAATATGTATAAACACACATACCATCTATAGACACTACTACAGAAGAGCTTTTAATTTCCCCCTCCTCTTTGTTTTCCTCTCTACCATTTACTCTTTAGACCTATAAATATGAATACCCAAGGCCAAAAAAGAGCATTTTTTAATTTTTAAAGAAATATTTTCCATGAAAATAAAATTTTCTTGTCTATGTTCCTCTGATAGAGCATAGAATTTCATATATATACATATATATGTAAATTTACTTTGTATAGCAATTTCTTTTTTCTTGTATGTATGTGGGAGGAATAGGAATGTTCAGAAAGAACAATTTTGAAATATTTTACTGTGGTGTCAATGTGTGAAATGACTTAGCAATTCAAGTCAAAGTTTTCCTCTTCTACTGCAGTTATTGAGGTACATTTGTATGTTAAAATTGATTTGCAGCTCAACTGATACTGTTTTTTAGCATCTAAAGGCAAAAGTAACACATTTTTTTTTCTAAAATCCACCCACACTTCATTGCAACAATCAATTCTTAATTCTATGGAGGTGTATGTATGAGTGTGTGTATTGAAAGTATTTCTATTCTGGCTGTGAAAAATGATTTTTTAAATATATCAATAAATACATTGAATAACCAACTTTATAGGCTAGGTGATTGGTGGGTAGTTACAAAGGAATATAAAAATAAATTAAAGTCTTCCTGACAACTAGTAACAGATCAGAAGACAAAAGTAATTCTACCCATGTAGAAAAAAAGTTTACAAGTCAAATATAAACAAATGTAAATCAAATTAATGTTAAAATCCTTGTTGATTTTATAAATATTTCTTAAAAATTAGCTTATGTACTGATTTTCTGGGTATATATAAACGTGTTATGATTTTTGGAAAGATATTTCATTTAAAAATTAGCATAGCTAATTTGAATTTTGCTATAAAAAGTGGGTCTTAAATTCTAGCTCACTCTGCATCTTAGCCATTTCAGGGTGCCATAACTGGGAAACTTGTAAACAATACAAATTTATTTTTCACAGTTCTATTGGCTGGAATTTGGAGATCAAAGTTTTAGCATGGTCCAGTTTTAGTGAGGACACTGGTTAGTTACAGACTGCTGATTTCTTATTACATCCTCACATGAAAGAAAGGAAGAACCACATTCTTGAGACTTTCATAATGACACTAAGCTCTGTCCCTGAGGGCTCCAGTCTCATGACCTTGTCTAATCCTGACCTCCCAAAGATCCAGCCTACTCATACTATCACATCAGGGGTTGGGACTACAGCATATGAAATTCAGAGAGATACAAGCATTAAGTTGTTAACACTTCATCAACAACTCTGTATTGAGTGCCAATTAGGTACCTTTGTGGTAGACTGTATAGATAGACAGAAACCTTCATTTTTACCTCTACCCCCTTCATTTGCAACTATTACCACTAAAAAATAAATAAATAAATAAATTAATTAATTAAATAGAGGCTCTCCTTTCCTCTTCAATCTGGCTTAGGCTTGTGACTGCATTTGGTTAATAAAATGCATTGGAAGTGAGGAAATCCAGATCCAATCCTAGGCCTAGAGAGTCTTTATGTACTTCCAGGCTCTATTTCTCTTTGAGTCTTGAACACACATAACAAGTGAAGCCTAAAATAGCCTGCAGAGAACATGATAAATCACATTAATCAGAGACGTAACATCCCAGCTGAGGCCATCTTCGTTCAGCTAACTCCTAGTTGATTGAGTGACTGACCTCAACCGTGAAAATGAGCCTGGCCAAGACCACCCAACTAAGAAGTTGAAATTGCCAACCTATAGAATTGTGTTCTACATAAATGATTTCTATTCCCCTGAAGATATGGGGTTGTTTTGCATCAAATACTAATTGATATAGTTTCACTTTCCCAACTATAGTGGCTGATCCAAAGGGAAAAATCAAACTAGGTCAATGAGTTTTTCCTTACACTGTTTTCCACTTTACTCTTCAGCTGCCAAACTAGAAATATATGAGTACAGAATTTTCTAAACCTAGATTTCCTATTTGATGGAGAAACAACACTTGTAAAAAAAAAAAAGTCAGGAAATAATAATAAGAGATGACAAAGATAAGAACTTTTTTTAAAAAAAAGATTTAATTAATTTTTTTATTTATTTTAATTACTTGTACATGACAGTAGAATTTTTTAAACAATCTAATCATTTATGACTTAAAGTTTCTGTAAGATCAGGTCCACCCAAGCCCCTTACTGAAATTTGTTAAAAATCAATAAATTCCTTTGTTTATTTTAAAGTAGTTTCAGACAGATTTGTTGTTTATTTTTTAAAAGTGCTCTTATCCAAACTGTTTGAACAAACAGGAAGAAACAAACAAAATTTGACTGAGTAGCTTGGCATGGTGGTACATACCTGTAAACCCAGTTACTCAGGAGGCTATGGCAGGAGGATCATGAGTTGAGGACCAGCCTGGACCATATAGAAAGATCTTGTCTCAAAACAACAATAACAAAAAACAAACAAAACGGAAAGATAAAAACAAAAAACAACCCCTAACCTAAAAGTGACTGAGCTATTGAACAACCCAACACCTTGTGCATAAAAGTCAGACAATCAATAATCATTTGTTCATGATTCACTAGGTTTGGAAGTGGGAATACGATCGATCTTAACGTTTGTATTTTAGCATAGAAGGTGGTAGTACACACAAAATTAAGATCTACAATCAGGGAGCCAAAGATATATGGAAGTTCTCTAATTTAGTTTTAACAAGTAAAATTTCAGCTTAACTTTGAATGGAACGCAGAGCCCAGCTCAATGCAAAGGTCAAAGAAATCATTCTTTAAAAGAGATCATAATTAGAGCCTTTTCTATGTCAAATATATCCTTCATAGTTTGCTAATGTTCTCCAACTAGAATTTAATTTTCTTAAATGAAATGGTGAAGAGAAGAATACTAAAAACAGGCCATTTTAGATACTTACTATGTTTCAGAAATTACATAACACGTATATATTATCTCTTCTAAATGTACTTTAGAAATAATTTATATTATGTCATTATATTTTCAAAACAATACTATTAAATAAGGAATCTTATATTTCATCATTTGAGGAAATGTTATATGACAAAAATTAGCTTTTAAATTTGGATTTTTTCCCCTTTGGACCAGTACAAATATTAAAAAAAAAAAAAACACATACAATTAAGCCTTATAGGTTGTGTGTTCCATTTTGAAAAGGAATTTAAATTTTTAAAAATTTTTATTATTTTTTCATTGCAATCCTTATTACACATGTAGAGCAATATTTTTCGTATCTCTGTACATACAGTATGTTCAGAAATTTAAGATTTTGGGGGGAGGGAGATTCAACTTTATTTCTTGATTGAAATGGACTTATTTCAACATTTAAAAAAAATTATAGACATAAAAGTTATTGACCTAAGACTTTGAGACAGAAGAACAAGGAGGGCCTTGATGTCCCTACCAACGTTTCCTTCCTAATGTGTTAATTACTTTCCAGTAAAAAATGTTTCCACCAATGACCAGCCTCCAGAGCTGCTGATTCCTACCCCAAACTTTTACCTGGCTGCCCAAACAAGCTTTTTGCCTGAACTTGACTCATCTGAGCCCTTCCTGAGGTGTAAGTAATGAAGACTTCTGCCATCTTTTGTGATCAGACCACAGATGATCCCAAGGTCATAAATGCATAGCTGTGTCAAGTGCCACAAGAGCAAAGAACTGACAGGATGTGTACAGAATCCTGAGAGCTTGTGTAAGACTTGACTGTGCATCTGTGTGAGACTGTTCTTTTCGCCTATATACGGGAAGCTGTCTAGGTATCTTATCCTCTGAGCTGTCTGCCTTATGCTCAAGCATAAGTCACAATAAAACTTTATGTGGATGGCATTGTTTGTATGCTTGTCATGATTTCTACCTTGAAATGAGCAAAACAAAACAAAACCCCCAGGTCAAACTGGTAATGCTGAGAGTTGACAAGAATGGTAATAATTGCATTAAGAGTTAGTACTACATCAAAGATTATAGTTTAAGGTTTTTGTCACTGTTTCCTTCAATATACTCCTGGAGAAGTACCATGAAGACAGTAATAACATCCCATTATTGGATAATATATCAATGCATAAAATTTCTGTATATGTTAAATGTTCAAGATTTTTGTTCCTCAGTGGGATTCTTGGGTTTATCTTCAGCATGTATTCTCTTTTTCACTTTATAAATTTTACTTACTTTTCTTAATATTTTCTCATGAAAACTTTGAAAAGAGGAGTACAATTTGTGCCCTTAGTTAATTGTACTGAGCCTTCCATATCTCTGAGTTCCCCAACTGTGGATCCAACCAACCATAGATAGTAAATATTATGTCTGTACTTAATATGTACAGATATTTTTCTTCTCATTTTCCCCCTAACAATAGGACACAGCTTCAGAATCCTTTATCTGAAAAGCTTTGAACTATTAATGTTTCATTTTTTTTATTTTGGAATATTTTCACATGTACAATAGGATATCATGGGAATGGAACCCAAGTCTAAATATGAAATTCATTTATATCTCATATACCTTGCACACATATCTTGAAGGTAATCTTATGCAGTGTTTTTAGTGTGTCTGGAGTTTGACTACAACTCACCACATAAAGACAAGTATTAGAATTTTCCATTTGTGTCTGCATTCAAATAAACTTTATATATTGGAAAATTTCAGATTTCAGATTTTTGGATTAAGGGTGTTCAAATTACATAAGAACTATTTACATACCATTTACATTATATTAGAAATAATAAGTCATCTGGAGCTACTTTAAATATATGGGAGAATATCCAGTCTGTAAGCAAATCCTACAGCATTTTAGATAAAGAACATGAATCTCCAATGAGTTGGAGATCCATAGGAGGTTCTGTACCTAATGCCCCATGAATACCATGGAGTAATTATATGTATATATTATTATATATATTATTATATAATATATATATATTGTTCATTATAATATTTGAGTATATTTGTGTATTTATGGTTATGATCAGCAGAGGAAAGACTGGTAGCACAGGAGAATAGGAATCACTTCAAGCAAAAAGCATTTTAAAAAATGGAGAGATGAAATCACAGATGCCAGAAGAACTGAATTTTGACAGGTGACATTTTCCTATGATGTGTGTGAGTGTGTGTGTGTGTGTGTGTGTGTGTGTGTGTATGTGTGTGTGTGCATGCATGCATAACACACATATATTTGGTTAGGTGCAAATGCTGCTATCATTGCTGCTTATGCTATTGTGATGATAATGACAATCACGATGATGACAATGATGATGGTGATGAAAATGAAGATATGAGCTCATTTCTGCTTTCACAACAAAATGTGAGACCAGATTGTTATTTATGTGTGGATAAAAGTTGTTTGTGGAAGGAGAAAATATGAATCTATGAATATATAAAGTGGAGTTCCATAGAGTGATTAGACATTCTAATCACATTTGAATGTTCTTTTGAATTATTTGATGTCTACTTCATTGAAAATGTTATGCACAGTTGCATAAGCAGGTATTGTCATATAGTAAAATGTATCTAAGCCTGGCATCTTTCTCACTATGATTGGGGTAAGGAGAGGGTAGACAGTGGGGCTCATGATTGGGTCACTGTGAAAATCCAGGACAGGAGTAGAGGCTCACAGCTGAGTGTTATGATCCCTGATATTGAAGGTGCCAAGTAATTTCTGTTCGATATTTGAAATTAAAGACAAGGTGAAGCTTGAGATGGAAGCATCATTTTCTTAAAACAGCAAAGAATGTTCAGGGATGGAAAGAATTAAAAACAAATGCACATATATAAAGAATTGACCAGGCTCTGCCTTCCAGACTTTCTAGTCTTCAAATTTAATGCCTTATGAAACTTTTGTCATTATCCCTTTGTTCTGTAAGACATTAATGTCATTCTTCTCATAAAGTGAACTATTAAGATTCACTAAGTGAGCTCTGTGACTTGGGATCAAATGATACCTGAATAAAGATACTTTGGAAACCATTGAATTGAGGGTGTATTGTCATTGTCTTAGTGCTAATACCCTGGTACTTGTGTTGCACTTAGTCAATTAGTTTCCAGACTTGTCCTGGCATGGGTTTCTATCAATGACCTCTGATTTTTGAACTTTCACACCCATAAGTTTCACTTGATGGAAAAATCACGAAGAACCAGAAGTTTGGTATGGTTGCCAATAAAGCTAATGATCTAATAATGAATGGAAGTATATAATCAGAATAAGGGAAGTGTTAATGTTAGTACATTATTTTCTCATCAGAATGCAAGGAAAGCAACCAGAAATGGTGTGTCTCTACTAAATGTAAGCTCTGATCTACTAGCAAGATTTTCTCTTGCAGCCAGGCATGGTGGCACACACCTATAATCCCACCAGCTTGGGAAGCTGTGGCAGGAGGATGACAAGAAAGTTCAAAGCCAGCCTCAGTAATTTAGAGAGGTTCTAAGCAACTTAGTGAGATACTGTCTCAAAATGAAACATATAAAGGGATGGGAATGTGGCTCAATGGTTGAGTGCCCCTGGGTTCAATCCCTGGCACACACACACAAAAAGATTTTCTCAGTGCTCAATAATTATTCATTGAACAACTGAAAGCCATGTTTTCTGAAAAAAGGCTTATGGTAATTAGGACTGTCTCACTTGGAAATTTGGACAAATATGGTGAAGAGGAGTTCTGTCCTTAAGTATCTAAAGAGTAGGCTTATTCCCATTAACTCCA
This sequence comes from Ictidomys tridecemlineatus, assembly GCF_052094955.1. NCBI lineage: Eukaryota > Metazoa > Chordata > Mammalia > Rodentia > Sciuridae > Ictidomys > Ictidomys tridecemlineatus. Next base: position 226,451,426 of record NC_135477.1, read on the forward strand.
GGGCAGAATTATACAATCAAACACTTTATCTTCAACTTTCCATAATCCTTTCACTCACAAAGCATCTGATGGTGTTCTTTATCTCTTTAGGAATCTCAGTCTTTACACTAAACTTGTGTGAGGACATCACAACACAGGCTTCACCCTATGCTTATGATTTGTCATCTTAAAATAAAACTATTGAGAAAAAATTAGCATATGTTCTTAACACAAATTCTGTTCGAGTTGACCAGTGTTTTCTACAGCACTCCTTCCACGATGGCAGAGGCTGGAAGTCTTAACCCTAAGCCTTTTCACTTCCCCAGTTGAGGTGATTATATGGTACACACCTCCTATCAAAATTAGGTCTAAGATATGATGCTTTTCTCATTCACTAAACTAAAAATAGATTAAAGTAAGTTGAGCATCAATGTTTTAATAGGCAGTCAGAGGTCTTTCAGATACTCTGTAAATCATACTCTTATTAAATACAACCCTTTTATTTTAAAATTTAAACTTCTTAAAGACTTGATTTATACATTAGATCAATGGCCCTGTGGTACCGGCATACATCTGTTAAAAATTTTTAACAAATACTCAGGGTGTAGAAGGTAGGCAGTAGACAATACTTTAAGAATCAATGTTTTGGGGAGAGAAGAAAATCGACCTGCTTTCTGGAAACTGATTTGATACGAAGGAGAATTCTCGATTGGGTTAAAAGTTTATAAAGTTAATTATGCTAAGCAGAAAACGAGTAAGAAGTTGAATTAGCATTTATAGGTTATCCTTTTAATGTTACAATAGGCAGAAATTCTATATTATTTAAAACCTACTTTGTGCCCGCATAATTTACATACAAAATAATTTGTACGTGAATTATTTTAAGTTTGCCTACCCTCCAGTTGTGTACAGAGATACAGTTACTATGTCTCTGCAATCAACCAGGTGTCCTCCATCCATCTATACCTGGCAGATCATTCCCTGTTTAGCATAAACCTCAAACTTAAAAGTTAAGATTTTTTCATTCAGACATTCAAACAAGAAATCAGAGGACATGTAGAAATATGTTGCTTACGTCCCACGTGGATGAGGGAATGGGTACCCATCAGATAGATCAACTGGCTGTGAAATAAAAGGTATGAAAATAATATTTCAGAAATACAGACAAAAGCAAGAATATTTTTAAAGCAGGGGCATGACCAGTTGAACCAACCAGAAGGGCGTGGCTCTAACAAAGAAGAATCTCATGCTTGCTTTATTTATAGGTACAGATCAAAGAAGACCAGCAGGTACAAGATTTCAGTGTGGGAGATCTTGTTTCTCCCTGTAGCAGGGTCTTGCAGTAAACAGGTTGATTGGCATTTGGCAAATTACTCCCATCTCTGGGGCTATGTTTGGATTTGAGCTGTGAGTTAGATCAGGGTGCTTGCTTGAAGTGGGCATTCTCACACCAGGGAAATTCCACTTGGGAATTCCTAAGACAGCGACTTCCTTGACAAACAGCTCAAACATTGCTCAGTTCACACAGAGATTATAGATGGTCCCCAGCAGAAATATTAATTTTGTTGTACTTCCAATGGTTTCCAATCTCCTTCTTTCTGATATGAGTACCCTTGAAGTAACTAGGCCATTTTCTTTCCTCTGTGTTTTGTTCCCCCTCTTTATTTTTCTTCATTTCATTAACTTCTATTTCCATTTCTTCAAATAGCACAATTGATAAGATATCAAAGCAAAAAGTTGTTTTTTTTTTTTTGTACTGGTAGGGCACTCCACCATTGAGTCACATCCCCAATCTGTTTTTTGTGTTTTGTTTTGTTTTTGTTTTTTAATTTAGAGACACTAAGTTACTTAGGGCCTCACTAAGTTGCTGAGTTTGGCTTTGAACTTGGAGATCCTCCTGCCTCAGCCTCCCAAGTCCCCAGGTTTACAGGCAGGTACCACTGTGCCGACCTAGTCTTAAAAGAATAAAATGAAGGCATTTTCAGGCCAATGAATGGAATTGGAGAATATGGTGATAAGTGAAGTAAGCCAATCTCAAAAAACCCAAAGGCTGAATATTCTCTCTGATAAGTAGATGCTGATCCATAACAGGGAGTGGGGAGGTATGGGAAAAAACAGAAGAACTTTGGGCAAAGGGGAAGAAGGGAGGGAAGGTACATGGGGGCAAGAGAGATGGTGGAATGAGATGGACATTATTACCCTAGGAACATGTATGACTGAACCTATGATGTGATGCTATATCATGTACAACCATAGAAATGTAAAGTTGTGGGGCTGAGGTTGTGGCTCAGTGGTAGCCTAGCATGCATGAGGCACTGGGTTCAATCCTCAGCACCACATAAAAATAAACAAATAAATAAAGGTATTGTGTCCATCTACAACTAAAAAATGTATGTAAAATAAGAAATGTAATGTTGAGCTGCAATTATGTACATGCATTCTGCTGTCATATATACCTAGTTAAAGAAAATAAATTAATTTTAAAAATGAAATTTTCCTATCTGCTATAATATTCCAAGGAAAATAGTTTTAAATGTTAAATGTTTAAAATAAATTCTTTTTCTTTATCAAAAAATAAAATAATTCAAAAAATATTTATTCCCCTCATCAATCTGGGATCACATTACACTGTGGAATTTATGGCTAATATATGTTTCATTCTGAAGAACTAAAAAGAGTTATGAGTCTACAGCGATGTGAAATAGACATATAAAGGAGTACGTTGAATTCAGGTGCAAAGCAAAAAGACTAGGGGAGATTGAAAGACATGAGTCACTAAAAAGGAAACCCTCAGAACTGAGTTTATGAAGATCAGGAGGAGTCAGAAGGTAGAAAGCTGTGTGCTACTGGAGTGGCTGGAAAATATATAGAGAACTATGATGTTGAAAGAAGGCTGAAGAGTGCAGTGCTTCTATGATGGAGAGACTTAGACACTGATATGATCTTGTCTTAATGACACAGGAGAATATTAATAAATGTTTTTTTTCTCAACTTTTCATGCACCAGGGGATTGGGAATGGAATGAAAATATTTGTAAACACAACATGCTTATAGTTTTATCCATAGTTTCCATTGACATGTAAAGAAACTCTTTTTTTTGGTTTTGTTTTCTACAGGAGGCATACTTTATTTATAAAATATTTTTAGTTGTTGTTTTTAGATATGCATGACAGTAGAGTGTATTTTGGCATGTTATACATACATGCAGTACAACCCATGCCGATTAAGGTCCCATGATGTGGAGTTAACACTGGTTGTGTGTTCATATATGAGCAAAGAAAAGTTATGTCTGATTCATTTTACGGTCTTTCCTGTCTTTTTAATACTTCCAGCCACTTCTCCAGGCAGTTTTTTTGGGATTCTATTTACAAATGATGAAGCTGAGAGTCAGGGAAATCTAAATAAATCATCTAGGATCACATTGCCACTGCATAAAATTTCAATTAAGTCGCAAATTCATATGTTTCTTTCTACAAAAAGAAGAAGAAGAAGAAGAAGAAGAAGAAGAAGAAGAAGAAGAAGAACAACAACAACAACAACAACAACAAAAACAACTTGAGGAAGATTTTGGAATTTGTAGGACCTAAAAAAATAAACTGTACCATGAGGAATATGTAAACTGGGTTATCTCAGATCCATTCATCATTTCAGTCAGTATCACTTGAGAAGAGTGAACCACTAGATTTGGTACCACAGAAATCTGAGGAAATAGCAGTGGAAACAAAGAACTGTTAATAAACATATGGTGTGCCTCTGATTCACTTAGCTGAACCTCATGATGTATTTATTTGCTTATATTCCATTAAAATACCTTGAGTGAAATACACATACTTGAAGAAGATAATAGGAGAAAACAGAAATGAAAATAATAAGACTTGACATTATAATCCAAAGTCAAATTTACTGCATGTGTTGGTAGCAGTAAAAATATCTGGTGGAATAAAGGGACTTGAGATGTCCTCAAGGAAGAGTATTTGGATTTTTACTCCATTATGCTAAGATTCAGAAAAGCTGTCTTTTTTTTTTTAATTAAATTTTAATCAGAGCAGTGAGGTTAAAAACAAAATTGAGCATAAGGTGCAGAGATTTCCCATATACATCTTGTTTTCACACATTCATAGCCTCCATAATTATCAACACCCCCCGCCCTCCACTGTGGTATATTTTCTTACACTTGAATGTTAACTGTACAATCTATGGGTTAGAGAAAATGTATAACAACATGAAGCCATCATTATAGTGTTATGTGGAATGTTTTCACTGCCCAAAAATCCTTCCTGTTTTTTTCTTTCCCTCCCCCTCTGCTACACCCCAAGCCTCTGGCAACCACTGATGCTTTTGCTTTCTTGATGGGTTTGCCTATTCCAGAATGTTCTCTAGTTGGAGTCTTACAATATGTAGCCTTTTCAGATTGTTCGTTCACTTAGTTATAAACATGTAAATTACCTCCATGTCTTTTCATGGTCCCAAAGGTCATATTTCATTGTCTGGATTACTACAGTTTATTCTTACTACAGTTTATTTCATGGGAAATGGATGTCTGAGCCTTAGTAAGTATGAATAAAGATGTTATGAACAACCTTTGCATGTTTTAGTGTAGATTTAAGTTTTCAACTGCATTAGACAAATACCAAGGAACAGAATTGATGGGTATATGATAAGCATTTCTAGTTTTGTAAGAAACTGTCAAAGTGTCTTTTAAAGTATCTGTTCCATATTGCACACACAAGTTCCCAGGCACACACAAGTTCCTATTTACTACATCCTCGTCAGCATCTGGTGGTGTCAGTATTTTAGTATCAGGCCATTCTAATAGGTCTGGAGTGCTATGGCCATTACTGTTTAATTCACAGTTCTCTGATGACATATAATGTGGTATATCTTTCCATCTCCTTATTGGTGATCTGCATATCTCCTTTGGGAAGGTGTTTACAAAATATTCAAATCTACATTCCATTTTTAAAACTAGTTTTTTTTTTACCTTATTGTTAGAGTTTAACTATTTGTATATGTTTATAAATAGTCCTTTATCAAGTGTGTTTTTTAAAAATATCTTCTCTCAGTGTGTAGCGTGTCTTTTCCTCCTCTTGACAATGTCTTCAGAAGACGGTCCCTTCCCACCAGCAGACTGCCATAGGAGGTCAAGCCCAGAGGCCCAGATCCACCCACACCACCCTCTGTGGGGCCCAGGTGCACAGCTGGCCAGGTTCACCCCTTTCCCAGTGGGGGCAGACACTCAAAGAGCCTAGCCTCTGATGCAGGGCTGCCCCCTCTGATCAACAGACTACCAGGGGCACCGAGATCCAGCCTAGACTGCCCCATCAGCCCACGTGGGATCCAGGATCTCAGTAGGCATGGTTCACCCCCCCAACCCCTGCGAATGCCAAAGCCTAGCCTTTGACACAAGACTGCCCCTTCCTACCAGCAGACTACCGCAGGATGTGAAGCCCAATGGCCCAGATCCACCCACACCTGCCTCTGCAGGGCCCAGGTGCATAGCACGCATGGGCCATCCTTTTCTGGCGGGGCAGATGCTTCCCGGAACCTAGCCTCTAGTGCAGGACGGCCCTTTCTGACCAGCAGACTGCCCAGGAGGTCAACCCCAATGGCTCAATCTACCCACTCCAACTTATGCAGGTCCCAGATCCAGGATGCAGTAGAATCCATTGAGGGACACCAGCAGGGTCTGGAAGCCCAACATCAAGGTGAGGTACAGAGAATCTGTATCGGTACAACAGGAATATAGAGAAGAAACTGTGTAACTCAGATCCACACTGCAGGAAAGGAAATCACACAGACAGCATGAAAAAACAAGGGAGGAAAATGCCTCAAACAAACCAAGACACTACAATAACAGAAGCTATGGACAGCGAAGTTGATGAAATGTCCGAGAAGGAGTTCAGAAGGTTCAAAATTAAAATGATCTGTGAATTAAAGAATGACCTAAATGAGACAATGTCTTCAGAGCAGGAACTTTAAATTTTAATCACTCAGTTTATCGATTATGTCATGAGTCATGCTTTAGGGGTTGTACCCTAAAGTCAACAGAAATTCCAAGTTCTTTCACAATTTCTCCTCTGTTATTTCTGAGAGTTTTATAGTTTTGAGTTTTATATTTAGGTTTCTGATCCACTGTCAGTTACTACTTGTGAAGGGGCTAGGTCTATGTATCGATTTATTTACTTTTTGCATGTAGATATCTGATCATTTATTCAAAAGACTATATTTATTCCACTGTATTGATTTTGTTCCTTTGTAAATATCAGTTGACTATATTTGTCTGTGTCTATTTCTGGGCTCTCTATTCCATTTCATTGATCTATTTATCTACTGTTTTAGCATGAACATACTGTCTTGATTACTATAGATTTGAAGTACACCTTAAAATTTCATGGTGCCAATCTTCTAACTTTTTCCTCCTTTAATATATTGTTGAACATTTTGGGTGTTTTGCTTCTCCACATAAATTTAAGAATCAATTTTTCAATATCCTCAAAATACTTTGCTGGGATACTTATTGGGATTTCATTGACTCTAAAAATCCAGCTAGAAAAATTTTACATCTGGAAACTATTGTCTTTTCTGTTCGTAAATATGGAATATATCTTCATTTATTTAAGTATTCTGTTGATTTATTTCATCAGAGTGTTGTCATTTTCCTTATATATGTTTTATATTTCATTTTAAGTTTTATGCCCAACTCTTTTATTTTTGAGGATTACTTATATGAATGATAGTGTATATTTAATTGTAACTTTAATTTTCATTTCTTCATTTCTGTCATATAGGGAAGCAGTTAATTATTGCATATTAAATGTATATGTTAAAATGTATATGTTAAAAATTTGCTAATCATTCATTACTTCCAGGAGTTTTTTTTTTATTTTCTATATAGAAAATTTGTCTGTGGACAAAGACAGTTTCCAAATCTATAAATTTTTGTTGTCTTTACTTTTAATATTGCATTAGCTAGGACATCTAGAAAAAGTAGTAGGGGAAATCTTTGTCTTGTTCTTGAAAGTAGAGGGGAAATCTTTGTCTTGTTCTTGAAAGCTTCTAGATTCTTGTTAGCTACAAGTTTTACAAAAATACTCTTTTTCAAGTTATGGAAGATACCCTCTATTTTTAATTTACTAAAAGTTTATATCACGGATGGATGTTAGATTTTGTTAAATTCTTTTCTGGGATCTTTGCATACAACCATAAAATTTTTGTTCTTAACCCTATTGACGTGATGGATTACACTATTTGCTTTTTTAAATGTTGAACTAACATTGTATCCCTGGGATAAATCCTACTGGGTTGTGACATCTGATTCTCATACATTGTTGGATTCAATTTGCTAATATCTTATTAAAGATATTTGCACCTATATTTAGGAGAAATTGGTCTGTAGTTCTCCTTTCTTCTAGTTTTGCTGTGTAGTTTTGTAATTATGATAATTATTGCCTTATAGAATTAGGTAGGAAGTCATGCCTCTACTTCCATGTTCTGAGAAAGTGTGAAGAACTGGTACAATTTCCTCCATAAGTGTTGGATAGAATTAACCAGTAAATCTAGTTCAATCTGTGCTTTCTTTTATTTTGGAAGGTTATTATTAACTATCAATCCAATTTATTTAATAGACATAGGCCTATTCAAGTGGTCTGTTTCTTATTTGAATTCTATAGCATATTATGTTTCAAGAAATTGGTCAACTTCATCTAGGTTTTCAAAATTCCTGGCATAGAGTTTTCCATAGCATTTTCTTGTCCTGTTAATGTGTATCTATCATATCTATAATGGTGGCCTGTCTCTCGTTTCTAATAGTGGTAAATTATATCATCTTTTTAAGTTAGTTTGCTTAACTAGAGGCTTATCAATTTTATCAATCTTTTCAAAGAATTCTCTTTGGCTTCATTGCTTTTTCTCTATTGAATTCATGTTTTCAATTTCATTGACCTGTCCTCTCATTTTTATTACTTATTTTGAACTTAACTTGCTCTTATTTTCGTAGGCACATAAAGGATTTGGTGCTCATTTAAGATCACATCAATGAACAATGAATATCAATTTAACTCCCAAGGAGTTCTATATAAAGAATGGTCACTGAAATGAATCTCAAAATGCAGGCCTTACTGATGTAATCACAATACTTCCCAGAGGACATGATATGGAGGTGAAGAGTAACTGTAATGCAAGGTAACTCTACTTCAGCATCTACATTTTTGAATCCCTATTTCCATAGTATATCAGAGAACTCCTGACATTTCAAATTCACTTAGAGTGGATTGCTTGAATTTAGGTTTCAGTCAATCAATCAAGCTGACAATTAAAAACAACTTTAATCTGCTTAACCTAGAATCTAGAATATCAGATAATGTTTCAATAAACAAACCCCACTCTAAAATGGTGTTATTCTTTATATAACACTTTCTAAAACAATTTCACGGGTTTTTTTTATTTTTATTGCAATTGTCAATATCTTGCCATTATTTTAGTGTGGATGATTCTTCATCTGATGTGAGAATGCACAAACACAACACAGTAGGATCTGACAGTAATTAAAGCTCTAGAGATAGTGATGGATGATGGAGTGGAGGCATAGAGGAAAGTGACCTCCCTGCAAGGGATCTATTTCAGTGTGTTGTTAAAGTGAGGAAAGGTTTCAGCTGACAAAGTATTGCAGATTTGGGCAGTAGGATTTGTTCTTATTCTTCTGATAGATAACCACTGTAATTTTCAGAGACACATTCATTCTTGATTAGTGCCTTATAGTTAAAAAAAAGAATCATCCCAGGGAACCCAGAAGCACAACTAACATTATTACAATTCGGCAAACCCCAAAATCAAGCCTTGGGTTTTAGCTACCTCTGTCCCCCAGCTTCAAAGTCATAAAATGTTTAACACTATTAAAGAAACTTATTCAGTTCTTTTCTCTGTTTTGAGCCAAAATTAACGAAACTCTCTCATTGTTATTATATTTCATTATGATTTACAGAACAATTAGAGGAAGCTAGTCTCTTCCGGAGATCTTGAATTTTTGTCATTGATTCTATTGGGCATATACTATTGTCTTGCATTCAATGGGCATTTCATTCCAGATAATGATGAATGATAATGTAATTAACTTTGACCCCAAAGATCATGGGCCTCCAGAGACCCTCCCTTTTTACTATTTCCAGTCCCGAGGCACAAGATCTTTAAATGTCCTCGTGTTAGGCAAAATTGTCCACCCCTTGGTGGACACCTTTGTCCACCACCCTAATCCCTGCATCTTGTGGATGTTATCACATGGGACTTTGCAGATGTAATTTAGCCATAAATGGAGAAAATAGATGTAGATTATCTGGGTGGTTTTAGTCTACATGAGTCCTTAAAGGCAGAGAACTTACTCCATAGTAACAGAGGATTAGGAGGAGAAGCTAGAGAGGGACTTCACACTCCGTGGCTGAAGGGTGCAAAGACCAATCTCCAGAGAAGAGTCAGCAAGAAGATGGGATGTTGGTCTTAAAACCTCAAGTAGCTGAAATTGGGCAATAACAAGAAAACTCTCAGAAGAATATTCATTCTTAGAGCCTCCAAAAAAGAATGTCGGATCTTTACTTCAGCTTCATGAAACTCTAAGGAGTGTCCCCAGATGAGCCATGCTGTCCCAGGCAGGACTTCTGACCTGCAGAACTGCATCATAGTAGATGGTTGTTGTTTTAATTACTAAATTCGTGACGGTTTCTTATAGCAGCCACAAAAAAATAATAATAATACAATGGCTGTTTTCCTGAAGATTTGTGTCTGAAACAAGTATGTATTCAAGTTCATATTCTAAACAGCATTGTTGATATATAAATGGAAACTTGGGCTCATTTAAGTAGACATGAAAGAGGATTTATTAAAGACATATTAACTACTACACAATAGAAAGACTCAGGCTCAGAATCTGAGAAGGAACAAAAGTGGTTTAATGAAATATCTGATTCTTGGCTCATGCCTGTGAACAAGGCAATGAAGACATTACTCCTAGAGCAATCTCTTTTGCTCTAGCAATCATGCCTGCTCTAGACACTGGACAAGTACAGTCTCAACCATCATGCCCTATGCTTGAAACAATACCACCCTTACTAGCAATTAGCTCCCATAGTCACTCTTTCATGTCAGTATTTCTTCAACAGCTGGAATTCAACATCTGGAAAAACGTATTTAATTGGCTAGAACAAGTTTAGATATTCCTATCAGAACTGCCCTTGCAGCTTGAAAATCATCTGCTATTTCAAAGAGATGAACTCTGTCAGCAACCATAGGTAAATGCTCCACAAATAGGAAAAAAAAAAGGCAGACAAATTTTCAAAGACTTGGGAGAAAAATGCTCAATTCACACCAATTATTATTATTCAGTTCCCTTGCCTAAAACATTCCAAGTTTCTTCAGGTTCCTGTTACATCGTCATCATTTCCTCATGATTTTTATATCATTAGAAGAGAGACTATAGAAGCAGACTAGTGGAACAAATATAATATAGAATGTTCTCTTTTAATTTCAAGTGAGGTGACCTTGACTATGTCTCTCCTTAGCCTTTTTACACTTGTTTCCTCAAGTGTAGAAATGACAATGAGTCTACCACAAATGGATATTGATCAGTTAATGTGATAGTACAAAGCTATTTAGAGAACCCCACAAGCTAAATATGGATGTAAGACAAATTGAGGACAAGAAAGTGTATGAATTATAAGTGTAAAATTAGGGCTTATATCCAAGAGACTGCTCTCTTTAGCACTATAGTTTAATTCATTTCAAATCTAAAGGTCACGGCAAAGCAAGGTAATAGTACATTTTTATAACATTATTCAAGCTCCCTTTCTCAGTTAAAAATTACATGTACGTGTGTTTATATGTGATATTTGTGGGTATGTATATGTTTATAGGTGTGTATGTATGTAAGGGTGTATATATTATATGTATATATATAATATACATATATATTTTTTTCTCTGATAGTTTCTGCCTAATGGGTTCTTCTGACAAAATGCCCCATGTTCTCTGCCATTTCCAATCTCCCTAGTTTTTATTTTCTCAGAAGGAACAATAGCTCCCATGATACTTTTCTGATTTTTGATCAGAAGATAATTGTTTAACTTAAAGAAGAATTTGAAGAAACTTAGAGCATTTTTTGTCATCTTTAGGTATAATCTATGTAGACATCAAATTATCCCACCAAATTACATTAAATGATATAAAGAAATAAGAAGGAATGATGAATGTAAAAAAGAATGGACAGATACATATGTATGTGATGAAACAAATATAGTCAATAAATTATATTAAAGAATCTGGGTGGAAATTATATCATGGTTTAGCATATAATTATTTTAACTTATATAAATTAATTAATTAATTAATTTACTTCCAAATACATGTTAGGAAATCTGAAAAAAAATTTGAAGCTAGGAAACTTTAGAGTTTATATACCATTGAACCCCCAGATTGGCATGGGTGGCCTTCCATAATCAGGCATATTGACATATCTTACACAAATATATAATTTATAACACCTAGAGTAAAAAAAAGACTAGGAATATCCTTACACCAATTCAGATGAGTTCAAGTTTTTCTCTTAAATGTGTAATTGAAAAATTCACTCCAGCACTTTTTTGAATTTCAGAATTCTAAATGAGAGATTGTTGGTTTACATATACTTCCAGGTATCTTAAAGCTCTGATGCTTAGAAAAATGAGGAATACTTACCAAGTGTAATCTCTTCAAGACCAATGAGTTTGCCATTGGTACTGAAAAGAAAACCAGTGGAAATAGAGATATGTAGAGAAATGGAGATTAATAGGATTCGGGGCTGGGGAGGCTACATTGTTCACACTGGACTAAGATTTCTATAGTGTCAAGCAATACACTTGGTTCATAGCACATGAAAACAAGTGAGATTAAAAATGACAAATTATTTACCTATATAAAGTGTGGTATATAGAATAACTTGGCAAACTACACAGTGATAACTAAATGTATATTATTGTTGCTTTATTAATAAAGAAAATCATTGCCAACTGCTTCCGGGTGCAGTTTCTGGATGCAGGGCTCTAGCAGAAGATGAATGGAGGATAATTTGTATTTATATATGCAGGGTTCACAAACCAGGTGAGATCTTGGGGTAAGAAGTCATGCCTATACCTTTTTGAGGAATTAATGACTTTGCCGTTATTTAATAAAAGAATGTTCACTCAAACCCTACTGAAAATGGACAACAGATAATAATATGAATTGACACCCATGCTAGAGAGAAAAACACCAGCAATTAGTTTGCATGCCTTGTGCTTATACTTGTTACTGTCCCAAAAATCTCACTTCTAGGAGTAAAACTCACAGTTTTATAGGGAACCTCATTGTATCAAGAATTGGTGCCAATCTTGGCATTTATCACTCGGATGAAAATTAAGTAACTGGTGACTTAACATAATACTATCTCTCCATTATGATCTTGCATACTTATTTATGTGACTAGAAAAAGTAGTGCAATAAAAAATTTAAGAATGACAATGCAATATGTAGGAAAATGCTATCTATATAAATTAGAATTTTTAAAATAATATTATTTTCAAGAAACTATATACATTTTTTAAGCACATGTATGGTAGGATTCAAGAACCCTTGGAGGATCATGAGTTATTTCAATTTCTATTTTCTCACTGAAGTTAAATGCAAAATATAAAACAAAGTTTTTCTAACCATTGGTGTTGCTCACAATGGAATACTCTGGCTCTTGCTTGAAGGGCTAAGTGTGAATAATGAGGAAAGGATTCCAGAATGCAGAGTGGTTCTTAGACTTGTTGGAGAAAATGAATATCTATTATGTTATAATGAGCCCCCATCATGAGATACATAACTGCAAAGTGTGTACACATTAAGGGATTGATTTTCCAAAGCAAAGTATAGACTTCTTTTGTGGTGATGGTTGACACCACAAATCTAGACATTTGGAATGCTTTGGAAAATGGTCTGATCTTAAGTACTTGTGAATTCTACATCCATTAAAACATCTATTTTTAATCTAACAACTTAAAGACACTCCCATTAGACTGCCACATGTCTACTAATTTTGCAAAATGATATAATCTTACATGAGAGCTTTCAAAGCTGTGATTTAAACTTGTTTCTGGTTAAAGCTAGGAATGTCTTCCCCTTAATGTATATTATAGAAATACTTAAATATATAAATTTAAAATATTTCCTGTAATTCTTTCTTATCAGAATGGCACGCATTATTGACACACATGAGTTTTCATTGCCAGTGGCCTTATAGCTTCTCATTCAAATTTTCTTGCAAGTTTTTTCCCTCTACCACTAAAAAGATTCTTTGTCATTCCTAAGCCATGCCTTATTTTCTTATGTTCAGTGATTCTCTACAAGAATCCCTCTGTTTGAAATCACTCATGTTCTTTACTGAGTGACCAGTATACATCATTTTAAGATCAGTTCATATTGCAACTCTTCCAGAAATGTATTCAACTCTACTTAGGGTAATGCCCCATTGTATATTCCCATAACCATCCATGTCAACTCTGAACATACTACCTTGTCCCATTCTATTTACCTATTTTCTGATTTGATTTTCATAGTTTAAGTACAAAATGTAAAACTTTAAACTTCATTTTCTTCTTGGCATTCTGCAGGTTCTTCATTATTTGAGTGACTCAGCAGGTTCTAATTGAATGATCGAGGGAATAGCTATTTTTTAAATAGGCAGACTGGCACAATGACACTTTATATTGGATTCAGAGCAGAGGTTTAACTTTATTAGATTAAATGGAATTTTGGTCTTATCATAGTTTTTTTTTTCTATATGACAGGAAGAGAGGAAGGGAGCATGTTAAGTTAATGGATAAGGATACTTGGGAAAATATAGGTGTCATGGGCCTAACCACACTTCCTAGGTATGAGAGGCCATATATCTGGGTACAGTGTGCCTCAGTCTCTTATCTTTATCATTTATACCCGTAGTTACACCTAAATAATTTGTTGCACCTTCTTTCAGCTTCATATTTCTACTCTTTTGTGTTTTCTGAAGTTTCATGATTTTTTATTTTAGGGAACTTTTCTGCCTTGGCCTTAATGGTGTTGAGTTATACACACACACACACACACACACACACACACACACACAGGAAATCAAAAGATAAATGTCTTATCTGATCCCTTGTTGCAGTACTGAGAACTTTTACTGTTTGACAAAATTATTAAAAGAAGCCTTATTTTTGTAGCAGGGAATAGTGCCAAAACACATCAGTTATGGCCAGGGTACGAGAGACACATGGTGGAAAGCTAATCATAAACTGCAAGCAGCGGGGCATGCCTGTCATCTCAGTTTCTCAGGAGGCTAGGGCAGGAGAATCACAGGTTTGAGGTCACCCTCGGTAACTTAGAACTTGTCTCAAAATAACAAATAAGAAGTGCTGGAGGGTTAGCTCAGTGGGAGAGCACCCCTAAGTTCAATCCACAGTATGGAAAAAAAAAAAAACGGCATACAAAGCCACTTCTGAAAGCTTTGATCAGATCTTCAGAACATAATCGCCTCTTAAGCACAGACATGTACTCTGTGATTCATTCTCTGTACTGCTAGTGCACTAATGTGTTCTGTCAGTGCTTCCTGTTCTCTATGCCCAGCTATGAGCAGAGTCTCCCATCACCTGGCATTCCATTAGCACACATCAGTCTTTCTAGACCACAGACTCAGGTAAACAAATCTTTGGTAACTCATTAAGTACAATACTGCCATTTCAAGATCTGTAGTCAGGATAAGACTCCATCAAACCATAAATGACAATTCCAGGCAAAATGACTAATTCCCAAATGGTTCACATAATAATAAAATCATGGGAAATTGAGTAAGCAAAAAATTACTCTTCCCTGTCTCCATTATGGTTAAACATACCAAGTATCACAGTATAAGCAACAAAAGCGTTTGTGTACAAATAGAAAGTAAACTCAAGCAACCAACAAAAATAAGGAATAGGGCCACCATATCTAGAACTGGCTCCTAAGCTTATGAAGCCCTAGAGGCTTTTGTTTTTTTTTCCTGAAAGGTGCTCGTTCATAAAAATAACAGTTTTTTCTGACTTCTTCAGTATTATTTTTGATGATATGCTAAATGGGACATTAATATATACTATTACTAATATGCAGCTGTGGAAAATAACCTTGTATATATAATCTATGTGTCTTGTATGATAAATACTTCTCAATGTTGAAAACTTTTTAGAAGAAGAGTTTCAGACTTCCAAGCAGGTCCATTATATAATATATGATCTCTACATCTTTCCTCCTGGCTATCTTCTGAATGGAATAAGAAAAGAAGTGCTTATCTCAAGTATTTCTTAGAAGCAATGTAAATTTCAATGTAATGATGAAGGTTAAAGATTAATTTCATTCAAATCTTTCATTGTATCTCATTTCCACAATATAACTTTTGTTCTATAACTCATTCGGAGATGAAATCTGGGTTTCTGAGTGAAAATATAAAGTAAATAAAGACATTTTTCTTTCACATATTATGATTAAATATCTTTTGTAAAAAATCAATGAGTCCAGACATATTAATAATAATAAATGTGATCAAAAATAGAAGTTATTTGTCTACTTCCCAATTCTTCTGTGGGAATAGGTTCCCCTGGTATTTATTCCCTATAGAGTTAAATTAAATTCAGTCATGCTTCCTGATGTGGATAAGTATCCATCTGTGGCCCTGATTACCACCATCATTATATGTTATTAACCAATGTGAAAATTATCAAGTTACATAATGAAAGAACCATTTGCTTTCTCATCTATATTTTAAAGTGGTTTCTACAAATGAAGAGTTTAAAATTGAAATTTTCCATTTACACAAAGTAGTATTATTTTATATTATGTGTTTAGAAATATTTACATATTAGTATTACATGTAACGTATCACATATATTATTGTACTATTTACATTATTTTTCTAAAACCTTCATCAAGTGTGAATAACAATCATTGACTTACTATGAAATTAAGTCCAATTGTCTAAGATGATAATGGCTCTGGAAACCAGACTTGGCTAGTCTTGGGGGTAATTAAAAGAGTGATCTTGTAAGAATTTCAATCTCAGGATTTCTCACTGAGTAAATTATAAAGATACACCCCGGGGAACTTTAAGGAAGTAATGAGGTTTTCATTTCCATATGTCAGATTAGTTTTTAGCTAGTGTACTTATTATCAGAAAAAAGGCATGAGCTAATTTCCTGGCTCATCCATGGCAAAGAAGAACACTCTGAGCAACATTTTCCAATAAAAGGCACAAGGAGAAATGAAGTGCTGGTAAGTTTGCTGCCAGGCTATTTTTCAAATTCGCCGTGATTCTAGAGGATCATCCATATGCATTTGAACAAAGAGAAGGCAGGCATGATCAAGAGAGTCCGTCTTCAAAAGTGTTATAACATGCCCCCCTACACTATACACTATGTATCACTCTTATCACTGTCAAGGCCATTTGATACATCAAAGATTTGTAAAACACATCTGAAATTTACTTTACAGTGTCTTAGCCAAAATGCTCATTTAAATTGAAATCAGGGGATCTCTCCAGCTGGATATCTTCACAAATTGCTATTTTAGAACAAGGTTCTAAAATTAGAAGATCTTATTTTGAAATACTTTGTAACTGGCCTGCATACACTACAGATCCAGATGGTGCAGCTGACCCCTAGCAGAGGCAGCTTGTAGTTCTGAATGGTTTCAGAGGCCTGACCACCTCATGCTCACCATGACATCTTTCTTCTCTTTAGCATGTGATACAAATCATAAACTCCCAGTCCTTTCTAGGGTCCCATTTGCTCTAATGTTGGTGATATTTAGAAATTAACCCATGTCTTCACTCTAGCCATTAATTTACAAGGAAAGGGATATTTTTTTTTTCCTTGAAGAGACAAGTATTGCCAGTGGACTATCTAAACATAACAAGGATCCCTGCCATTTTCTATATAAAGCGTAAACTCTGATTTAAGAGGTCTCTTGATAACACCAGGCCAGAGAGGTGATATCAGCATCTTTGCTTATGTCTTCATAAGAGTTCTCCAGTAAGAGTTGATCTAACATTTAGGATTTGTAAACGGGCTTTTGAGAACATTGTGTGTGGTCAGGGGAACATTACTTTTTACCATTACTTTGTTTGAATTGAAATATTGAAAAATTATAAAACAAAATGTGTTAAAGAGTGTTATTTCAGTTTAATCTGTAGGGTAGGCATGGTTATCAAATCAGGGTAACTAATCTAGAGATAAAGGACTTTTTTATTTGAAAGTCAGAGTAAATATAGAACTCTCAGATAAATGTTATCGGTTTTTATTCTCAAGGTTATTTTATTTTTGATGAATATCAGAATAAATGGATTTTTAAAAATCAAGTAAAGCTTACACTTCTGATTTCACACATTACCTAAGAAAATCCAATATTTGAATATATAAATAAAATGAATGTGCAACAAAACAAATCTTCTTTACACTAGACAACTTCAGATAATGTACATATTCTTTCACCTAAACCATGAAAATTATAAAATTGATAAAACAAACTGTGCATCATTGGATTTTAAAATAGACTACATACACCTTTAGAAATATTAACAAAATAAAACTCAATTTACTTTTTAGGATAATATGTGACTGTGATTCCTCTGAATAATAAAAAATGTTTCTCTTTAAGTTGAAACTAAATCCAAGAAATAATTTTAAAGAATGTTTTATCACTTTCTTTGCTATCTCTACTGTACTGAATAATTGCCTCAATTTATTCAAAAAGCTAGTGATGAAAGTCTTAAAAGATACATTTGAATTAATTTTTGGTTGTCCTTGTCAATACCCCGCTTTGCAACACAAATATCCCAACTTCAGAAATTTTATACAACTAGTACTCAACCAAATCATAGAAAAAGAGAATGACAATTTTGCTTAATGTATTCCTTATGTCACTTATCATTAGCAAAGACGAGCACAAAATCTTATTTAAGTGCTATACCAAACACTTCATATCTGATAACTAATTCTGTTCTAAAGTGTTGTCCAACTCTTTTAATGCAATTTTAGATAGCAGCTTCATTTTTCAGACAAAGAAACAGAGATGGTTAGAGAACAAAGTATGCTGGGTATTGATAAGAGCAGGACTACAAATCCAGGCCAAGTTCACCTCTTGTTAAAATGCAACACACAGCCCATAACCTTTTGACATTGTTCTGGCAAATGAAATAAATCTATACAAAGTACATACCACACAACATAGTGAGTGAGATAAAACTATACAAGGAAAAAAACACACAATACAATCAATTCATAAACCATATGATGGAATTCTCCATAATATTTTGTAGCAGCAAAGAAAAATGGAACCAATATGTACAGGAGGCATCAGAAAAAGCTTGCCAGCATAATTATCATATGGAGCTGAATCTGAAATGTCAGTAAATTTGGCAAAGCAGAGAAAGAAGAGAAGGAATTTGGAAACAGTGATAATGTATTAATAGTTATCATGAGCCGTGGAGGGGAGAGTAGCCACTGAAGAATTATTGAGCTATGAGAAAGGAAGTAGTGACTTGACAAAAGAGAAGCTTTAGAATAAGGGTTTGACAATGACGTCAAGCTTGAATTTGAGGAGCTTAGAGTAAAGACAGAGCTACTGAAAAATCCTAGACAAAAAAAGAAGGACAATCTCTTTTATGGAAGTGGAGATGAAAGGAAGCATAATGGCTGGAAAGACTCTGAGGGGAATAAAAATCAACAGAATTTTACTGTATCTGATGACAGCCAAAACCCTGAATTTCTTTAAAGGTGTTTATTTTCAAATGAGGATAAATATTTTATCTCAATAGACCAAGGAAAATAAGTTTTATTGTTTTCTGCCATAAACGCTTGTGGAAAAATTGATGTAGTGAAGCTATGAAGTCACTGCAGAGCATAGATTTTTATTACAGTCATTAACTCGTATCAGTTGTGCAAATCAATGGGTTTCACTGTGACATTTCCATTCATGCATGTGTCATTCCTTGATGGTATCTTTCCTCTCTACTCCCCTCTCATATTGATGATGGAGCTAAAGCACAGAAAAGGTTAGTCTTGACCAAATGTATCAGCTTCTAAGAGGCAATGAAGGAATGAATCCAGGAAATCTTCTCCAATTTATGTTCCTGCCCATGGCAGTTTTCTGGAAAAACACAACCAAGTTTATGTTTTATATTTGAATGCAAAGTGCAGAACAATACCATCGGTCAAAATTTCAAAATGTGAGCTAGATTTATTGGAGTACACCTGTAATCTCAGAGGCTCCACAGGCTGAGGCAGGAGGATTATTAGTTCAAAGCCAGCCTCAGCAATAGAGAGGTCCTAGAAACCTTGTCTCTAAATAAACAAGGTAGGGCTGGCTCAGTGGTTGAGTGCCCCTGAGTTCAATCAAAAAAAAAAAAAATTCAGAATGTTCCTAATATTTTCATTCACAGTAATGTCTTTTGAACTCAATTGAACTCTTAAATTAATGTTACTAAGTAAGCTAAAAGCAACTGTTTTCAGCAAGTTAACTATATTTTTTTGCAAATATGTTCTTAAGGTCGAGTGTCATAGATCCTTTCCAGATGAACTGCAGGATATTTCTTTTTGTCTTTCTGATTTTCCATTTTAGTGGATTTTTTACCTGTTGCTTTTGTCTTATTTATTTTTTAAAATCTTTGTAGAAAAAAAGGTGTATTTGTTGTATTTCTCTATAATTTATGACTCATGTTTAGTATTTCAGTTGATAAAATTTTCCTATTTATTTATTTATTTTTATTACCTATACCTATTACTGAATGCTGAGACATTGAGGGTATTCTTGTTATACAAAGAAATAGTCAACTGATTATGTAACAAAATTAACTTTCAAAAAATTACATTTCATTAAAATATTTGGTTTTCAGACATCTTAATTTACAGGTATCTAATTGATTTCTTTACAGAAAAACTGATGTGATTTATTAATCAACTTGATATATGTTAAGTTATCTATTCATGTTAGAAACTTCCAAGATCAAAGTACTATTGCCAAATACCAGGGTGCCCTTTCTTGTACAGACGATCCACTAAAAACAGTTAGGAGTTACTAAGATTCTCTTTCTCTCCCTCTTTTCTTGCAAAGAGATAAAATGCATCCATGTTTAAAAGCTACCTCATTCAAAGAGCTCCGTACTTAGCCTGCCAATTTTCCTTTCCTTATTTAGAAGAAAGGCTACACAGTTTGAACAAGCTGTGATTATCTAGATTTTTGCTTTTCTTTTTGTGACTTCAGATGTAGAAATGGATCCCTGACCTACTTAGTACAGACAGTTGGACCAGGCCCTCACCTTGCCTTGTGAGTAATGGCTGTAATGGCAACTTTCCATCCCAAGAAATCACACTTAAGGGAACTCAAGACATTGGATGAAGGTACAGTGTCACAGACCATGTTCACTCTTCTGCAATCTCCACCTGATTAAGACAAAAGACTTTTAATGTTGTTATTTTAGAAGGAGTCTAAAAGTGTCTTCTGTCTTAACCACATTGTTTCAAATCTGGCCTTTAAATGCCACAATTGATGATGACAGGCTTCTCCCAACTCCAGTTTCAACTGAAAAATAAAATGATAATAATTTTCTGCCTCATATTTTCATCTCAAGCTTTCCTTTTAAAATGCAGGCAAATATTGATTTTTTTTAAAAAAGGGCCTGTGCTGGTGAAAGTAATTATTCATATCACACCTATGCAATTTGGATGTACAGACACAAACCCAGGAACAGCAGATTCGTCATGTGCATTCTGGGTTTGCACTCTTGTAGGAAGCATCTGATTGACTGCCACATGTGGATGTCATTTCCCTGTTATGGCCTCTGCAATTCCTGTTCCTACAAGGTTAAATATAATGGGGGAAAAAAGGCCCATGTTGGAAAAGAGATTTTTAGTGCATGCTCATTACAAATGTTGGAAGGCACATCAAAGAATCATTACTGAATAATATGACTATTATTTTCTTTTAGCCTCCAAGTGGTTCATTTAGCTCCTTCTTCTCCTTTTAGTGTAAGATAACTATTCTTTGTTCTAAAACTTTCAGTATCCTTATAATAAAACAATTTAAAACTAAAACTAAATCTAAAGCTATACAAAAACATCAATTGGAAAAAACAACGTAAAAATGATGTTCAGGATTTAATTGTCTTCAAAGTATATTTTCCAATAGATCCTTAAAACTTAGAAGTTAGACAACTTCAGCGTTTTGAAAATTATTTGAAAACTTCAACTCTTTAGTCCTGTCAGGAAGGCTATATTTGAAAGATAGTTACAGAGCCTTTTAAATATTTAATGGTGATAGCTTCTTAAGTGTTATTAAAATTTATTGGAATAATTAATAGGATGACATATGGAAAAAGGAGATATTTATTGTTATCTAAAGTGTAGTTTCAGTCAAATCCTTTTCTTGATCCAAAGCATATCATGTATATATAGAATAAGATGTGAACTCTCTCAGATTCCTTTAAGTCCAAAATAATGTGATCTCACCTTTGGCCTATGCTGCCTGCCTTATCCCTCTGACACTCTGTATGCACTAGCCAGACTTGTTATTAAAAATACTCAGGAATAAAAATTCAAGAACCTCTCTTGGTAAACTGTGCCCATATAAAGCTTTATTATCTTACTCTAATTTTTTTTCTGTTATCTATCCAGATGGCTAAAATATTCTGCTTTCATTCAAGATAGAGCAATCTGTCTTGTAGAAAATAGATTACATCAATATAATTAATATGCTAAAATTTCAGCTTAAGCAACACATTCTTACTCTTCCATACAGCATCCCCCACACATACAGAAGTGGCATTATAAGAGATGCCACTTTAAAAATACTCCTTCTTTTGAGGTAGCCTTACATCCATTCTCTCTTCATCTTAGCTCCCAGCCAGCATACCACTTGTCAAGATCCACTTATATTATTTCTGTGTTTGTGAGGCTGCCTTGGAATTTTGTAGTGGCTGAATTTTCAAATGAAAATTGAGTGCTTTAAGAATAACATTCTGGGCCAGGCACAGTGTTGCATGTCAGTAACCCCATTGGCTTGGGAGGTAGAGGCCGGAGGATCAAAAACCAGCCTCAGCAACTTGGCCAGATGCTAAGCAACTCAGTGAGACCCTGTCTCTAAGTAAAATACAAAATAGGGCTGGGGGTATGACTCAGTGGTCAAGTGCACCTAAGTTCAATCCTGGTACCCAGGGGAAAAGAGAAAAAAGAAAAATAAATAACATTCTGAAAGTATATATCATAACAACAACTAAAACAGCTGGATTACTTCTTTCCTATATACACATATTTTGTTCTCTCCTAACTTGCTTAAGTTCTATTTAGTTATATGACCTCAATCTGATCTTGGAATGCATTTTCTTACCTCATGATTATTAATTGGCACATAATTCACCAACCATTTATATCTGAGACCTTTCTCAATTAGCAAGGGATTATGTAGAGATACAATCTTAGCATCAGAAATTCTTTTTTAAGTGGAATGATATCTTAAATCACCTTCTAAGTCCTTTTGGGATTTCCTCAACTTCACAGTAGAAAAAGATTTTGGTTTGTGTACAAGGTTATCAAGAATCTGAGTTCTGTCAATATTGAAATACTGACTATTGAAATACTGAATATTAAAGTATTTTTAGATGCACAAGGTCAATATTTGACTCAACCCCAGCATTACCTCTCCCATGAATTCTTCCTTGAAAAACACCTCCATTACCAAAAGTATAAATAATTATTCCTTCTTCTGTGTTCCCATAAAAACTCCTTGATATCATGGCATTACTGATTACTTCAAATATTTATCTTACAGTAGTCTAAGAAGTTATAAAGATTAAAGATTTGCCTTATTTCTGATTTCCCAGAACTAACATCACAAATAGTAGATTCTTGATAATGATATGCCAGTGAATGAGTGTAGTTTTCCCATCTCTCCTAATATTCTTATTCTCTGAACAAATATAGCACTTTCACTTAGAGTTTCATAACTCATCAAATACTGCCTTAAGTTGTTGTTGAATCATTTAATGTGGGTAGTTCCTTAAGGCCAAAAAATTGGCCATATTTCTATTTAGTATCCACCTTGATTTTTTTTTCCTTTCTTTTTTTTGGTATGAATAGCAAATCAGTTAGTTATGACAGTGTATAGTATATATAAACATATGAAACATTTTAATCTGTAGAATGGTTTCTTGTGACATACATAAAACTGAGAAACTGCTAATAATGAATATGATCTGAATGGAAACTATATATCTATTCCAATATTTGTATAAATTGAGTAAGGGAATTTCATAAGGGAATTGGTAGAATTTCAGACTACATGATGCAATGATAGAATGACAGAAATTATCTCTTATTTAGAAATTTGTATGACAGGTTGAGTTATAAAATGTAGTTCCATGTGTGGTTTAATATTTCATAAGGTCATAGACAAATCTGTTCTTGAATTGAAGAAAAATTTGCCATTTAAATATTAGGAATCGTATTTGTCTGATCTCATTAGACAACATGATGAGTGTAGTGGACTGGGAAAGTATAAAGCTAGGAAAAACCTGTTCTTACCAGGTGAAACAGTTTAGATAGGAATCATCAATCTTTTATTGGGTGTAATAGATAATTTCACATCTATGCAGGTATCTTGGGACAGAAAGAAATTCCCAGAGAAGATCAAACCAATATGGAATTATGCATATAGAAGTGATAGAAGCCTGCACTGAAATATATGTAACTCTTGAATAATAAAAAGCAGATGGGAATATTTTTAACAATTACAACCTCTTGTTTGTCTATGAAAATGTACATCAGTTGTGGGTCTTATTTCCTGATATTTTTGACCTAAAAAGAAGGCTATCTAATGTTACAGAAATCTTGATATTTTAATATCTGAAAATAGTGTTTTTAATAAACATATATACTTGAGTGCTCTCTAAAAGGCTTCAAGTGTTCTATTCTGAACAGTACTTACTTGAATTAATCTGAAAATAGATGGCATGAGGAAAATCTGGCCAGAAGCCCTACGGCTTGGTAAGATTTGGTTGTGCATCTTCAGGTTGCCAATAATATAATTACAGTGCTGACATCCTAAACTCATTACTGAAAATTTACCTTTAGTGTGTTAAAGGAAAATTTGATATCAGTTATTGTTTATTTCATTGCTTTACACTCTAAAAAAAATCAAAGCAATCTTGAAACTAAGCAGCATACTATGATAAATATAATATAAATAAAATGATGGGAAATATTTCACATCAGATAGGCATACCAGCCTGACTTGATTTGCACCTCCATGTATTTTTTAACTTCTTACATTTCTGCTGCTTTGTAGCAGAGGAGTAGGAAGATCTAATGCCTGCAAGGAAACCCACTGTATTCTGTTTTCTTCTGGCTGCGTACTGCCCTATGTTCCTTCTTACTTCAAAAAGACCAAGTAATTATGAGGACATAAGATGGAAAAAGAAAATACTACGTGTTTTACATGGCTAAATTCTGTCAATCTCCTCTATTTCTTAATCAATAGATTAAATGTACAAATTTGTTAACTACCTACATCACTCCAGTACTGTAGACAATATACCCTCCTCCCAATGAGCTATGAACTAATTGAAGCAAGGAGCCACTTAACCATGAATAATTAGTTAACTGCACTAGACAGTATGAGTTTAAATGTCGAACTGTATTTTACTATCGATTCACATCAAGATGCTAGGTAAGTGAAAGAAAAGTGAAAGAGATTAGGGTATTAGAAAATGAGTAAAACCTGAAGAAATAGATACCTAAAAGAATATCCTGCTTTAGATAATTATTAAATTTTACCCTGGACTGTTTAAGCTTTTATATAAACCCCAGTTCCAGGAATTTTAATAGTGAAGGAGAAAGCAATTGATAAATGATAAGGTAGTTTTATTGATTGACAAAAACCACTTTACTTTGCTTTTCTCTACTCACTTCTAGTTCAATCATCCCACTGTCGTAAGATTGCAAAATAAATTACCAGACCCAGGAATCGAGAGTTCCTGCAAGGATTCCAGGAAACTTGGTTGCTGAAGGAGCACTGGGGGATGTCATCCCAAATATTGTACTTTGGTGTGTTTACTTAATCTGAAGGTACTTGAGAAACAGTAGTGGAGGGAAGAAGTTCTTCTCTGAACTTTCGTTATTTACCTCAAAACCTGAAAAAAGAAAACACTATTGGCATCTATTTTATCCCTGTTATTTTGTCAACCATGGGCTATCATAACCCACATCACAGAAGAGACTAAAACTCAAACTCCATGCTCAGGGTCTACAAAACTTCATCTTAGACCATTGTCTGTTCTTTGGGCCCACTCAGCTTCCCTAAAATCATTTACCACCCTTCTAAATCACCTATACCCCTCCCACTACCATTTCTATCTCTCCTTTGGAGGGTATTTAAGTGTCTTGATCTAAAATAGTTATATTGAATACCCACTTTCCTATGTTGCCCAGTGCATGTAATAACTTTGTATATTTTTTTCTCTTTTTAATTGGTCTATTTTCAGTTCATTCCTTAGACTTAAATATCAAATCTCAACAGGAGAGAGAGAATTCTCTTGCCCCAACATTGCCTTGTCTGGATTTGTCAATTTTAACACAACATCTACATCAAACTCTGATGCTTAAATAGACAAGGGATGAGATATATTGTAGAAACTGTAAAAAGAGAAATATATATATATATATATATATATATATATATATATATATATATATTTGTTCATTTATTTCCAGGAATGATTTTTTATATATATTTTAAAATTGGTTTATGCAACTCTGATAATGATTTCCTTACATTTGCAAACCATTTTCAAAAAGTGTTCTATCAAATTGGATCAATTAATTAGTTCAACAAAGTATGATTGCTGTCTAATTTACTGCTTTTTGAATTAAAGTTTGCATCAAAATATCACACAGGGTGGCATAATAGTGCAAACCTCTAATCCCAGATACTTGGGAGGCTGAAGCAGAAGAATCAGAAGTTTGAGGCCAAGTTGGGAAGCTTAGTAAGACTCTGTCTCAAACAAACAAACAAACATACATATATTTTTAGACCTAATCTGAATTTTCAATTTACTTGGATTAAGAGATGCCTAAGATTAAGAGAATTCTGGTTGTCTCAATGAGGGTGTTTCTAGGAATGATTGGCATGTGGGACAGAGAACTGTACGTGGAGATTCACCCTAATTGTGAGCAGCACCATCCAACAGATTGGAGGTTTGGATGGAACAAAAGTTGGAAGAACAAGGAAGCAACAGCAGATGCAAATTCAATTCTTGAATGGGCTCTTGATTGCTGCTGTGATTGCCTAAGGATATTAGACTCTAGCACCTTCACTCTTTCAAAGTGAACTCTTCCCAGTGACTCTATGTGGGAGTTTCTAGGCCTTTGGTGCCCCACTGGGGTTGCACCACTGATCCCTTGTGCTCTGAGACTCCAGCTGCTCGGACTCAGCAGCCACAGGTTCCTCAGCTCTCCAGGTTGCAGACAGTCATTGTGGGGCTAGAAGCTTCTGATTGTGTAAGCCAAAATAATAAATTCCCTTTTTTTGGGGGAGGGGCTGGAGTTGTGTGGCTCAGTGGTAGAGCGCTGGCCTAGCACATGTGCACGTGTGAGGACCTGGGTTCAATCCTCAGCATCTCATAAAAATAAATAAATAAAATAAAGGTATTGTGTCCAGCTACAACTAAAAAATAAATATTTAAAAAATAAATAAATTCCCTTTTTACAATTACATATGTATGTATTTCAATAATATCATAAATTTATAGAATTTTTGTTTTATTTATCAGTTAAAACTAAATTTAAAGGGTGATGAAATTCATACACATAGTAAAGTAGAAAAAAGTAAGTAGAAAAGTAGGCAAAGTAGCTTTAACATCTCAATGGAATATAATTCAAAATAATGCATTTATGTTACTAAATTTTTTATCATTTCTAGGACAAGCACTTTGGAGAACTCCTTGCAATTAATCTTGTAAACTTCTCAATTAGTCAGACTTATTTTGGGAGGAAGTTACCAAACTGTTCTTCTCATTAGTGCATCCAACTCTATGACAAGAAGGATTTGAGAATAACCAGGAGACTGGGTAAGTTAAGGTCAATGCTTGCAACTTTTAAATAAGTGTTATATATTTCCCTGAGAACTTCTTAAAGGAGCATTTATTAACTTAATCAGAAAGCACAAGCATAAATGCTTTCTTGGGGCTTCAGAAACACTGGAGGGAGGTAGAGGAGAGAGAGGAGAATGAGTCCTGTGACAGGTTTCTAAATTTGGCTCAACATCCATTATCTCAAAGGTGATTGTGTCATAATGACAGATCATAAAGGGGGAGTACAAATGATGGGGTGGGGGGAGGTTTTCAAACACAGGCACAGAATGTGCATTAGTTGCATTAATCTTGACCTAATGGAAGACTTGGCTTAAGAAGGTGGCATTTGAAGGAGACTGATGTTCTAAAGGAAGGATGTTGGCAGAACAAATCATAAGTTACCATAAGGTCATGGGCCATAATCTCATTTAATTTATGAATGCTGAGAGAAGAGTGATGAAAAATAACCATTACTTAAATAATATTTGCTATGAGAATTGATTCCAAACCAAATGCTGAAGAGTGTGTGTGTACATGCATGTACATGCATGCACATACATGTGCACACACACATATGCACACACACACGGACACACACAGATATCTCTCTTAAAACATTCACTACATCTTATGATAAAAGTAAATGAAATTAAGTTTTCAGCAAGCTCTACAGTTACCGGGTCGATCCCCTTGAAGGTGTTACTATGTTTAGTTAAACACACTTTCTTAGTTATCTATATAAAATAATTTTAAAATATGAGAACTCTGGAAAGAAGTCCAATTTGCATGATTAAAAGTAAAATTGTATGTGCTAACAGTTTCCCATCAGTTAACTATATTTGGACTCAAAAGCATTTTAAAATGCTTAATGATTGAAGTGCCAAAGTGCCTGGGTTTATAATTCACCATTTAAATTTTTTTTAGTTATAAATTAAAGCTACTGAGATTTTTTTATTTGCCTTTTGTTCCCTCTGTCTTTACCTCCTTCATTCCCCCCTTCCTTTCTTCCTTTCTTCTTCCAATTATTTTTCCTTCTATTTTTCTTTGAGAACTGGAATTGAGAAGAATCTGTCATATTATTCTCTTACCTTTATGTCTACCAGCAGGGAATAAATAGATCACTACTACCATGCATTGCTTGAATGAGTTTTGGTCACTGAGATTATCCTGAAACTGGCTTACCTACAAGACTGTTTAGTTCTGGGAAGCCTAAGGCATGAACTCTATGGTTTTCAGAAGCAAATCTATTCCACTCCTTCAAGTTTTATTTCAGGTAACAATAATGTAATTTATAAGGTGGCTAAAGTCCTGGTAGGAAGGTAATAGGTGAAGGGAGAAAGAATAGCAAAAGGAAAGTTAATTTTTTTAAAGTTAACTAAAACCAGGACCTCTTAGGTCATGCCTATGGTACTATAGGTTTCTCTATCTTAGGGATTCTTTATACCAAGCTCTTTATATCAAAGGCAAAGAAAACTAAATCCAAGGAGAGATATGTCCAAAGTAAGTAATGTCAAGAAAAACTATCTATTCTCCCAATCTATTATCTTTTTTTAAAGTAAGTTTTTCAAAGCCTTTGTTTTCCCTAAGCAACCAGTTTCTTTCTCTCTCTCTCTCTCTCTCTCTCTCTCTCTCTCTCTCTCTCTCTGTCTCTCTCTCTCTCTCTCTCTGTTTTCCCTAAGCAACCAGTTTCTCTCTCTCTTTCTTTCTCTCTCTCTCTCTCTCTCTCTCTCTCTCTCTCTCTGTCTCTCTCTCTCTCTCTCTCTGTTTTCCCTAAGCAACCAGTTTCTCTCTCTCTTTCTTTCTCTCTCTCTCTCTCTCTCTCTCTCTCTCTCTCTCTCTCTTTCTTTCTTTCTTCTTTTTTTGTTGGTTTGTTTCTCTTAAATCAGGAATTAAATCCAGGGACATTTATCTCCAGGCCTACTTTTGTGTGTGTGTGTGTGTGTGTGTGTGTGTGTGTGTTTTATTTAGAGACAGGGTTTCAATGAGTTGCTTAGGGCCTTGCCAATTTGCTGATGCTGGCTTTGAACTTGCAATCCTCCTGGGTTTACAGGTGTGCACCACCACACTACTCTAAGCAAACAGTTTCTTAGATTGGAAGAAGGACTAAATTCATTTTCATCATATCAACGTATAATAAATGGTGGTGAAAATCCCATAAAGAAATTACAAGGCTGGGGATGGATGTGGCTCAGTGGAAGAGCACTTGCCTGACATACTCAAGAACACCCTACCCCCCAACAAAAGCCTACAGAATAAATTGTTTCCTGAACATTTGGGTGCTATTGTCTTTAAAACCAAACTGCAGAGTAGAATTTTTCAACAAAATGTTTTAGGCACTTAGAATATGACATCAAACAATACATACATCTTTTTCCCATAGTTTACACTCTATTGAGAAATAGTGAATAATTAAAAAATATATTTATTAAAAACAAAAAATTCATACAGTGTAATATGTCAGCACTGTTCTAAATTATTTGAAAATATTAATGTGTTTGGTCCTTGTTGCAGCCCTGAAGTTGGTAGATGAAGTGGGACTGTGGCAGTTTAAAAATGTATCTATACCCTTAAGACCATCACAGTGAGGCTCATAACAAACTTGATAGAAATATTAAGAGAATCAAGACCTGCATGCTAATAGCTATATGAAATATTTTATTAAAGTTTAACAAAAGCATTCCAACAAGAAATAAAAATCTCATAAATCATGTCCAAGTGGGGTTCATCCCAGGAATACAAGTTTGGTTTTCCCCCTCTAACTCTTGTGCTATTTGCTAATTGATATCCTGTCTGCAAATATTGTCTTCTCTGGGAAGTGTACTGTTATTTCCACAGCTGACTGACTCTTCTCTTTTTTTTATCCAAAACCTCCTGCATATCTCCGTTCTTCATAGGAAGTATTATGTTCTTTTATATGTACTTTTGCTGTAGATTATGACTTTCTGGATACCTGGAGCTCTGTCTTATGCATCTCTGCATTTCCAAAGCCTATCATATATATGTTGCTCAGTACACATCAGTGAATGGAACAAAACCTGTACAGCCACTTACTCCCAAATTGCCTTTATGTCCCTATTGCTAAAAATCCTTTTTTTTTAAAATTAAAGTTTCACTCTTTGGAGAAATGGTCTGTCCTTTATTAACATGCAAATGTTTCTAACTACTTAACACATTTCAATTTTTACCAGCTATTTACACCCTGTTAATTGGATTATCAAAGAATTTTCATTGCTAGAAGTGTCTAAGAGCAGCTTATAAAAAGAGTAATATGGATAGAGAGTGTAGAAGAGCTGAATAGAAACAAGACTGAAGAGAACGAAAAGAAAGAAGGATCCTAAAATCATTGAATGCCCAGAGAAGAAGATAATTTATAAAATAGAGCACAGCAGAGGTTTGCCTAGAACCAGAATTGGAGAAGACAATGAAAACCTCAGGCAGAAGAAAGACTTGACACTGAGAGTTGTTAATAATTTGGAGTCAATATTCTTTAAATATTTGTTCAACATTTATTAAGGGAGAATGCAAGGTTATCTATCCAAACTGGAAAGAGATAAAATCACTTCTCAGCTACTTTCAGTGGTAGAAATAGAATTAATGTTCTGATAAAAATAATTCTGCAAAACATTTCTCATGTTTTTATTCACATTTTTATATTTTTAATAGTTGGTGTATATGTGTGTGATTTTTAAGTAACTTTTTTGAAGACAAAATGAGAGATTTATATTATAGATGATTTTAAAAGTCACTCTTGTAAGCACACCTATGTCATGCTGTACTTTATTTTATGAGTCAGTTAGTTTAATTTTATGTAAGAATCAGAAAAGGTAAGAGTCATATTAGGTCTATCATGTAGCCTTGATTAAATCACAGGGGGTCTGGTTCTAAGTCTTGCCTTCAAATCCCAGTTCCATTTTTTTCTCCACTGTGTGACACTAAGCAATTTACTTGGTCGTTAGCCTCACTAAGTCTTTTATTTTTTATATAAACTTTGTATTTTATAACAATTTTAGATTTATAGAATTCTTATGAAAAAAGCACAGAGTTCCTTCATCTCTCATACCCAGTTAGCTCTTATGTCAAAATGAACAGTGAATCCTTATGAATGCACTGTTGCTGAGATCTATATTTCATCTGGGTTTCTTACTTAATATCCCTTCTCTTTTGTAGAATTCCACACAGGATGTCACACTATGTTTACTACTCATGTTTCCTCAGGCTCCTCACCCGGATGGCTTCACAGACTTCCCTAGGTTCTGATGAACATGGCAGTCTCAAGGAGTACAAAAAGCATCTTGTAAACTGGGCACAGTGGCACACGCTTGTAATCCCAGCAGCAGGACGCTCAGGCAGGAGGATGGCGAGTTCAAAGCCAGCCTCGGCAAAAGCAAAGTGCTAAGCAACTCAGTGAGACCCTGCCTCTAAATAAAATACAAAATAGGACTGGGGATGTGGCTCAGTGGTCGAGTGCCCCTGAATTCAATCCCTGGTACAAAAACAAACAAATAAACAACAACAAAAAAACCCAAGAACCTTTTAGAATGCTTCCCAATTTTAATTTGTCTAATGTTTTTCTCATGATCATAATAGGAAAACTTGATTTTGTGAGGAAGACCACAAGAATAAAGTGTCATTTTCAGCACATCATGTCAAGGGTACATGCAACCTATGTGATGATATATTGAACTTTATCAAAATTTTTAAAAAATTATTCTCTGTTAAAAACTCTCCTAATATAGTTTAAGGTCTGGTATAGTAATGCCACCTGCTTCACTCTTCCTACTAAGGATTGCTTTAGCTATTCTGGGCCTCTTGTTTTTCCAGATGAATTTCATGATTGCTTTTTCTATTTCTATGAGGAATGGCATTGGGATTTTGATTGGAATTGCATTAACTCTATATAGCGCTTTTGGTAGTATGGTCATTTTGATAATATTAATTCTACCTATCCAAGAGCAAGGTAGATCTTTCCATCTTCTAAGGTCTTCTTTGATTTCTTTCTTTAGGGTTCTGTAGTTTTTATTGTATAGATCTTTCATTAAGTTGATTCCGAAGAATCTTTTATTTTCTTTTTTGAGGTTATTGTAAATGGGGTAGTTTTCCTCATTTCCTTCTCAGAGGATTTGTCACAGATATACAGAAATGCCTTTGATTTGTGGGTGTTGACTTTATATCCTGCTACTTTGCTGAATTCATTTACTAGTTCTAGAAGTTTTCTGGTGGAGTTTTTTGGGTCTTCTAGGTATAGAATTTTTTCCATAGCAAATAGTGCCAATTTAAATTCTTATTTTCCTATACATATCCCTTTAATTTCTTTCATCTGTCTAATTGCTCTGGCCAGTGTTTGAAGAACTATGTTGAATAGAAGTGGTGAAAGAGGGCATCCCTGTCATGTTCCAGTTTTTAGATAGAATGCCTTTAATTTTTCTCCATTGAGAATGATGATAGCCTGAGGCTTAGCATAGATAGCCTTTATGATCTTGAGGTATGTTCTGTTATACTAGTTTTTCTAGTATTTTGAACATGAAATGTTGCTGTATTTTGTCAAATGCTTTTTCTGCATCTATTGAAATGATCATATGATTCTTTTCTCTAAGTCTATTGATATGATGAATTACATTTTTGATTTCCATATGTTGAACCAACCTTGCATCCTTGGGATGAATCCCACTTGATCAAGGTTCACAATCTTTTTGACATGTTTTTGTATTCGACTTACCAGAATTTTATTGAAATTTTTGCATTTATGTTCATTAAAGATATTGGTCTGAAGTTTTCTTTCTTTGATGTGTCTTTGCTTGGTTTGGGGATCAGGGTAATATTAGCCTCATAGAATGAGTTTGGAAGTGCTGCCTCTCTTTCTATTTCCTGAAATAAATTGAAGAGTATTGGTATTAGTTCTTCTTTAAAGGTCTTGTAGAACTCTGCTGTGTATCCATCTGGCCCTGGGCTTTCCTTGGTTGGTAAGCTTCTTATGGCATCTTGTATTTCATCAGTTGATATAGGTCTGTTTAAATTGTCTATATCTTCCTGAATCACTCTGGACAAATCACATGACTTAAGAACTTTGTTGATGCCTTCAATGTCTTCTATTTAATTAGAGTATAAGTTTTCAAAATAGTTTCTAATTATCCTCTGTACTTCTGTAGTGTCTGTTGTGATATTATCTTTTTCATCACATATGTTGGTAATAGTAACAAAAGCAGCATGGTATTGGCACCAAAACTGGTAGACCAATGGTACAAAATAGATGAAACAGAGACTAACCCACAGAATTACAATTGTCTTGTATTAGACAAAGGTTCAGAAAACATGCATTGGAGAAAAGATAGCATCTTCAATAAATGGTGCTGGAAAAAATGGAAATCCATATGCAACAAAATGAAATTAGATCCCTATCTCTCACCATGCACAAACTCAACCCAAAATGGATCAAGGAATTAGGAATACAACCAGAGATCCTATATCTAATACAAGAAAAAGTAGGCCCTAATTTCTATCATGTGGATTAGGCCCCAACTTCCTTAATAAAACTCCTAAGTACAAGAATTAAAACCACAAATCAACAAATGGGATGGACTCAAAACTAAACACTTTCTTCTCAGCAAAAGAAACAATCTGTGAGGTAAATAGAGAGCCTACACCTTGGGAACAAATTTGTACCCCTCACACATCAGATAGAGCACTATTCTTTAGAGTATATAAAGAACTCAAAAAGCTAAACACCAAAATAATAAATAACCCAATCTATAAATGGGCCAAGGACATGAACAGACACTTCTCAGAAGAGGATATTCAATCAATCAACAAATATATGAAAAATGCTCATCATCTCTATCAATTAAAGAAATACAAATTGAAACTACTCCAAAATACCATCTCACACCAGTCAGAATGGCAGCTATTATGAAGACAAACAACAATAAGTATTGGCGAGGATGTGGGGGAAAAAGGCACACTCATACTTCGCTGGTGGGACTGCAAATTGGTGCAGCCAATATGAAAAGCAGTGTGGAGATTCCTTGGAAAACTTGGAATGGAACCACCATTTGACCCAGCTATCCCTCTCCTTAATCTATACCCAAAGGAATTTAAAACAGCATACTACAGGGACACAGCCACATCAATTTTTATAGCAGCAGAATTCACAATAGCTAAACTGTGGAACCAACCTAGATGCCCTTCAGTAGATGAATGTATTAAAAATGTGGGATATACAGCAATAAAAGAGAATAAAATCATGTCATTTGTACGTAAATGAATGGCATTGGAGAAGATAATGCTAAGTGAAGATAGCCAATCCCCTCCAAAACAAATGCCAAATGTTTTCTCTGGTATAAAGTGACTGACTCATAGTTGGGTAGGGAGAGGGAGCATGTGAGGAACTGATGAACTCTAGATAGGGAAGAGGGGTATGAGGGGAAATGAGGGGAAAGGGGATTAGCAATGATGGAGAAATGTGATGGACACCATTATCCAAAATATATGTATGAATATATGAGTTGGTGTGAGCATACTTCATATGCAAACAGAGATATGAAAAATTGTTCTATATGTGTAATAAGAATTGTGATGCATTCCACTGTCATGTATTTAAAAACTAAAACCAATTAAAAGTAAAAAATTAAATAAATGAGATAGAATCAACTAAAAAGTTTCTTCTCAGCAAAAGAAACAATCTGTGAGGTGAACAGAGAGCCTATATCCTGGGAGTAAATTTTTACCCCTCACACATCAGATAGAGCACTAATCTCTAGGGTATATAAAGAACTCAAAAAGCTAAGCACACACACAAAAAACCAATCTACAAATGATCCAAGGTCTTGAACAAACATCTCTCAGAAGAGAATATACAATCAATCAACAAATATATGAAAAAATGCTCATCATCTCTAGAAAATAAAGAAATGAAAATCAAAACTACTCTAAGATATCACCTCATTCCAGTCAGAATGGCAGGTATTATGAAGACAAACAACAAGAAGTGTTGGCAAGGATGTGGGGGAAAAGGCACACTCATACATTGCTGGTGGGGCTGCAAATTGGTGCAGCCAATATGGAAAGCAGTATGGAGATTCCTTGGAAAACTGGGAATGGAACCATCATTTGACCCAGCTATCCCTCTCCTCAGTCTATAACCAAAGGACTTAAAAACAGCATACTACAGAGACACAGCCACATCAATGTTTATAGCAGCATGATTCATAATAGCTAAACTGTGGGGCCAACCTAGATGCCCTTCAGTGGATAAATGGATTAAAAAATGTGGCATATATACACAATGAAATTTTACTCAGCAGTAAAAGAGAATAAAATTATGGCTTTCGCAGGTAAATGGATGGAGTTAGAAAAGATAATGCTAAGTGAAGTTAGCCAATCCCCCCCAAAAAACTAAATGCTAAGTGTTTTCTCATATATAGGGAGGCTGACTCATAGTGGGTAGGTAGGGGGAGCATGGGAGGAATAGATTAATTCTAGATAGGGCAGAGGGGTGGGAGGGAAAGGGAGGTGGCAAGGATGGTAGAAGGTGATAGACACCATCATCCAAAGTACATGCATGAAGACATGAATTGGTGTCAACAGACATTATATACAACCAGAGATATGAAAAATTGTGCTGTATACATTTAATTAGAATTGTAATGCATTCTTATGTAATTTATTTTTTTAAAAAATCAATAAAAAACTCTAATAGGATTTTGCAAATACATATATGATAAAAATTTTTCTAGAACACATAGTAAACTCTCCATTCTCAATAATAAAAAACAATAATCGAATTATAGAATAGGCAAAAAGAAATAAGAGGCATTCCACCCAAGAAGCTATTCACATGATAAACAAACACATGAAAAGATCTTCAACATCACTAGCCATCAGAAAAATGCAAATTAGGAACCACTAATTTGATACCACTACAAATTATTACGTTTTTAAAAAAATATGATAGTAAATCCTGATTAGGATATATGGAAAAAAATCTCCAAAGATCACATTGAGTATGATTCCCATACATCATTCTGTATGCATCAGAGATAAAGAACAGATTAATGGTTGCCATGCTATAGGTAGGGTGAAGAAAGATGGGTATGACTATAAAGGAGAAGCAGAAGACAGACTTCGTGTTGAAAGAATAGTTCTGCATCTTGATTGTTTCATTGGTTCCATGAATCCACACATGTGATTAAAACACATTGTATTCCAATGTCAGTTTCCCATTTTGAAATTGACCTATAGTTAGTTACATAAGATTAAATCAATGGAGAAAATTTTGAGTAGGGTATAGCAATTTCTTGTGAATTTTTAATTATTAAAAAATAAAATTAAAATTGAAATTACAAAGAAACCCATAGTTCTTTCACAGTTTTTCTGTATCTATGCCTTTGAGTCCCTATTTTTTGTTGTGGATGCCAATCAAAATGACTGTATCTTCATTTGTGTTTCACATGTAAACAACACAGAGAAGAGACAACCTATAAAATGTGAGAAAATATTTGAAAATCATACATGTGATAAGGAATTCAGATCCAAATTATAGAAGGAACTCATATTTTCAATAGCAAGCAAACAAATAACCCATTTAAAAAATGAACAGATGTTTCTCAAAACATACAAATGGCCAACAGGTATATGATAAGATGCTTAGCATTATTAATCATCACAGGAAGCCAAATAACAACCACATTGACTTATCACCTCAATCTGTAATAATGCAAATTATCAAGAGAAAGAAGATGGTATGTTTTGGTGACTGGAGAATGCTCCAAAAAATTAAAATTAGAACTCCCATAATATCCAGCAACACTATCTCTAGTTATAAATCTGAAAGAAATGAAATCTATATGTGGGAGATGGATCTGAACACCCTATGTTCATTGTAGCACTATTCTCAATAGTCAATATATAAAAACAACATAAATGTCCATCAACAGATAAATAACTAAAGGAAATTTGATATATTTATGCAGTGGCATACTATCCTACCTTAATAAGAGAAGGAAACCGTACCATTTGCAACAACACAGATGAAGTTTGAAGACATTATACTAAATTAATTATGTAAGGAATAAAAAGACAAAAAGAATCTAAAAAGGTTGAATTCAGAAGCAGAGAATAGAACAGTGGTTACCAGTGACAAGGAGAGGGACAGGATGGAAGAGATGTTGTTCAAAGAAAACAAAATTTCAATTAGGAAGAGTAGGTTCAGGAGATCTATTGTACAAATATGCTATATGTTAATAACTATATTTAGTGTGTTAGTGTTTTTGAAAATTGCTGAAAGAGTAGGTCATAAATGTTCTTTCCATACACAAAAAAATGTATGCCAAAAGTGATGGATATGTTAATGGGCTTGAATTAATCATTTCATTACATCTATGTGAATCAAAAGATCATGTTGTATACTGGGAATATAGATACTTTCACTTGTCATTATGCCTTAATAAAACTGGAGGAAACTTAATAATCATAATTTTCTTTTTGTTGTACATAGAAGAAAAGATTATCTATAGTTTAAATTATAAGTAAAATGTACAATAATTTATTATGCCA
Organism: Ictidomys tridecemlineatus; assembly: GCF_052094955.1. Classification (NCBI taxonomy): domain Eukaryota; kingdom Metazoa; phylum Chordata; class Mammalia; order Rodentia; family Sciuridae; genus Ictidomys; species Ictidomys tridecemlineatus. The sequence continues at coordinate 226,489,116 of NC_135477.1, forward strand.
TGTATATATGTTTATTCATATAAATCTGATAAATCCATGGATTTGCATTGACTCTTGGCCAATAAGAGAGTGGTTTAACTACAAGGGGGTATTTCTCAACATTGACAATAATAATAACAGAACACAGAACAAATGTCAAATCCCAAAAGACTTACTGTGAATAATATTTAGTTCACTTTAATTTTGAAAATAAATATGTTAATTGGGGATAATTTTTCTAGATCTTCTCTCCATACATATACAACATTAATTTGCAAGATTTTCCACTTTGTTTCTAGAAAAGAGTTACTGTAACAGACCTGATAGGATGTTGTATGGAATGGAAAATGTCTGAATTCAGCTAAAATTCCTGTCTTGGATTTAGTTAAGATTCCAAAAAGTCAATGATAACAAAAAAAAAAGAAAGAAAAAATGTGAATATTCTCAGATTTCAAAAAGAGGCAGTAGACATCTTATGTAGTACATATAAAAGATAAAAAGGCTCTTTCTGAGACCATAGAGCAAGCTTCATCTCTTTAAAAGGTCCTGAATAGTTTGAGAGAGACAATTTACTAGGGAAGAAAATGTACTGGGGCTCCATAGAGTTTTACCTGCCCACCATAGGGAAGGGGAGATAGGTCCAACCAAGAGGGAGCTTACACTATGGATCCAAACCTCTGACCCATACCTTGAAAGGTCCAAACTGAAATACAGACTTGCTAGATGCTCTTGATGAGGGCAGATGGCTATAGTAGAGAAGTTCTGAGCTTTTGGTCATTTCCAAGGATGCATTCATACTTTTCAAGACCAAATCTGAGTCTCACAGAAGAACGTGGAAGCACTTTAGACATTACCCTTTGGTCCTAGTTGGGAGAGGACATAACATCAGTATACAAGTCAAAATATTGAAATCCCAAGAACTGAGTAAAGAAATGTAATTAGCCAGCTAGAGGCAACAGCACAGCCCATATCTTGGGAAGCACAATCAAGTGATGCTGGAAGAAGGTTTAGAGTGAGGTAATAAAAGCCCTTACTCTTTTGAAACTACCAAGCCCAGAAGGCACTGATGTAAGTCACACTGGTAACAGTCTATGTATGAGTATGTATGTGTAAGTGTGTGTGTGTGTGTGTGTGTGTGTGTGTGTGTGGTGTGGTGTGTTTTTATAGTGGGGATTGAATCTAGGGGTGCTCTAACATTGAGCTACATCCCCAACCCCTTTTTGATGTTCATTTTGATACATGGTCTCACTAAGTTTCCAGGTTTAGTCTCTAACTTATGATCCTCTTGTCTCAGCCTTCCCACTGGCTGTGATTAAAGGTGTGTGACACCATTTGTAGTATACAGTGGTACAAGTTTAAAAAAAAAAAAAACATTAGCACTTTTTCTTCCCCTGCTTCATCTTTTTAAGAGTAAGAGCAAGAGGCCATTCCTTAAATAGAGAAGAAAAGAACTGGGAGAGGAAGTAAATAATTTAACCTTTCCCTGTTTCCTAGATGTAAGGCAAAACTTGAAATTCCTAAATACACCAGAATGTATTTTTTAAATCCAAGGCCATTCTTTTACATGATAATAAAATTATCAAAATCAGTATATTACATTATCATAGTAATGTCATCTGTATGTTTTATTTAAAAAATTTAATCAACTGCTTCATTAATGTATTTTATAACAAAATAATTAAAATGCATTTGTATATGTATTATATAAAACAATATACAAATACAAAAAGTAATATATAAAATAATATGTGTATTATATGTATTATATTCCTAAGGAAAAAATAAATATTTTATAAGATCTAAAAGAAGATAGACATACAATTGGGCAATAGAAAGAATAGAATTACTGTTATTTGAGAAAAAAGTCAGTCTATATCCAAGAAAAGTTATAACTGTGCATCACATGTGTGGAAAAAGAGAAAATACATAGATATTATATATTTTTCATTTTATATATAAAACAGTATATGTAGCAATTTTATATGTATCTTATATGTCATACATATTTTATACACATCCTCTTTAAAATGTTAAAATAATGTCAGAAAGTCATGGTAGCTAAAGCCATTAATTAAACTTCATAAGCAGAATAAGGTTATATATATGCTCCATCAGCACAAGAAGCTTCAATTAGAAGTTGTAGCAGGAGTGACCTCAAATACAAGTGAAGAAATGATGAAACTTTCACTGTTGAAAAGCATCCTCCATGTGGGATGACTTCATCTGCAAAAAAAAGAGAACAGGCAATACAAAACATATGAACCCACTAAGAAAATTTATTTCTCAAAATGAGTCAGAAGTTTCTTGGGGGAAAAACTTAAGCCAACCTAATAAATTAGAGTTTTTTCTGACTCCTTCCTTTACTGTAAGTAGCATTTTTTTAAAATCAAGATGTTTGTGAGATTGTTCTAATAACAAACATGAGCCTCTCTTTACTTTACTATTCTTTCTTGTTCTCCACCAGGAGGAGAATATGACCCCTACACTAAGTGTCAAATAATAGTCTTATGTGACACTCTTGGTCAATTTTAATTATACTTTCACAGTGAAATAATATAGCTAGGCAATGTTATGCACTTGCTGTCTTAGTCCTAGTTGAAATACCTGTCACTAGAACATGAGATGAGTAATACAGTTTCCCCAGCTGCTATAAAGTAGGGAAATGACCTCTAACATTATGCAGAGGATGTGGTAATCACTTATGTCCCACTGAATCTATTTGAAAATGATTTGCAGGTGGAGTTACTGAAATGATGTAGTTCCATAGACAACTTCCATACTTTCATTTTAGAATTCCACGAGGAATTTGTATTCCTTGAGATGTTCAGAGTTATAGCAACTCTCATCTTTTGATCCAAAATTAAAACAATGATTTAGATCATCTTCCTATTTATATGTTTTTGCTATTCTTCATAGGATAAAAAGAAGGAAGAATGAAGAAAACACACTACAGAAATATTCCCTATGCTTCTCTTTTATTTCATAAATTCAAAGAAACATTTACACAAGAATAACTGGTTAAAAAAAGTAAGACATGTGTTTAATATATTTTAGACTAGAACCAAACAGTATCCTTCTTTTCTCCTACAGCAATAAAGGGTAAGTAACATCAATTGTTTAATAATAAAACATTTCCAAGTTTATTTGTTCTGTGACTCAGTAGTTTTAACTTTTCCATTTTCTAAGACATGATATTTGACTCTGTCATGTGGGAAATTGTTTGCAGAAATAAGTGTGTTTAATTTGATGCCTTTTGTTTTTGATTTCATCATGTTAAATGTGACTTCTTGTATCTCTAAAAATCAACAACAGAAGCTAGGAGAAGTACTGTCTGCCAAGAAAAGTTTAATTCTTAAGAAAAAAGACACTCGCACTCCTGTAGTTTAAAAGAATAAAAATTAATTATTTTAATTCTTAAGGGGAATCATTAAACAGGAATGCTAAAAGAAAAAAAACTGTATAAGGAAATAGGATATTCTTTTTGTCACACATATTGATGTATGCAAAATCTAAACATAATGACCATGGTGTATTTGTTTACACTGCACTGTTTGAATTAATGTCTCCACGGACTATACAATCAAGTAAAATCAGTACTAAGAACATCTTTCATGAATTTCAAAGCCTCAAATTAGCATTAACTATTTGTTATTCAGAATAATAATCTTCAAGATCATCTTAATGAAATTATTTTTGTTATTGGATTATACTACTTATTATTTGTGCAGTGTTCTGTATGTAATAAAAGTTTCCCAAAGAGAAAAAAATTATGGAGATGTATTCACTAATCAAACACCTTAGAAGAACATATGAAGGTCAGAAATGATAATTCCATTCTGAAATAATGAGAATAGCCTTCATGGGGCTCAACTCATTGCACAATGATAAGAAGAAGGAGACAAAGGACTCCACTTTTGAGGCTGGGGATGTGGCTCAAGTGGTAGTGTGCTCCCCTGGCATGTGAGGCCCGGGTTGGATCCTCAGCACCACATACAAACAAAGATGTGTCCGCCGAAAACTAAAATAAATAAATAAATAAATATTTAAAAATTCTCTTTCTCTCTCTCTCTCTCTCTCTCTATCTCTCTCTCTCTCAAATAAATAAATAAATAAATAAATAAATAAATAAAGGACCCCACTTTCTGATTGATAGACAGTAGCCAAATCCATGATAAATGAGATCAGTATGGAATGCCCCACTCTACTAAAGACCATAGGCCCTCTGGTGTCAGGTGGAGTAAGGTAAACATCCAGAAACCTATGGAAGGAGAAAGGATGCAGTGATCTTGTCTGATGGCTCCACATTATTGTGTCCTATGGTGACAGGTGGACATTGCTCAGAAAACAGTGTGAACTTCTAGATAGATGGTAGTATGTACAATGTTTATACATGACCTTTAAATGCTAGAAGCTTAGCATCTTATGGAAAGCTAAAAAAAGGTATCTGGTAGCTTACTATAGGATCTTCCACCCCTCCTCATCTCTACATAGCAGAAGTGAGAATTTGGACAGAGTTAGACTACTTGGAATTTTAAAATGTTCAGAATGACCCAAAGAAACATTATTTTATGATGGGGATATTTTTGTATGGATATGAACATAATGTAGCCAAGACTGATAGGCTTGAAGCATATGTAGCAAATACAAATGGAATGGCTGCTAGCAATAAATAAATACATTTTTAACAATTAAAAAGGATGTAGAGAAATTAAAACCCCTGTACAGTTTGGGTAGAAATATTAATTAGTAAAATTATGATGAAAAATAGAATGTAGATTCCTGAAAAATTTTAAAATAGAACTACCATATGATCCAGCAATTCCACTTCTGTGTATATACCCCAAACCTCAGAATCTCAAAGAGCCATCTGTACTCCCATGTTCAATGTAGTGTTATTCAAAAAAGCCATGTTATGAAAACAACACAATTACCATAAAAATGCATGAATTTTTATATTTTTATATGTCATATATTTATAATAGGATAGTATTTACCCTTAAAAGTGAAGGAACTCCTATGATATGAAAGAAAGCACAGATGAATATTATTTACATTATTTTTCTTTTAAAAAGGGAGGAATCTTTTGATATATCTAGAATATGAAGCTGTGACCATTAGTATATCACTAATACATTGTCAAATATTCAAGTATTAATATGAAGACTCAACTAATAAACATTAATATTTTTCTCCCAAATAAACAGAAATATTTACTATCTGAATTTTTAAAAACTGAAAACATTATTATAATATTGAGGGGGGTATTGGGGATTGAACTCAGGGGCACTCAACCATTGAGCCACATACCAGCCCTATTTTCTATTTTATTTAGAGAGAGGGTCTCACTGAGTTGCTTAGCACCTTGCTTTTGCTGAAGCTGGCTTTGAACCTGCATTGTTATAATTGTTAAAAGAATGACAAAGATATCCCACTTCATTTATTTTCAATGAACACCAAAAAATATCATGAAAGAAGACTGATCTCAAATGAAACACATTTTAAGTATAGAAATTTATTATTTTATAGCCTTCTTAATGATAACCGTAAGCTGCTCTCTCCATAATTTGTCAGTTTACCCAGATATTCCTTAATTTGAGGATGAAGACACAAAATCTACTGATAATCCTGTATGTCTCTTCAAAATTTATCCAATACTCTAGCTCTATAATTTCGTAGTTTATCATTCAGAATTCAGTTAAATTCACTTTAGTATTTTTCAAGAGTTGCTTATTTTTTCTGCTTCTTTCTCTCTTCATTTCTTTTGTGAATATGATGTGGGTACTGATTTTGGCAGCTATATCTAAAAATAGTGCAAAGTAGGTCTGGATTAAGGAAAAGGGGAAAAGTTTGTTCTAAAGTGAAATGAGGACAGAGCAGCTACCCATTTCCCCTCCCCCTGGTTGCCGTCATTGTTTTCTGCTTCTATGAATTTGACTATTTTAGGACATCCTGTAAGTGGAATCATCATATTTGTTCTTCTGTGACTTAATTCACTTAGCATATGTCCTTCAGGTTCATCTGTGCTTTCTTTCATATCATTGGATTTCCTTATCTTTTAAGGGTAAATACTATTCTGAGTGTAACATATTTTCTTTATCCATGCATTTTTATGGTAATTGGTTTGTTTTCATAACATGGCCTTTGTGAATAACACTACATTGAACATGGAAGTACAGATATCTCTTTGAGATTCTGAGGTTTGGAGTGTATACAAAGAAGTGGGATTCCTGAATCAAGTGGTAGTTCTATTTTTAAATTCTTCAGGAACCTACATTCTGTTTTCCATAATGATTATACTATTTAGTATTCCTACCAAAACTGTACAAGGGTTTTAATTTCTCTATGTCCTTTAAACACTTGTTATTTTAATTTTTAAAAATTTATTTATTTATTGCTAGCAGCCATTCCAACAAGTGTGAGGTGATAACTCATTGTGGTTTTGACTTGTATTTTGGGGGATGATTAGTGGTATTTAACCATTTTTCACATACTTGTCGGCTGATTTATATCTTCTTAGGACAAATGTCTTTTGGAGTCCTTTCCAATTTTTAAATTAAATTATTTGTTTTCTTGTTATTCCCGGATGAGTTCCTTATACGTTTTGGATATGAACCCCTTGCCAAATGTATGATTTGCAAATGTTTTCTACCATTCTGTAGGTCTCCTTTTCATTCTGTTGTTTGTTTCTCTTGGCCTGTAGAAGTCTATTAACTTTATTATATTCCCATTCTAAATTTTTCTCTTGTTGCTTGTTTTTCTGGACTCAAGCAAAAAATATCCAAGAAATCATTGCTAAGACTGATAAAAATTTTTTTTTCTGTTATATTTTCTTCTAGTCATTTTACAGTTTTCAGATGTCATGTTTAAGTCTTCAATCTATTTGGGGCTTTTTCTGTGTGTGTGTATTGTATAAAATAAGGGTCCAATTTCATGCCTTTGCAGTGGCTAGCCAATTTTCCAGCATTATTTGTTGAAGAGGTTTCTCCATTGTCTGTTCTTGGCATGCTTGTCAAACATCAATTGGCTATAAAAATGCACATTTATTTCTGAGCTGTCTGTTCTGTTCCATTGGTCTATAATTAGTATAAAGTTTCACTTATGTAAGATGAATTAGTTTTAGAGATTTTGTTGTACAGCATAGTTCTTATAGTCAATAATTCTGAATTATTCACTAAAATGCTTTTGTGAGTGGATCTCATAAGTTTTCATCACACAAAGGACATAGGAAAAATATGGATGTTATGAATGTATCTATTATTTTGATTGTGATGATTTTCTTAGGTGTAAACATATATCCAAATTGATCAAATTTACACATAAATGTGTGAAGTGTTTTTTTTTATTTCAATTATACCTTAATAGAAATAAAAACATGAAAAATAAATAATAAAATTAAAAATGCTAATAAATATAAAATATAAACAACATGAAGAATTGAAACTTTTGAAAGTAGCAAGAATTCCTTTGCTAAAACTCAAGTTTTCCTACTATTTTCTTCAACTCCTCTTTGTATATCTGTGGTTATTTATCCTTTTTTTTTTAAGAAACTCTCCTAAAAGGAACTTTTAATGCTTCCTTCTTTTGTTCAATATTGAGAATTGCACATTATTATTTTTTGTTATGAAATTCATTAAATTTTCTAGTGTTATGGTTTTGATATGAAATTTTATTCAAAAGCTCATATTGGAAATGTAGAAATGTTCAAATGTGAAATGATTAGTTTATGAGGTATTTAAGGTAAGCAATGGATTAATCCATTGAGTAGATTAATAATTTGAAAGAACCAATGTTCTGGATGGTAATTGTAGCCAGGTGGGGTGTGACTAGAGGAGGTAAATGACTGGGGACATGCCCTTGAGGATCAGATTTTATCTCCCAGGTTTCTCCTTCTCCTTGTTTTTGTTTCTCTCTGCTTGCTGGACATCAAGAAGTGGGTAGTATTCCTCCACCATTTTTTTTCACCATGAGTTTTTGCCTCACCTTGAGGCCAGAAAGATAGAGGCAGCTGATCAGGGACTGAACCTCTGAAACCATAAGCCAAAATAAACTTTATCTCCTCTAAATTGTTCTTGTTGGGTATTTTGGTCACGGTGATGAAAAGCTGCTCAATACACCTGGTATCGGAATCTTCCCCTGGATTTAGTTTATGAATGTTTCCAACAAGTTGCTGTGTCTTCACCTACAAAGGATACCCCCCAGAACCCTTTCTAATCAGGCATGAATTATGACCTTGTTGTCATGCATTATAGTGACCTCTGCCCAGGATTCCCTGGCTTGATACATCTTATAGTTTAGTATTCTGTACCATGACTTCTGTAAAAAAAAAATAATAATAATAATAATAAGGAATTTTACTAGAGGAAAATCAATGTGGATAAATTATGGATAAGGACATTTAGGTGAAGATTTTGAAGACTTAAAAGTAAGTGAAAGGATGGAGGAAGGCATTGGGCAAACATGCCTTCCCAGCACTAGCTGAGGACATCTTCCATTGCTGGCATCAACAGACTACTGATTACCCTCAGACTACCAGGTAAACCAGCCTGAATTCTATTGGAATGTTTCTCTAGTCAAATATTAGAAGACCCCTTATTCCTATATTCTCTAGGTTTCCAGCCTAGCTGATATTCTTTTCGCATCTATATTTGTTTTGCATAGTTAAATATATATATATGATATATATGTATAAATATATATATGATATATATGTATAAATATATGATATATGTATATTAGTTAAATATATATGTGTATATTAGTTAAATATATATATATATATGTATATTAGTAAATATATACGTATATTAGTTAAATATATATATATATATTTTTTTTTAACTACCTCCCCCTAAACTTGTGTCTAAGATTATTTGGTACTGACTTATCTGTTATAAGTTTCTATCAACAAACAAACAAACTTCTGACTTAATCCTAGTAAAACAAGATGTATTTAGTTCCTAAGAATAAGTTCTGTGTACAAGACCTTGTTTTCAGAGTAGTCTGATGACCCTGAGTTGTCTTAGAATAGTCAGGAACAGTGAATGAGAGCCAAACCATGAAAAAGGTAACATGTGGAAGCAACATGAGCAGGAAGGCAACCTGCTCATGTTGAGGCTCATCTCACAGAGAGGAAAGTCAGGAAATTTGAAGAACTACTGATAGTGATGGCAGAGGTTAAAACCCTTCTGTACCATCTGGATTTGAAAACGAGATTACCCTCTTAGTGCTTTGATATTTTTCTCTTAAGAAATGGAGCCAGTGTTCTTCACTACCTATTCTTAAGATTGGTGTAACAATTTCAAGGACAATCATTAGCAATTGGATGATATCTTACAGGGAACATTTTGTTGAATAAATCATTTCTAGGTTGTGAGAAGGACTCTGATCACATGTCATGAAAATCTCTTAACAGAGATTGGACTCATATGAGAGTTTATGAGTGTGTTCCCCACAACTGTTGTGTTGTGATTTAGGTAAGGTAGTAACCATGTTAGATGAAAGAATAAGCAATAATAAATTACAGTAACTTTTTTACCTGGTGATGTGAATGATCTAACAAAATGAAATTTAATATTCATAAAAGTGATAAGTTACTAATTATGATTGAAAAATCAATTGCTTAAGCACAAACTTGGGTAGGAGATGGCAAGGATGGTAGATGGAAATCAAATGTAAGGGTCTAAGTCACCTGGAACCTTAACACAAATCATTTAATAAAATGTGTCTACCTTAAAAAATTTATGCTTACTGAGTAAATTACACCATAGTTCTTCATTCAGATTATATATCATAGATAAACTGTTTTTCACCCAGAATGTGAAATGACAGTGAGGAAGGAACTGAGAAACATGGCAGGAGGCAGGATAGAAGAAAATGGGAATTTTAACCCCTGAGAAAAGACAAGAGAGGAAACTTGAAAAAAGTAAAAGAGAATGTACTTTAAAGATTTAAATAACCTATTTTCAAATTTGAGCAGAATTCGTTGTAGACTTTAGAGTTTGCACTTGAACCAACAGATGGAAATTAACTGAAACTAGACTTAAAATCACTATATGAAATAAATGGATTATTTTAAATATAATAAAACTTTAAAATAGTAAAAACTATTTCCTAAAAATTTTTGAAAAATTCAAAGAATTTGAAATAAAAAAGTGCACTCAGAGGGAAACAGCTAAAAGTACTATATTATCATTCATCTTCCTCCTCAGAGTTTTTTCTGATACTCAATTTTCTCCTTGCATTTTATATCAAAAGAAACTTATATTCAAGTAATTAGAAGATTAAGGGAACCTGATGGAGGAATTTGAGATTACCTAGGATAACTGCGACTAAACTTTTCAGCAGATCTTCTGTGATAGGATCTCCTTTGATGGGTTGAGAATTATTTCATTCCTGCATGCAATGAAATACACAATTTCAATCTCTCAAAAAATTAATTAATAATTTTGTGTACTCTAAAGAATATTTAGTAATTTTTTAATAAAATGTATCCTTTATAAAATACTCAATTATTTAAATAGAATGCTGATAGTCTCTTAAAGAGCTTACTTTTTAGCTTACCATAAAAATTATGATTATGTAAATAGAGGCATCTCCCAACTAATTATTAACCAATGTTTGTCACTTAAAACTCTCATTGCCTCAGGTTGGTGTATTCCTTCCTCAGCCCTGCTATTTTAATTAGTTATGATTTCTGCCAGTAACACACCAGAATCCTTACCCAGTGAAACTTAAATCATTTCACAGATGATTAAACTTCCACATTAATTGCCTCTGATTAACTGACTCTTCCTACTTTGGAATTCTTCAGGAAGAGGTTTCCTGTTTCCTGTCATTTTACACCCATTATCTTGTTCCATTGTTATCTTTTCATGTTCTCTTCTCGAAGCTTTGGTTCAGGAGACTGAGATAATAGGGATGAGGCAGTATGTAGAGGCGAAAAGAAATTCTCAAGAATTAATGTCATCTGTAAAGATTTTATAGCCATACTCTGCCCCCATTCGACTCTGCAAGCTGGCCAAGTCCAGTTTTTCTCTGAGTAGCATTATTACTGCTCTTCTTTATATTCGTCTCTTGGGTCATAGGACTGACCCCCATGCCAAATACAGTGTTATGGTTTGGATGTGAAATTACTGCCAGTGCTCATTTTTGGATGCTCAGTACCTCACACAGCAGACTCTAGGATATGATTGAGTCATGATGGCTTTGATCTCATCAATAGACAAATCAGCTTATGGGTTCATAGGTGGAAGGATTTCGGGGGAGGGACTTTATTATAGACGTGAGTTCTCTCTTTGCTATGAGAGATGAGATGCCATGAGATGAAAAGCTTTGTTCTATGATGTGCTCCCTGCCATGATGCTCTGCCTTGCCATAAGCCTGAAAGCAGATTATGAGCTGAAATTTCTGAAATCATGAGCCAAATAAACCTTCCCTCCTTAAAAGCTGATTATTTGGGTTTTTTTCCACAGCAATGGAAAACTGAACAACATATACTGTTATTTTGCTGTTGTATACATTGCTCAAATGAATGCCTTAAAAACTCAAAACAGACCTAGACTATGCATAATCTAGCTAATTACATTTTCTTAATATTTTTTTCTTCTGCTATTAAAGGATACTACAGAATGGGTAGTTACTAAAAACTGAAATTTATTTCTCAAAGATCAGGAGGCTAGGAAGTTCAATGTCAGGTGCTACCTTTTGGTGAGGTCCTCCTTGCTGCATCATAATATCACAGAGGGCACTACACAGCAGAAGGGAATATGTATGAGAGAGAATGGGTGGAGGTACAAGGACATGTGAGAGCTCACTTTTATAACACTCCCATGATACACACATAAACTCATTCATGAGATTAGAGCTCCCATGTTCTAATCACTTCTTAAAAACAACTGAGTCATCTTGATGGCAATTGCATGTCAATATGAGTTTGGGAGAAAACATTCAAAATGCGGCATGTTTCCTCAGAAATACTTTCTAGAGGGAGAGGAGCACCTTTAATAAAGATTCTATTCTATATCACCTTAACTAGGTCACTTTCTCAGGCCTTTCTGAAGTAGGATCTTCTTAATCATCTTCTCTATCCTGCTTTACTTTTCTTCTTATCACTTTCACCATCCAATCCGTTATACAGTATTTTATTACCTGGCCATTTTTTTTTCTCTTGCCACTTCTAATGTAAACACCATGAGCTCAAGAGACCATCTTTGTCCATCACTGCAAGCACACGGCCTAAAACAGGGCCTGATACATTATAGATATTCAAAAATATTTGTTGAGTGGATGACCTTGCTGGAGTGTTTGACTAGAGAAATAACTTAAGAACATGAGGCTTTGTTTTATATTAGACACACTTTCTTTCTAGCCCCCAGCGAAAGCCCACAAATATACACAGACACAGAAAAATCTAGAGTTGCTGTGTGATCATTGTCTTCTGTGATAAATAATATGTACTCAATAAATATTTATGAAATAGTCAAATGTATTAATAATGAAAGCATTAGTTTGACAATCAATTTTTTTTAAATCTAGAGTTCCAACAGAATAACCTCGAGTAAAATAAATAAGTCAATAAAGTGATCCTATTAAATTGTTGCAGAATTGTGGAGGTTTTAGTAGGAAGACAATGCATTTTCCTTCTATTTTTAATAATAATATTTTGAGAAAAAACTTAGGTTGCCAAAATAAAATGTAAATCCACTTTGTTTCACTGATTAAAATAAATTCAAGTTAAATCAAAGAGCTTGCAAGCAAAGATTTCACTCTGGTCTCCATTTTACTGGAGAAACAATTTTACTTCTTGGTCAGAGGTGATGACAATTTTCTCATCAAAAATGTACATCTAAAGGGAACAGCAAGGCCTGTCAGATTGTCTTCCATATCAAGGTCTAATTTAAAATGAACTTTCTACCTTCTCTAAAGATATGAAACAGTGTGAGGAGAGCTCTGGGTGGACTCCAGCAGATACAGAGCTTTTGAGTCCATTAATAAACACTCGCTTTCCTGCCCTTAAAAGACCGACAGGGTTAGTCCCCAGCACACTCTCAGGCTTTCTGGGTATAACCTGGACCACAAGAAGAACCAGGGACAGAGGGTCAACTTCCAGTATACCAAGGACCTGGTGGCATCCCATTACTACCAGCTCCAGGGAGCAGCTTCTTGATTTACACCCACAAAGTAATGTTCAAATGCTTTTTAGAGTCTGGCAGGAAGCCCAGTGGAGGAAAAAGTGTTATGCTTTTTTCTTTCTTTCTTTCTTTTTTTTTTTTTTTTTTTTTACAAAGTGCCATTAAGAGCCACAGACCATGTCCAGACAGGGCTGTAAGATGTTCCTCAACTCTTTGGCTCACTTAGAGTAACTCTAGTGTCACACATTTTTTTTTCCTACAGTTTATTTTTTAGTTCTTTAACTCTACCCAGTATAGATTGGAAAAGGGATTTTTCCCCACACACTTGATAATTAATAAAACATAAGAAAAACTACATTGAAGAATTCTATTTTAAAAAATTGTGTATAGTATGTACTATGCATGTATAGTATGCCTGTGTGGTATGAAGAATCAAGAAATAAAGAGACCAAGGGACATGGGTATACTGAAATACGTATATATTATTTCCATGTATAATCCTATGCCTCTACCTAGACTTCTTTAAAGAAAGGAGATTCAAATTATTGAGCCTTCTCTAGACAATCCCTATTTATATTTTTTATCCTTTCCATGATAAAATAAAATAAACAAAAATAAAATTTAAGCTCCCTATTTTTCTGAAATTTAACTTTGATTATTTTCTTTATTACTAGTCCTTTTTTGGTCATTAAGCACAGACATAAAATAAAAACATCTTTTATCCCCAGCTATAAAATAAGTACTGCTGAGCCATATAACTTACTGCACTATTGGTTTATCATTAGTTCTGATACATTGTAAGTGCCCAACTGAAGTGGACCTTGTTTTTTTTTAGAGCTTAGTCGCAAGGGTACAAGCATTGACATTTTATTGCATTTATTGAAAGTCTGTCTTATGCCAGGAGGAATTTTAGACACTTTACATGCATTAGGCCATTTAGTTTTTATAATAATTCCAGAAGGGATAGTTTTTTACACGTGAAGGAGCAGAATTATAGAGAACAGTCACAAACCTGGTAAATAGTGGAGTTGAGATTAAAAACCATGCACATGTCAGGAGGCATTCGTAATTGGTGTGTGTAGTAGGTCCTCAAATGTTTGCTGAATGAACCATTATCTTTTGGATACAGAGATGTTGGGAGCACTTAATGTTGCCAACATGAACAGATGTCCTCAAAATAATTCTGAAAGAAACCACAATTTACTTGTTAAGTATTCCATTGTATCCTGCCTCGTGAGCCTCCCAGAAACTCCAGTGTCTTTTCCTTGTGTCTTATGATTTCTCTTAGTTCAGTTTTGGTTCATGTCCTTGCCTCTAGCAAGGAAAAGCCCTATTTAGAGTCTTGAGGTACACATTGCTACACCTATCTCTCTTGCAACTAAGGTCCTAATGTTTAATTATCCTATTTATGTATATGCTGAGTTCCTGAGCTATAAAGTGTGAAGAAATAAAAAGACTGAGGAAAGTGGGTATACGGAAATACATATATATTATTTCCATAAACTAAAAAATTCTTCACAGAACTGTTCTATGGAAGGGCTCCCAGGAAAGACTATTCATCACATTTATCAAAAATGATCTGCTAAGGGTGTCACCAGCATCTCTAAGTTTGGTGATATCTCTGATCTACAATCAGGACTAATGATGGGGAAAGTAGTTACAGACCTGAGCTCTCAATATCTATGGAAAAGATGAGGCCCTGAAGTAATAGAAGCCAAGAAAAAAATGTTTAATTATATTAGTTATATGAAAATAGTATTTTATAAATGTATAAAATAGTTTCTTTATTGATCAAGAAATTTGAAGGTCATGTCATGAGCTTTGCTTGACAGACATGGTCCTGGGCAGTTGGATAACAAAACATTGTAAACCTGTAGGAGAATAAACAATCAGGGATTTTAAAAAAATATATATTTTTAGTTGTAGGTGAACACAATACCTTTATTTTATTTATTTATTTTTATGTGGTGCTGAGGATAGAACCCAGTGCCTCACACATGCTAGGCAAGCACTCTACCACTGAGCCACAACCCCAGCTCCCAATTAGGGATTTTTTTTTTAAAAGTTCAACAATGATAATCGAAAGCATTTAAGAACACAGAAAGAGAAGATTAAGAGTAGTAGCCTGAATAAAAAGCCACAATCCCTTTCTTAGTTTCCAGACCTAAGCTCATTTCAATTTCAGGACCCTCTGTCAAAAGAACTTGTTTCCCTAGGAAGTATGGCAATAAGATGCCATGGCAAGTATATACTGTGATGATTTTTCCAGTCCTTTTCTAAATAAGTTTATGTCTGTTTACTTGGATGCAAATATCTAGAGGAAAAAATACTAGTCAGACATTGACGGATTGGTGACCCACAGTGTCTACATTGACACTTATACCTCTAGAACCAAAGCAGATGACATGGCAGGAACTTTTGGGAACCAAGTGAGAAATTAAGTTCTGACCAATGTCTGGTTCCCAAGGGCCTGTGAATTCTGCAGACAACACTGTGTTCATATTCCCAATCCTCAAGTGCATAATCGGAATTCATATATTTGGCAGTTAGAGTGACACCTCCCCCCACTACCGCACACACACACACACACACACACATTAATCCTGTGTCCTATAAGGGGAAAGTTATCATATTTAGAAGGAGGAATCCTCTGTTATTGCTATGTAACCAAAATAATAAAATGAAAAAATATCACAGGAGCAAAATAATAGATATGAATGTGAGATAATCTCTGTGTGGTCAAGTAAAAAGTTGTAAATTCTATTTAAAAAGATTTTGAGGAAACTAGACTTACTTTAAAAGCTTGAGAAAGGAAGAAAGAAGAAAAAAGGTATTTGTACATGGCATATTGAGACAAAGCTTCCTAATGGAGTAAAAAAAAGCCTTTGGTTGAAGGGCAGCCATGTAAACTAACATTAAGCGATTTAAACAGAATATAAGCCTCGTTTAAAAGAGTGAAGCTGTAGGTGGTGAAAAAGCACATTTAAAAGTACAGTATAGATGATAATTAAAAGGTTTAAAAAGGTTAAATTGAAGGTGGTTGAGATACCTTCATGGCAGAAAAAAGATTGCTTTACTCATCAAACTATTAAAATGTACTTATTAAACCAAAAAGAGGGAGATGAGATAATCTTTGTGTGGTAAAGTAAAAAGTTGTAAAATGTCTAAGTTGCAAAAGGCTTTAAAGGGTTAAATTGAAGGTGGTTAAGATGCCTTCATGACGGAGAAAAAAAATATAACCCATGAAAATGGGAAGATAATAAGATAAAAGATTTAGATAAAGAAGATTAAAAATTTGAAGTGGAAAACTTCAAAAACAGAAGTACAGGAAGGTAAAAAGAGAGAGAGAAGATGTAGAAAGATAAAAAAGATATAGGAAGATAAAAAAGATGTAGAAAGACAAGAATTTTAAACCCACAAAATAGGAAACAAAAGAAAACTAGGAGAGAAAAAAACAACTAAGTGTAAACATAAAAACCTTAGAAGAAAACTAGAAGATAGAAATAAGACAGAAAATGGTTAAAAATGTCAAGTAAAGGTATTTCAGATAGAAAATGCAAAAGGCTAAGACAACTATGGTTTAAAACCACATCTAAAAATTAAAAGGACTAAAGTAATTCTAAAAAACTAAGGCAGAATTCTTTTTGAAAGACTTAAATTTAAAAGGATCTTAAAGGGGTATATATCCCCCAAAGATAAACTTAAAATAACCCTTTTTTACTCTAAACTTTCTAAACTTGGATTCATCAGGACTTAGTGCTGCAGAAAGACATATGTATCCGAAAAATGTACATAAGCCTAAGGTACTTTGGAAAGATATTCTAACAGGACAATGGAAAGGTCCCGACCCAGTTATTGTCTGGAGTCGGGGTTCCGTTTGTGTGTTCCCACAGGAAGAACAGCAGCCGATTTGGATTCCAGAGAGGTTAACCAAAACAATTTCTACAGAAAAAGAAGATGATTTGACTGAAATCCATAACAGCTGATATCCAGAGCTCCAGCTTGGCTATTCTTACATCTGCGACAGTGATTAACCATGGTGCCTTTTTTCAATATCTATTTTATTATTGCATTTTTCCCACATCATAAAGTTCTATTTTATTTTTGATCTCATACAAACCTAGGTTAATGTTTTTCTGATCAGTTTTGTTTTTTGACTGTGTTTTATTTTTATTTTTGACTGTGGAGTTTTTAAACATTGCAATGGAGATTTTACCTAGGTAAAGCTACAAGGCCGTTATTATTGTCTTATGTGTTGTATGTTATGTCTGCACTGTTTTGTGTTGCATGTCAGTATGTGTGTATGCCCATATTTTTATATGAGGAGCGCTCATGAAAAAATGGATCCGAATTTTCTTTTTTTTTTTTTTATTCACGTGATTTAAGTGGTTTAATCTAATTAGGTAAACAGCTGTTAATGATTGTTTTCAAAGGTGGTTAATAGATCTGTTTGCTTACTATTGTTTTTAAAGGTGATTAACAGATCTGTTTGTTTACTTTCACTTTTCCTTTTCATTATATTTAATAATTCTGTTCAGGATAATGTCTCTTTAACATCATTACCAGAATTCCCATCTCCATCCCAGTGCCGGTGAAGACTAAGAAAACCAAACTACAGCTTCTATGATAGCTACCACAGGAAACTGTATAAACTGATGCATCAATGAATATAACTCAACAAGTAATGCTCAATCAAGGACTTGATTTACTTTGGGAGGAAATGGACATATTGATAGACTCCTCCGATTTGAACTGCCTGCAGAATTTGCCTGGACTATATATCAGTTGCATGCATTGTGAACTATCGTCTGGTGCAGCGAATTGTGGTACTGCTGGCATATTTTTGCTGATGGTGTCACCAGTGATGCAATTTCCTTGCCAGCGCACCCCATGTTAATTGTGGTAATGCTGGCATCTTTGCTGATGGTGTCACCAGTGACGCAATTTTTCCAAAGGAGCCGTCAATTGGCTTGGTGTCGTGGCATTTCTGTATCTTCCTCCCTTCTACTAGTGATGGTCTAAAATTTGGGGGCCAACAGAGGTGAGGCAAGAACCTCACCCCCCCACTGGCACCAAGGTTAAATTTGGGGGCCAACAGAGGTGAGGCAAGAACCTCACCCCCCCACTGGTGCTTAGGCCTATCCACAAGCATGGCTGAATGCTGGACCGGTAGTCAGCGACGGGTTGATCTGATTGCAGTGGATTCAACCTAAGACAGGAAATTGACGTGTAAAGGTCAGTTCTCCCGTGACGGGTAAGAACCACATGTTGAATTGGACAACCTACCAGGCACGGTCCTAAGCCACATTGCTTGTTGTTTAATTAATCAGAAAGGGGGAGATGGTGGCCCGTACGGGCCACCAAAATGCCAAGGTCAATGCTTGGCACCAGAATCACGAGCCACCACACAGCTTTGTAGGTTCAAACAGCAATTCTTTATTCCAGCTCTCACACCACCTCCACACAGGTCCAGGGGCAATCGCGTTCTCTCGTCTCCCGCACAATTCACCTACTCCACGAGGCTATCTCCAAATCCCATTTTAATCTCACGAGAACTCAACGGGAACAAGCAGCAGGAACACCCTAATCCCAGCAATAATCTTCAACTTCCAACTTCCCTAAAACCCATTATCTTAAACTGGCAACGCCTTAAACTCAAGGAGCCGGTTACTTCCTCAAACCTGATCAGCTCTAAACCCGGATCTGCCTAGGTCCTTGAGCAAGGTCACCTCATTAAAGCATGCATGCAATGTCCCATCAAATGTCCTCTAAGCAGCATGGGGTACGCTTGGCAAGGAAATTTCGATGCGTCATTCCTACTTGGTAATGGCCCTCAGCATGAATGTAATCATTAAAGACCTAAAATACACAGGATGAATAGGCCTTATTTTGATTTAAATTTTCAGGTTGCTCCTGTAGAATACAGAATAATGTCTATAGATTATTGACTACTATAGGCTTAATTAAATACCGGCCCCAGCTGCAAGTGCTGTGCCAAATATGACAACAATATCCAAGTTATATGCCTAGGAAGAAGCAAGTCTTTGTGCTTTAATCACATATGGCATTACTGGGTCAAGATAGAGTACTTGATGAGGTATCTTATGACCATGTGTCAGGAACTGCTCATTAGGTTGGATTAAGTTCTTCCCACTAAGAAAATAAATTTAGAAAGGCCCAGCAATTGTCCACGATGAAATAGAAGTGATATAATCAAGATTTACTCCAAGGAGGACAAGAGGGGACATGTAAACGCAGGTACAAAGTTCACAGATTCCCAGTGTGCTCTCCCCAAAATTCACAAGTTGTGTTCTGAACGACCGGTATCTCATAATGCAACTTTAGTTGGAAATAGAGTGCTTGATAATAAACTTAATTAACATGAAGTCAGTAGGGAAGACCCTAATCCAACATGGCTTGTATCTGTAATAAAAGCTAGGTTTGGACCCAGAAACAACCAAACATAGAGGAAAGATAATAAGAAGCCATAGGAGAATGCTATCTACATGTCAAGGAATGCCAGGAGCTTCCTGAAACTGAGACAGGCATTGGAACAGAATCTCCTTCACAGCCCTCAGAGAAAACTGACTCCCTGATTTTGGAACTCCATGTTCCAGAACTGTGAAACAATAAATTTATATTGTATAAGACATCTATATTGTGGCATTAATAGAACATGCATTCCTGAGAGGTAAAGCAACACCTGTCCCTCTTCAGCACCCTCTCCAGTCCTAGTCCAACTGCTGGATCAGTGGGGCAGTCCTGGTAGAAAAAGACAGCTCTGAAAATCCAGTCTTCCAGAACAGATACCAGTGCTGACCCCTCATATGGCAGTATTTCTTAGAATACCAATTGGTCATTTAGTGACAATTCAACTAAATAGAATCCCTTTCACCCTGGAAATCTAAGTGGTTTATCCCCATAAGAAAGGATTACTATCCCAGTATAGGCTTGCATTCCTAGCACTGCAGTTGGAGACTTAGAGTGTCTTACTTGCAGGCATGTAAACTTACATATGATAATACAAATGGGAATCTACTTTTCAGAAATGGACCTATAAACATCAGATCCATTGGTAATATCATTTCTTCATCATCCAGTGGTAGTCACCTTCATAGCTCCTAAAGATGCTGCCACAACACCACATCTGTGCAAAACACAGAAAGGATGTAATACCATCCTTTAAGGTAAAGAATCAGAGACCTCTGTGTGATGCTGTATCCCCAAAAGGAAGAGTACATAAGTCCAAAAACTAAGAGATAGAAACACAAGTATTCCCACTTGCCCTTATCAATGATATAATGCCATGATAATGGCAAGTGGGATTACTCAGCGACCCAATGGGAGTTTTGTACTTCCTGTCCTCACAACAGGAGATAGAGTTCCTTATTTCCCATAGGTCAAAGTCATGCTAGGAGACACATTAAACAACAAACTAAAGATGATGCCCAGGCACTTTGGGTTCTATGTGTCTGACAAGTAGTTGGTGAGATTAGGAGTCACCATACAAGCTGGGATAATTGCCCCTAATTAGTTAGAAGAGAGAACCTTTTTTTTTTTAACACAGTGAGAACAGGGTACTTATGGTTAGGTACTCCTTTGCTGTATTTTAATTATGATTGAACTCATGAAGCAAAGGTGACCTGATAAATTTATGAATATCAAAGATTCATTACCCTCAGGAATGAAGTTTTGTGTCATACTACCATGATTTGCCAAGGTAATAGGTGAGTGTGGTGGAAATAAAGACTGGAGCTGTGGGTGGGAGAGGATGAGGATCAGTGGTGTACCTTAGATCAACCGCAGTTATGGGGCTGTACTTCATCCACAAACCTTCCTCCTCTAAGCTTTTCCTCAGGAAGAGGCATTTGAGATGCATTAATAGATCTCATACTGCTCTCTAATCCTTTCAGAAGAGCTGTGTAGCACACAAAAATGTTGTTCTCAGATCTCCAACTATACGTAGTATTGTAGACTGAGGGTCCCAGAAGTTTTTGAAATTCATCAGTGCTATACTTGGCTGTTGGTAGTCAATAACTGGTAGAAAGAGAAAGACAAGTCAATTTCTGGGAGTTGCAGGGCCCCTTGACCAGTAACCATGACTCAAGGACTTCTGTTGGTTTTGTTAAAATGTTCTTATAAGTATATATCAGTTTAAGAGTTTTCTAGTCCAATTTTCCTTCGTCACAGGCATCAGACTTGCATCACGATCCTTTGGTTATCAGTCCCCTTTATATTCCATGTATTTTCTTCAAGACAATCTTTCATGTCTGATTATAGCTTGGTGTCTTCTTGAAGGATCTGAATGGAAAATTAGGTTTAACTTTGAGTTTTGGTGTGAATATTTCCTAAAGCAGCAGTTGAGATAGCTTTTCAGGTTCACTGTATTTTGGGGATGAGCCCAGGAAGCAGGAGTGAGAGAACAGAGTGGTTAAGACTGGAAAGGAGGAAAAGCCAAAAAGGAATATTGCAGAGGTTACTGTAATGGATGATGAGGACTCCATTCTGCCAGAACCTTCTGAGAGTGGGATAAATACTTCCCATATTTTTCTTCCTGAATGACAAAAGCTGGAACAATTACCTATTTAGTTCCTGTTCCCTGTTGTTTAAGAGTTGTTCCATAGATACAGACTTTGCTTAGCAGGCTCTGATATATCTGAAATACCTTATGGCTGAGTATAATAAGATACATCATGCACATGCTATCAAGGGAATTGTCTATATTTTCATGTACATCCTTGTGTCTTAATAAATAGTTAAGGAATTAACTGATTGATAAATACTATTCACTAGCAGTCCAGTTTGTCGATGGACAATTTCATAATCATCTGAAGATTATAAAGATAAAATATTCTAGAGTCCTATATTTTGAGTGTTTGTGATTCAGTTGACCTGGCTTCATCCAATATTATGCATTTTATAAAATGTCTCCTGTTACTTCGCAGCAGAGCCTTGCTAAGAACTATAGGTCTGATTCCATCAGCTGAAGATCTCCTCTGTTGGCTTCTAGTGAAAGATATTTCATGATGTGTTCTTCCAAGGACCTAAACTGTAGCTTTTTAAGTTTTGAGAGTAAACTTTTGACCCTGTTTGAGAACTTTCATTTGTCTGTGATTGAGAATAGTTCTAGAGACAAAAATAAAATCTTTGATATGTCATTTTGAATGTAGGTGTCATAGTTTTTCAGCATAGATTAGTAATAAATCATAAAATTAATTTATTTAACTTACACATCTTCTCCCTTTTCAGCTAAGAATAATCAGGACAAGCTCACCTGAAGTATCAGATATTAAAAAAAATGTCTTACTGCTCATGAGCTCTGGGTGTCATGACTGGGATTGTGCCCAGGAGGACAAATGACACAGAGATGATCAGAGAAGCCTTCACTTCTGATGAGTTAATTTTCTCTGTCATCTAAAAGTGCAGACTGAAGAATAGAAAAAAAGATGTCTTCAATTTTAAGAACTGGAGTCTAAATGAAGAAGAGAAACTGATGTAAAGAAACGAGCAACTCTGATATATATAACCGTGGATCCCATTGGTTTGAGAATTCTCCTGGGCACACTTCTGAGTTGAATCTACTTGAGGAAGCAGCTGCTTTGACATCATGCATTGGTCTCTCCAGAGCTACCCTTCTGTTGGCATTCTTCCTCAGGGGTTCCATCCAAATAAGCCATGTGTAAATTAGAATGTAAAATCAAGACTCCCATTTTCTCTCCCAGGTGACACCATTTTAGAACAAGATGACAGTAATAAGGGAGTAGGGAAAAGGATGTGACCCTTAAACATCCTAACACTGCTCTGACTAAAGTATATTTTCCCATTATAAAATAATGAAAATTCAAAAGATTCTAAACAAAAGCAAGTAGAAGACAAAAGGATATATGTTTATACCAAAGACAAATGAAATCTTGGTGTGTTTTTCTTTGTATTTAAAACATTTTATATATTGTTATTGTTTTTGAATAGATAAACTCAAAAATCAACACACAAACAGATATAGATAGATGAAGATGAACACACAATACATTAGATAATAATGTTCTATTTGTGATATTTTGCATACTTATTTCACTAAAGAGTGAAACATAAAGACCTTTACTCACAGAAAAATTTTATAGAGATAATTTTATTGATTTCCTAACACTCCATTGTGTGCATATCCTATATTTACTGTCACTGAATTTCTTCTTTATTCCTGGTTATCAGTCAGACTTCCTTGATCATCTATATATAAAAATATTTTCTGTACCATTATATGTTTAGTTTCATAAAAGAGAAATTATGGTGTGGAAGTGAATGTTTTAAGATTTCTTGATTTGGTATTTTTAAACCCTGAAGATAAGCCAAAAGAAAGAAACAAAATTCCCATAATGATACATGTGCATTTCATATGTTTCTAATTTTAGTAAATAATTGTTTGGACTTGTGCTAAAGTAAAGGACAAAGAAGAGTGGGCCTACAGTGGCATTTCCCACTGAAGAGGGAGATGATACTATAGTGATTTTTCACCTTTCCTCCCTCTGCATTATCCTTCTTTGGATATCACATTGTAGGTCTAAGAAGCTGACTGTGAACTGCAGGGCACTGGTGGGAAGATATTGTTCATTCATTTGCTCAGTAATTAGTGGCGGAGCGTGTACTGTGAGCTGGGAAAGAGTCTAGGTGAAAGAGACAGAGGAGTACTGAGGAATAACTACTCTAACCCCGAGTAAGTTCATCAGTGTGAGAGAATCTTAGTTTAAGGCGGGTCTCATGGAGGCAGTAATTGATCTATGGTTTGGTTCTGGAGGTCACAAAAACCTTTCCTTGTAAGACAAACTGAAGTTAGAATGTGAAGGGCAAACAAGAATCAATTCTACTGATTTGGGAGAAAGATTATTCTAGGCAAGAAAACCAATGAGTGCAAGTTTTTTCAATTAAAGGCTTTTGGTCTTAGGTCAGTGTAACTGAAATCAATCCTTCATTTATGAATATAGGCAAAAGTAAAACATTACAGTATTTGCAGTCTCTGCTATTTTATCACCATTAAAAATCTTTCTTTTATTTCAAATTATAATTTATATATATATTTAATAATATTTATTCTTAGCATTACTTCAAAACTTCAGTAGCTACTATGGTTGTTGATAAGTATTATTATTTAACGTTTTAATATATTATTATAATAAATGTATTTAAAATGTTTTAATGACTATATCAATATAATTTTAATTTATACTTCTACAACCTTATTCTGTTAATGAGTCCATAGCTTCATGAGAGAGTTGAAAGTGTCCATAGGACTAAAAAAATAAAACCCCAATCTAAAAGAAAGGGAAAGGCTTTTGTGGAATTTTGCCAGCACGTTAATGTGTAAATTAACCCAAAATAACAAGGGCAACAAATAGTGTTAGGTCCTTTGTTTGCTCATGAAAATGCAGAGTTCCTGCCCTGTGAGGAATTTTCCATTAGAAGATGATGGGTAAATATTTGTTTAGGTAATTGGATTTGATGGCAAAGAATGTGGAACCCATATTTTAACTGATTTCCCAACTCACAAAGTAGTTGCAGTTTATAAAACACCTGTTCTAAATATTTCAATGAATATTACAATTAAAGTTTTCTTTTAGAAAATAGTGAACAGAATGGACTCACAGCAAACACCATCAGTAGAAATGCTGTATTCTGAGGTCATAAAACATACCATTAAATAAAAAAGATAGTTTCTCAGACATGTTGCAGTTGCCCAGCAACCATTGAGAGGGCTTTAACCTTCATTAGATGAAATCCCAACTGGTTAATTGTCATGTGGAGAGTAATTTGGCCTTTTCAACCCTCTCAACACAGGCAGAAAACAGGATGAAAACTGAATTATTGCCTATTAACCTCTATCTCAGTTTATTTTCTTGGAATAAAAGACAACAAGCATTTTCCATTTGCTTATAATTGAAAAATATTCCTGGAATTGATTCAAAGTCTTTATTAATTAAATGATCCCTGGAGCCACTATTTTAAATATCTAAAGTTAACTTGGTACAATCTATTTAGCACTTACCCAAAAGATGGAGTGCATTTATTTGATAACTGAAGAACTTAAACTGTGTATACTTTAATCATTAGGTCATAAAATTTGCATTTAAATTTTATTCTCACAGGTAGGATTGAAAAAATAATTATGAATATTAGGGACTAGAGATGTGGTAATATCATTGTTTAGTAGGGATCCACTACATTCTGTTACTATGAAAAAAAATGAGACTTATGTAATATATATAGGAAGTTTCTTTATCAACTCTGTTTTTATAAATTTCTAGACATTCAATAAATTGTAAATCTTAACTATTTTTTCCAGAACTTCTAGAATTCCATTCTGTGTTCTTTAGCAGTTTTGTAGAGGCACAGTTTATCACAATTTTATTTATTTATTAACTGACGGGTAAACTTAAGAAAAACCCAAGACAGAAAAATTATAGAGATGGCCCTTATGCACCCAGTTTCCCCTTGTTGACATTTCTGTTTCCTTGGTATATTTGCCAAAGCAAATGAAAAGATAATACTGTACTGTGATTAACTAAAGCCTATGCTTTTCTCAAGTTTCCTTAGTTTTTACCTGATGTCCTTTTTCTGTTTAGGATCCCATCTGGGACATCACATTACATTAATCATCATGCCTCCCTTAGTCTCTTCTAGACTGATATGACCCTGGCAGTTTTGAGGAATGTTTGTCAATTTTTTACAATATAGTCTCTTAAATGGAATTCATCTGAATTTTTTTTCCCCTCATGATTATAGTGGGATTAAGTATTTTGTGTGGATGACCACAAACGTGAAGTGTCATTTTCATCACATCACATCGTGTCCTGGGCAGATATGTCAATATAAATAACAATCAGAGACAGATTCTCCAAAGAATAGTACTATTTACTTGGGAATAGCTAAGCATCATAATGGGAAAATATGTGCCCTAGTGAATTATGGGAATATTCAAGGAAGTGAATGCCAGCCGAAATTTTTTAACGCAAGAAGGAATAAATTTTTATAAACTGCTTGAATATGAGTCTTGGAGAGCTCAGGCAGAAGCTGGTATCAACTCATGGGTGGATGTACCATTGCTGGGAAAATGTTCTGAGCACTTTGTCTCAATTGCTACAAAGATAACCTTTTCTGCAACGATAGAATGCTAGAAAGTTCTTAAAATAGTGTTTATCTCAGGTAGGTGAAAAGCATGTGCTTTCCCTATTCACTACTGCCTGGTTGCAATTTTGATAATTTCTTGTTATCATCAAATTTCAGCCTTACTCTCACCATGACTGACCACAGTTGATGTCAAGCATGATCACATGGCTTGAGGTGATGCTCTTCAGGTGTCAGCAGTGTTTTTTAACCAACTTTCCCTCACTATCCATACTAGGAATGAAGTCATTTATGTACAAGCCACAATTAAGGCTTATGTAGTTATTATCTACCTCCATAAAGAAAGAACATCGATAAAAGTTATTTAATTCTTGTTATGTGGGAGATTTGTTCCTTCTCCTTATGTATTTATTTAATCTTTTTTATAATCTTTTTAAATCATGGACACATAGGTATTTATATTAGGCTATGGTTTATAACCCATTAACACTTTTTTGTTGCTCCAGTGGGTCCTTCTTTGGATATTGGGAGTTGTTTCAGCTAATTCCTTTGTCCCTATGTCATATTTTCACCATTGTAATTTTTTGAGCACTTCCTTTCCTTCAGACACTAATGATGGTTCAGGATCATCTTGTATTTTTCCTGCCTAGTTCTAGAATTAGCTATTTCTACAGGAAGCACTGACATATTTAATTGAAAAAAGATAATGCAAACCAAGATTTGGGTAATAGGTTTATCAGTTGCTACTGATTTATGATGATTGTAGACCCTCTCAGCTGGCCCATCAAAATTTATATTTGCATCTTCTAAAGCATGTATTATACACATATATATATATAAATATTTCTATATGTGTTCATTTAAGTCTATATTAAGATCAAAATGTGCTCATACTGATGCCTCCAACTCTAATTCATTATTATATGTATCATTCCACCCTCTCCCCTGCTGATCTGTAATCCTTCACTCTTAACAATGAAAGTTATGACTGCTGCTCTCTGCTATCTTTTTACCTGAATGTTCAATTCCAGAACATATATACAGTGACTTCAGAATTCATATTCCCTATCCCTGTAGGAAATAACTTCACCTTCTGCAATCCAGATATTGTGGCATTAGTTTTAGTTCTCCATTTATTTTCAAACTTAATTAGGTCAGCATGTTTCCCACAATCCTCTGCAGTTAGTGTATTTCATACATTTACAACAGAGCCAGACACTTTTGTCAGTTCATTCTAGCCTTCCCCAGACTTCTAAATTATTTTATCCTTAATTTGTATAGTCTCAGTTTTATTCTGTGCTATAAAGTTCTATGGGCTTTGCACAAATGGATAGTTATAAATCTATTATTACAGTAACATATATTATTCTATTATAAATAAATACTCCTAAGACCCCTATGCTTCATCTATTCAATTTTTTTTTCTTTATCTCTCTCAAATGCTCTGGCAACCACATAGCTGTTAATAGCTTTATAATTTTATCTGTTCTAGTATGTCACATTAATGGAATATTAGAATATGCATTTTTTTGGATTGGTTTCTTTCACTTAAGACTGCATTTAAGATTTATTATTGTTGTAAAGGGACTTGTTTTATTCATTTTCATCATTAAATAGAATAACAACGTATAGAAGTATCACAATTTGTTTATCACTTCAACTTTTGAATGACATTTTTGTTATTTCCAATGTTTTCCTAATAAAGTATATACAATAGAATATTCACAACTGAATAGGGCTGCAATAAATGTTTGCATTAAGGTTTTTGTGTGGACATACATTTTCAAATCGATTGTGTAAATATCTAGAAGAGTTATTGCTAGATCATAGTATATTTAGCTTTGTAATTAACTGTCAAACTGTTGTCCAAAGTGGCTCTAACATTTGCATTTCTGAGCATAATGAATGAAGATTTGTGTTGTTCTGCTTTCTTGACAACATTTAGATTTAAGTCAGTCATTTCTCAGCCTTTTGATTAAGATCTAGTGTAGATTTCAGCCATGCTAAATGTACACACTGCTCTTTCATTGTTTTTGGAGTTCATTTTCTACTGACATACAATGTTAAGCAATAATTATGCTGAGTACCTACTTGTATATTTCTACTAAGATCTTTTGTCCTATTTTCAATTGCTTTTACCATTTCTATTTTGATGTTGTTTTTCTATAATTTGGATACAGCACCTTCATTGCAAATGTCATTTGAAAATATTTTCTCTCAGTATATGGCTTTTCATTTTCTTAATAATATCATCATCACAGACCAACATTTTGAAGTTTAATACAATCAAATTAAAAACCTTTATTTAAATAGATATTGGATTTGATATCGTATGTAGAAAGTCAACACAAAGCCATAGTCATATAAAGTTTCTTCTGTGTTCTCTTAAAGAATTTTATAGTCTCATGTTTTATATTTAAGTCTATGATTCATTTTGTATTAGTTTTGAAAGGCATAAGTTCTGTGTCTGATTTCATTTGCTTGAGAGTGGATACCTAATTATCCAAGCAAAAATTTTAAATGAAAAACCCTTTATCCATTGAATTACTTCAGGACTTTTTATTTCAAAATCAAATAAACATATTTATTTTGGTCTATTTATGGTTTTATCAGCCCATGTTCCTGACCCGGGGAGAAGGTATTAATTTCTCACCATTAAGAATGATATTTGGGGCTGGGGATGTGGCTCAAGTGGTAGCGTGCTCGCCTGGCATGCGTGTGGCCCGGGTTCCATCCTCAGCACCACATACAAACAAAGATGTTGTGTCCTCTGAAAACTAAAAACTAAATATTAAAATTCTCTCTCTCTCTCTCTCTCTCTCTCTCTCTCTCTCTCTCTCTCTCTCTTTAAAAAAAAGAAAAATTATTTAAGAATGATAGTTGGCTGGCTATGCTGGCATATGACTATAATCCTAGTGACTCTAGAGATTGAGACAAGAGACAGAATTGCAAGTTCAAGGACAGCTTGGAGAACTTAGGGAGACTCTCTCAAAATAAAAGATAAAAGATAAAGGAGCTGGAAGAGTGCTATGAGTTTAATCCTGGTATTGAAATAAACAAACAGAAAAAGGAATGACATCAATGTAGTTTTTTTAAGAATATATTTTAGGCGCTTTGTTTTCTTCTTCAGGTACGTAATTAGTTTTACTTCTAATTCAAAGTTTGGTCAGCAGATCATATGAAAATGTTAGTTTTTCATTACTATGGCAAAATATCTGAATTAGTCAACTTATAAAGGAGGAACATTTTATTTTGGATGATACATTCAGAGGGTTTAGTCCATGGTCACTTGTTTTTTTCTCATTGTTTTGGAGCTGTGGGACCACATACATCATGGCAAGTGTGTGCGTAATGGAGAAAAAGCCTGTTCACCTCACGGTAACCTACAAGCAGAGAGATAGGAAGAACTGGGGCCCAATGTCCTCTTCAAGTGCACCCACCAGTTAGATCATTTTCACTAGGCTTCACTTCTTATAGTTTCTGCCACTTCTCAGTAGTGCCACAGGCTAATCCTTCAACACATGGGACTTCGGGGGATATTTAATATCCAAACTATAGCTTTGTTCCCTTGCCCCCTTGTTCATGTTCATCTCATAATACAAAACACATTCCATGTATCCTCAAGTTTCCAAAGTCTTAATAGTTGGGGCATTGATTAAAAGTCCAAGTAGAAATCTACTCAGACACTTTAGAAAATTCAACTGTGAAACCTATAAACCAAAGGAATGAGTAACATACTTCTAAGAGGCAATGGCCAAGCATGACTTTCCATTTCAAAAGGTAGGAATAGTGAAATAATAAGGAGGAATCAAACCAAAGCAAGACCAAAATGCAGCAAGGCCAACATTAAATCCTGTAGCTCTTTGCCTGCCATCTGGGACATAGTGATATGATGTGAGCTCCAGAAGATTTGTGCAACCCCAACCCTATGACCTTCTGGCTGCAATTCACATGGCCTTTCTCTTAGACCCACTCTGCTCACTACTTAAAGCTTCCCTTGGCAAGCCTTCAGTGCTCCTAGCATCCCCGACATCGCAGGGTCAGCATAGCAGCTTTAGCCTCACTTTCACAGCTTCATGCACTGACCTGTGAAGGGGTTGCTTGGAGGGACTATAACCATTCCAAACACTGCCTGTCTTCCCAAATTTCCTCTAAAATCATGATGGAAGCCTCCAGGACCTCATTCCTCATATATTCTTTATGCACGCAAAACCAGCCCCACGATACATGATGACAAGTTCTGCCATTGGAGTAAGCTGTTGAGGAGCCAACATGAACCGCAGCAGCAGTGTCCTTCAAATGTCTTAATTGTGGAACATGAGGAAAAGAATCTTTGGAAACAATTACTTAGGAATTGTGAGAGAAGAGTGTTGAGAGCCACAGCCGAAGGGGCCCCAGCAAACTTTCAGACTGCCAGCTGATGATTGGCTCACAGCGCCCAAGCAACATCTAGCTGATTGGCTCCTCTGCGGTGATGTTCATTGGGCTGCTTCCCTGCCCTTTCAGACCACAGAGCTGCTCACTGGGGGACTTTTTTGGCTCCGCCCATGTGAATCAGCCAATCGGCCTCAAGAGCAGGAGGATTGTGGGAGGTGGAGAGGCTTGTGGTTTTGAGGGAGAGGCTGTGGAAAGCCGGTGGTGGCAGTTGGGCTCTGAGGGTTTTTCCTGAGGAGCTGTTTTGTTTGGCCTGTGTGGTTCTAAAAATAAAGTTCGGTTCTTTTGACAAGTGGCTCCTGAATTGTGCCCAGTCAGACTACGGCAGAAGAGCACCTGAATGGCTCTTTTCAAGTGAGAGACTTAAGGAAATCTATACTATTACATTTCTGAGGTTTCAATAGTCAGGGTCTTAACGTTCCTAAGATGCCCTCAAAGTATCTTTTCCATTATTATTATTATTAACTTTTTAGTTGTAAATGGACCTTTATTTATTTGTATGCAGTTCTGAGAATCAAACTCAATGCTTCACACATGCTAGGTAAGCGCTCCACTACTGAGCCATGACCCCAGCCCTTCAAGGTATCTCTTCTATACTGTCTTTGTCAGCACCCACCGTTAAACACATCACTTTTCTGGCCAAACTGGAAGCTTTTCAATTTTCTTTCTCTCTGTTTCTTTTTTACTTCTGTTTCTTATAGTAATTGGCTTAAAGTGTCCAGTAAAACAGATGAAACTGCCTGAGTGTTATGCTGTCTTGAAACCTTTTCTGCCAAACTCATTAGTATATCATCTTTATTCTCAGTAGCCTACAAAGACTCAAGGCTATGGACAAAAGGAAGCCAAATTCTAGGCCTCACCATCATAATTTAACATGGGTGGTCTCTAGTCTGGTTTCAACAGAGTCCTTTCTTCGATGTGGTAATTTATGAGCCTGTATTTACCCTTGCATTTCTATCAGAATTCTGCTCTTCTGAAGTCTCACCAGAATCTTTTATTGAGCTCCATTTAAAGCATTCAAGACTTTCTCTAGCCAGCTTCTCTACATGTTTCCAAATTTCTCCTACAAGCTAATTCCAAAGGCTTCTAAATTACAATAATCGATATAGTCAGAGCAACAAACCCAGTTTTCTTTCTTTCTTTCTTTCTTTCTTTCTTTTTCTTTTTTATATTGGTTGTTCAAAACATTAGAAAGCTCTTGACATATCATATTTCATACATTAGATTCAAGTGGGTTATAAACTCCCATTTTTACGCCAAATGCAGATTGCAGAATCGCATCAGTTACACATCCACATTTTTACATAATGCCATATTAGTGACTGTTGTATTCTGCTACTTTTCCTATCCTCAACTATCCCCCTGCCCCTCCCCTCCCATCTTCTCTCTCTACCCCATCTACTGTAATTTATTTCTCTCCTTGTTTATTTTCCCATTCCCCTCACAACCTCTTATATGTAATTTTGTATAACAATGAGGGTCGCCCTCCATTTTCATGCAATTTCCCTTTTCTCTCCCTTTCTCTACCACCTCATGTCTCTGTTTAATGTTAATCTTTTCTTCCTGCTCTTCCTCCCTGCTCTGTTCTTAGTTGCTCTCATTATATCAAAGAAGACATTTGGTATTTGTTTTTTAGGGATTGGCTAGCTTCACTAAGCATAATCTGCTGTAGTGCCATCCATTTCCTGGCCAATTCCATGATTTTGTCATTTTTTAGTGCTGCGTAATACTCCATGATGTATAAATGCCACATTTTTTTATCCATTCATCTATTGAAGGGCATCTGGGTTGGTTCCACAATCTAACAATTGTGAATTGTGCTGCTATGAACATCGATGTGGCAGTATCCCTGTAGTACACTCTTTTAAGGTCTTCAGGGAATAGTCCGAGAAGGGCAATACCTAGGTCAAGTGGTGGTTCCATTCCCATCTTTCCCAGGAATCTCCATACTGCTTTCCAAATTGGCCGCACCAGTTTGCAGTCCCACCAACAATATACAAGTGTACCCTTTTCCCCATATTCTTTCCAGCACTTGTTGTTGTTTGACTTCATAATGGCTGCCAATCTTACTGGAGTGAGATGGTATCTTAGGGTGATTTTGATTTGCATTTCTCTGACTGCTAGAGATGGTGAGCATTTTTTCATGTACTTGTTGATTGATTGTATATCCTCCTCTGAGAATTGTCTGTTCAGGTCCTTGGCCCATTTGTTGATTGGGTTATTTGTTGTCTTATTGTCTAATTTTTTGAGTTCTTTGTATACTCTGGATATTAGGGCTCTATCTGAAGTGTGAGAAGTAAAAATTTGTTCCCATGATGTAGGCTCCCTATTTACCTCTCTTATTGTTTCTCTTGCTGAGAAAAAAACTTTTTAGTTTAAGTAAGTCCCATTTGTTGATTCTTGTTATTAACTCTTGTGCTATGGGTGTCCTATTAAGGAATTTGGAGCCCGACTGCACAATATGTAGATCGGAGCCAACTTTTTCTTCTATCAGATGCAGAGTCTCTGATTTGATATCTAGCTCCTTGATCCACTTTGAGTTAACGTTTGTGCATGGCGAGAGGAGGGGATGCAGTTTCATTTTGTTGCATATAGATTTCCAGTTTTCCCAACACCATTTGTTGAGGAAGCTATCCTTCCTCCATTGCATGCTTTAGCTCCTTTATCAAATATAAGATAGTTGTCGATTTGTGGATTAGTCTCTGTGTCCTCTATTCTGTACCATTGATCCACCCGCCTGTTTTGGAACCAGTACCATGCTGTTTTTGTTACTATTGCTCTGTAATATAGTTTGAAATCTGGTATAGCTATACTGCCGGATTCACACTTCCTGCTTAGAATTGCTTTTGCTATTCTGGGTCTTTTATTTTTCCATATGAATTTCATGATTGCTTTCTCTATTTCTACAAGAAATCCCATTGGGATTTTGATTGGCATTGCATTAAACCTATAGAGAGCTTTTGGTAATATCGCCATTTTGATGATGTTAGTTCTGCCTATCCATGAACAGGGTATATTTTTCCATCTTCTAAGATCTTCTACTTCTCTTTTTAGGGTTCTGTAGTTTTCATTGTATAAATCTTTCACCTCTTTTGTTAGGTTGATTCCCAAGTATTTTATTTTATTTTTTGAGGATATTGTGAATGGAGTGTTTTTCCTCATTTCTGTTTCAGATGTTTTGTCGCTGATATACAGAAATGCCTTTGATTTATGCGTGTTGATTTTATATCCTGCCACTTTGCTGAATTCATTTATTACCTCTAGCACTTTCTTTGTAGACCCTTTTGGGTCTGTTAGATATATTATCATATCATACGCAAATAGTGATAATTTAAGTTCTTCTTTACCTATTTTTATGCCTTTAATTTCTTTCGTCTGTCTAATTACTCTGGCCAGTGTTTCGAGAACTATATTGAATAGAAGTGGTGATAGAGGGCATCCCTGTCATGTTCCAGATTTTAGAGGGAATGCCTTCAATTTTTCTCCGTTCAGAATGATGCTAGACTGAGGCTTAGCATGGATAGCTTTTACAATGTTGAGGAAAGTTCCTGTTATCCATAGTTTTTCTAATGTTTTGAACATAGAGGGATGCTGTACTTTGTCGAATGCTTTTTCTGCATCTATTGAGATGATCATATGGTTCTTATCTTTAAGTCTATTGATGTGGTGAATAACATTTATTGATTTCCATATATTGAACCATCCTTGCATCCCAGGGATGAATCCTACTTGATCATGGTGCACAATTTTTTTGATATGCCTTTGTATCCGAATCGCCAGAATTTTATTGAGAATTTTTGCATCTAGGTTCATCAGAGATATTGGTCTGTAGTTTTTTTTCTTTGAGGTGTCTTTCTCTGGTTTCGGAATCAGGGTGATATTGGCCTCATAGAATGGCAGAGCTCCCTCTTTTTCCATTTCCTGAAATAACTTGAAAAGTATTGGTATTAATTCTTCTTTCAAGGTTTTGTAAAACTCCGCTGTTTACCCATCCAGTCCTGGGCTTTTTTTGGTTGGTAGTCTTTTTATTGCTTCTTCTATTTCATCCATTGATATTGGTCTGTTTAAATTGTGTGTATCCTCCAGACTCAGTCTGGGCAAATCATATGACTTAAGAAATTTATCTATGTCTTCACTATCTTCAATTTTATTGGAATATAGGTTTTCAAAATAATTTCTAATTGTCTTCTGTATTTCTGTAGCATCTGTTGTGATATTGCCTTTTTCATCCCGTATGTTAGTAATTTGAGTTCTCTCTCTTCTTCTCTTCCTTAGCATGGCTAAGGGTCTGTCGATCTTATTTATTTTTTCGAAGAACCAACTTTTAGTTTTGTTAATTTTTTCAATACTTTTTTTTTTGTTTCAATTTTGTTGATTACCGCTCTAATTTTGATTATTTCTTGCCTTCTGCTACATTTGCTGTTGTTTTGCTCTTCCTTTTCTAGGTCTTTGAGATGAAGTGTGAGCTCATTTATTTGTTGGGTTTTCCTTTTTTTGAGGAATGACCTCCAGGCGAAGAATTTCCTTCTTAAAACTGCTTTCATTGTGTCCCATAGATTCCTATATGTTGTGTCTGTATTTTCATTTATCTCTAAAAATTTTTTGATTTCCTCCTTGATGTCTTCTGTAACCCATTGATCATTCAGTAAAATATTGTTCATTTTCCATGTGATGTAGTATTTTTCCTTCCTTCTTTTATCATTGATTTCCAGTTTCATTCCATTATGATCAGATAAAATGCATGGTATTATATCCACCCCTTTATATTTACTGAGGGTTGCCCTATGGGATAATATATGGTCTATTTTTGAGAAGGATCCATGTGCTGCTGAGAAAAAATATATCCACTTGATGATGGTTGATATATTCTATATATGTCAGTTAATTCTAGGTTATTGATTGTGATATTGAGTTCTATAGTTTCTTTATTCAACTTTTGTTTGGAGGATCTGTCCAATGGTGAGAAAGGTGTGTTGAAGTCACACATAATTATTGTGTTTTGGTCTATTTGATTCTTGAACTTGAGGAGAATTTGTTTTATGAACATCACATCACCATTATTTGGTGCATAAATATTGATAATTGTTATGTCTTGTTGGTGAATGGTTCCTTTTAACAGTATATAATGTCCTTCCTTATCCCTTTTGATTAACTTAGTCTTGAAGTTGATTTTATTCGATATGAGGATGGCCACCTCTGCTTCCTTACGAGGACCTTGTGTGTGGTATATTTTTTCCCAACCTTTCACCCTCAGCCTGTGTATGTCTTTTCCAATCAGATGTGTCTCCTGGTGGCAACATAATGTTGGATTTGTTTTTTGAATCCATGTTACCAGCCTATGTCGCTTTATTGGAGAGCTTAAGCCATTAACATTTAGATTTACTATTCATATATGGTTTGTACTGCCAGCCATGTTTGATTATTTATCTTTTATTTAAATTTAGTTTGTTTCTCCATGATTAGCTTTCCCCCCCGCCCGCCTTCTTTCATTACCGAGGCACTTCCCACTGATGGTTTTTGTTGTTGTTTTTCATTTCTTCCTCGTGTAGTGTTTTGCTCAAGATGCTTTGCAATGCTGGTTTTATGCCTGCAAATTCTTTTAGCTTTTGTTTGTCATGAAAGATTTTTATTTCGTTGTCATACCTGAAGCTTAATTTTGCTGGATACAGAATTCTTGGTTGGCATCCATTGTCTTTCAGTGTTTGAAATACCTTGTTCCAGGATCTTCTCGCTTTCAGCGTCTTTGATGAAAAATCCATTGTTAACTTTATTGGTTTACCCCTGAATGTAATCTGCCTCCTTTCTCTTGTAGCTTTTAATATTTTCTCTTTGTTCTGTATATTGGATATCTTCATAACAATGTGTCTTGGCATTGGTCTACTGTGATTTTGTGTGCTCGGTGTCCTGTATGCATCTACAATTTGTATATCCGTTTCCTTTTTTATTTATGGAAAGGTTTCTGTAATTATTTCATTCAGCAGGTTACTCATTCCCTTGGTTTGAATCTCTGTACCTTCCTCTATCCCGATGACTCCTAAGTTTTTTTTTTTTTTATGTTATCCCATATCTCTTGGATGTTTTTCTCGTGATTTTTTACCAGCCTTTCTGAGTTGGCTAGACTCTTTTCAAGATGATATATTTTGTCTTCATTATCTGACGTTCTGGTTTTCACTTGCTCCACTCTGTTAGTGATACTCTCAACTGAGTTTTTAATTTGGTTTATCGTTTCCTTCATTTCTAGAATTATTGTTTTATTTTTTTTATAATCTCTATCTCCTGATAAAGATGCTTAACTTCTTCTTTTATCTGTTTATGTAATTCATTTTCAATGTGTTCTTTCACTGTTTGGTTTTGCTGTCTCGTATCCTCTTTAAGGTTCCATTCCATCTGTCTAAGATATTCCTTAAGTTCTGATTACTCTAGGTCCTCCTGAGTAGGCTGTCCTTCATTGTTTGTACTCCTTTTCTTCCTTGCTTTTTTATGCTGCT
This sequence comes from Ictidomys tridecemlineatus, assembly GCF_052094955.1. Taxonomy (NCBI): domain Eukaryota; kingdom Metazoa; phylum Chordata; class Mammalia; order Rodentia; family Sciuridae; genus Ictidomys; species Ictidomys tridecemlineatus. The sequence goes on from NC_135477.1 coordinate 226,526,263, forward strand.
CATGTTACTTCTTGTTCTGTTTGACTGCTGAGTTACTGTTTACTCTTATAAATTTATTTGATGTGTGGGAGGAAAGATATTAGAAGGGAAGGGAAGAAGTCACTAAAGAGAATGAGAGTAGGCAGGTAGAATTCAAGGAAGGGGAAATAAGAAAATTGAAAAGAAATGAAAAGACAAAAGATAAAAAAATAGAAAAGAAAGAAAGAAAGAAAAAATTTTTTTAAAAAAAATAATAATGATAATAAAAATGAAAATTAAAATTTAAAATAATAATAATAATAAAATAAAAAAATTTAAAAAATATTAAAAACATTAAAAATGTTAAAGAACAACAACAAAAAAATGAAAATGAAAGAAAAAAAACCAAATTAAAAAAAAAATAATAATTATAATAAATGCAGTCATAGAGTTCGATTAACTTCTCTTCCAGTAGGTAGAGCTGAGCCTACTCGGCCAAGCTTCTCATCTCAATAGGTGGGAACCAATCACTGTGCAGCAGCTCTTCCTCCCAGACTGGGCGGGTCTCCAATCCTGAGTATCTAGGGCTTTCTCTTGTGTTTCCTCAAGCCAGGCCCCGCTCACCTGTGTCGCTCACCACAATACTGGCTACAAGCCAGGTCTGCTGCTCCTGGGAGCCCTGTTTTCATGAACACCTGGGCACACTCTCCCTGTTTGCCTCCCTCAGACCCTATGTTTGTAGACCTTGGGGCTGAGAACCCCCAGCGAATTTGCTTGCCCTCCGGTATCCATGCTCCCGGTAGCTGGTGCAAGAAACCTCAGTTGTCAGCACTGGTGGGAGTGGTAGCCAGGAGTTCCGTGCCGCGATTCCCACGCCACTCCTGTTTCCCTCCGTCTGGCTATGGCGCTCACGGGAGAGCTGGGAGGGGCCCTTACTGGAGAGCTGGGGGGGCCCTTAAGGTTTCCCCGCTGTGTGGAGAGGGATGGCTAGGGGATTACACACCTGTCGCCACTGGTTTCCATGAAGTTATCTCCTCTGCCCGTGACTTCAATTCTCTGCCATGGTGGTATCCCATGCATATGGTGACTGTTCATTCCCTTTGCCGGGTGACCAATGCAACGGGTGGGTCCTGACTGTCTCTCCCAAGCCCCGTTTCAATCCTGTGACCACTGCCGATGAAGGCTTGGTTGGCTTTTACCTCTGTAAGTTCAGAAGGGCCCACCAGTTATTTCAGTGGGATCGTTAGTGGTGAGTCACAAGAAGCAGGAGAACCAGAGCTTGAATGCAGCCGATCCGGGCTCCGTGTGGGTTCTCAGAGGCCCAAACTGTTCGCCCCAGATCCACGTCAGCTCAGCATTGCCTAGCAAATAGCATTTAGAGAGTTTACAACTCCCTATGCCCGCGCAGCTGAAGAGGTCAGAGACTTGATATTTCCGTGCCTGCTGCCATGATGGATCTCCGGGAGTACTTCTTAACTCATTTTATAAGGCCAGGATTACCCTGAAAACAAAGTCAGCAAGTGCAGGACTGCATCCTGGGGCAAGGCGCGAAGGGAAAGCGGCTCCGGCAACGCCCTCGGTGACCAGATGCAGGTCCGGGTCCCAGCGGTTGGCAGCCCCGAGGCGCCTCCGCGGCGTAGGCCTCCACCGCCGCCACCTTCCTGCTCTGGCAGAGGGAACGGAGCTCCAAGAGGGCCCGCAGCTGCTTCACGCATCAACAAGCCCCCCCTCATGTTTCCAAATTTCTTCTGCAAGCTAATTCCAAAGGCTTCTAAATTACATTAATCAATATAGTCAGAGCAACAAACCCAGTTTTCTTTCTTTCTTTCTTTCTTTCTTTCTTTCTTTCTTTCTTTCTTTCTTTCTTTCTTTCTTTCTTTCTTTCTTTCTTTCTTTCTGTACCGGGGATTGAACCCAGTGTCACTTAACCACTGAGCGACTTAATCCCCATCGCTTTAATGGGTCTTGCTAAGTTGCTTAGGACTCTGCTAACTTGTTGTGGCTGGCTTTGAATTCACAATCCTCCTGCCTCAACCTCCCAAGTCACTGGTATTACCGGTATATACAACCACACCCAGCAAACTCAATTCTTAATACCAATTTTCTGTTCAGTCAGATTTCCATCTCTGTGACAAGATAACTGAGACAATCAATGAATAGAGAAAAGATTTATTTTGTATCATCCTTTCAAAAGTTTCAAAACATGGTTACTTAGCTCAATTGCTTTGGGCCTGTGGTGATGTCATATATCATCATAAGGCTGCATGACAGAAGAGACTTATTCATCTCATGGTGGCAGATAAGCAAAGAGGGACAAGAAGGAGCCAGAGTACCAATGTCTTCTTCAAGGCACTCCCTCAATGACCTATTTCCTTCTACTAAGACCCATCTACTAAAGGTTCCATCACCACCCAATAGTGTGCCACAGGCTTTATGAAGGCTTCAATAATTGGGCACTTGAGAATATTCAAGATCCAAACTATAGAGAGAATATGTGTTTAAATTCCTTAATGACAGATTCTTCACACTCCTTTAGTTTTCTGCCAACACTATCTGTTTCTAATTAGTTTCCACTTCCTGTCTTTTCCCTAAATCAATTCCACAAATTTTAAGTTTTGGTTATGGCAACCTCCTACTTCCAAGTAGTATCATCTGTGTGGTTATCTATTGCCACATAAAAAAGAAACAAAGAACACCCCAACACTTACGGAGTTAAAAAGTTGTCTTATTATGTTCCATACTTTTTGAGGGTCAGGAATTTGGGAGAACAGAGTGCGGTAGATCTTCTTTGGAGTATCTCACATAGTTTCAGTGGGAGGCACTGGAAAGTGAGCTCTGTGGGTATCTCTGCCTTCAGAGTCTCTGAACTTCTCCAAGTAGTCTTACCACATGGGCTAGCTTGGGCCTTCTTACAGCACAGAGACTTCAGGGTGGGAGAACTTCTTACACCATAGTTCAAGCAAGCCATTAAAAAACCTTATGACCTAGCTTAAAAACACACACAGTGTCAAGACTCCATTTTTTTTTAAAGAACAGATTCTCTCCTGGAGCTTCCAGAAGAAAACAGCCCCCTCCCTTTTATTTTTTTTTCTTCTTTTTCTTCTTCTTCTTCTTCTTCTTCTTCTTCTTCTTCTTCTTCTTCTTCTTCTTCTTCTTCTTCTTCTTCTTCTTCTCCTCCTCCTCCTCCTCCTCCTCCTCCTCCTTCTTCTTCTTCTTTTACCTTTATGTCATTTTTTAAAAATTTTATGTGCTGCTGAGGATCAAACCCAGTGCCTCACACATGTTATGCAAGTGCTCCACCACTGAGCTACAAACCCAGCCCCCCAGGGCTGCAATATTTTTTGGTCAATCAGGCATTACAGTAGGTTCAACTTTAAAGAAAGTAGCTTCCACTTATCTATGGGAAGAGTGTTAAAGAATTTAATGGATATGTATTTTTACACCTTTACAATACTATCCTATTTGTTTTGACAATATTTGTCAGTATGTTTGATATTTCCATTTTGCAGGTGAGAAAACTGAGGATGAAAGGTAATGTGGGTGCCTACGTTTACACAGTCAGAAAGTATTGGAAGTGGGACCTAAATCTCTATCTTTTTTGATCAGACTCTAGAGTTTTAATGAATACACAATAATTCTTTACAAAATCTCATTGGAAAAAAGTGCTATAAAACACAGTAAAATCATGGAATAGTTCTAGAAATAAAGGAAAGCCTGTAATACACAGTGAGGACCAATCAAAATATCTAGAATACTGTGGTGCATACTCATTTTTTACCTTCAAATAGGCATATGGTATGTCAAAGCAATTAATTCCAGCAATTTTAAATGGTACAAGACAAAATTGTACAATGTCATGGACACTTGTTTGTATACCTTAATCCTGAAAACTACCTCTGCAATAACATTTAGGCTATATACTCTAAAATTACATTGTATGCAGTTCAAAAGGTCAATAATGATTATATGAATTATTTTAACTTTTGATTATTGTTTTCAAAGTATTCTATAATGAATAGACATACAATTATAATATGGAAAGAAAATATGATTAAGTCCTAAAAACAGTATTTAGAGTCCTGTCTAAATAATATTAAATCATAACAAATTAAAAGAGAATCTTATCACAATATTGAAGTGATTCTATAGTAAGAGATAGTGATGCTTGCTAAAGTCACTCTAGGTTATACTCATTATTTTTGTATTATCTGGCCCATTTTGTTTATTGATGTTTTAGTCTATTTGTATTGGTCTTTATAAAAATAGATATTTTATTGAAGAGCAAATATACAGCAAAATTCTCTTAGATTTGAGGGAATACAAGTTTTAATAATGGAATGATAAGCAGTTAGGTTTGTATATTGGAAAAAGAAATATTAGCTAGTAAAAACTAAAATTGAAGGTTAAGTAAATCTATTCACTAAATTTAGTTTATTTATGATTTTTATTAATTAATAAATATATAGCCCTGGTAGAGGGAAAGTATATTTCATTCACAAAATGAAACATTCTATATGATTTTAGATTGCCTTCAAATTATCCTTTGAATAGTAGGACAATTGTGTGAAGATCTGTGGACCAATGTGTGATGGGCAGATTCACTTGCCTCAGACCTCAGACTCAGCTAGATTCCTGAGAATATTACATTCAATGAAGGGCAACTACCAGCTTAGAAACTACCAACATTGGAGGGATAAGAGAAAAACCAATGTAAGAGAATAAACACTTCATTGAATCTGTAATAAAACATTATGCCAAGGGGTAAAACTAACTAAGAGAATTTTGAACAAAGGTTTAAAAATTAGCAGCTACTTTCTATGAAACAGATTTCTGCGGGCTTATCATGACCTTATACTGATCCAATCTTACTTTTCTATTCTTCACCATTTTTATGATCACAAGCTAATAATTTTTATTTGACTCTCTGTTTAGTCTGATACTGACTACAGGCTATTCAGTACCCTGGTTCTGAAAATCAACTCTTCTTAGAATGAATTGTAAGCCTGTCTGACCCATAAAACCAAACTTGAAGGCTCAACAATTTAAAGACAGAAAGACCTGGAATGAGAAAAAAAGAAGGGAAAATGATGGATTAATTCATTTGTTGTTTTGGAAGGAGTTGGTCTGGGTTCTTACTGAACATTTGTGCAAAGCCAAATCAAGCAGATGAAAGAAGATAGGAAAATTGGATAAAGAAAAGACAAACTAATTAATAGAATTCATTTTCTTTGTGAAAATATTTACTCTGTGCATCACTAAGTGCCCAGACTTTGGTGAACTTATTTTTTAGTGGGTGCAATTAGACAAGTCAATAGATAAGCAAATAAGACATTTGAAAATAGTATATGCAGAGAATAATGTTTTTAAAAATACAATCATGCTAAGTAAAATAAGCCAGTCCCCAAAAACCAAAGGCCAGATGTTGTCTCTGATATGCTGATGCTAATACACAATGGGGGTGGGGTGGAGGGAAGAACAGAAGTTTTTTGGATTAGACAAAGGGGAATGAAGGGAAGGGGTATGGAATGAGAAAGACAGTATAATGAGTCAGACATAACTTTCCAATACTCACATATGAATGGCCAGTGAAACTCCACATCATGTATAACCACAAGAATGTGAAGTTATACCACATGTCAATATACATTCTTGTGTCATGTATATCTAAGAAGAAAAATAATTATAAAAAGGATTTTGTCATTGGATGACTTTTGACCTGAAAACTGAATGCAGAAAAGGAGCCATTCATTTAATATTTTGTAGAAGACTATTTTAGAGAGAATAAATAACAAGTGCAAGACCTGTGGACTTCAAATGGTAACTAAGCTTTGGCAAAAGAAAGTTTTATTTCATGTAAATGGCAGTTTGTAACAATATATATTTTATGAAAAGAAAAGTGACAATATCATCCCAAAATCTGATGATAAAAGGCTCTTAGGTCTACACTTACACAGATTTGAGAACAGGATAGACTGCTCTGCCAAATAAGGGTATTGTGTAAAACAAGCAGGCCTATGGCCTCGCCTTCTTCAGTTTCTCTAAATGTTTTATATCCCTTAGATCTTTAGAGACCTTGCACATATGGTACCTCAAATTTGCAATTTTCCTTTTCTTGACTTAGTTGACTCTTCTCAATCTTTGGTTCCCAATTTGGTTCAACTCAAATGCCACATCCTTAATAGTTTTTTTTTTACTGTTTGCAATCACTTATTTGTATAATCAATAAGCCGCATAAGGATAAGAACAATGTCTATTTAGTTTAGTGATGTTTATTCCAGTGCATGCCAGAATTCCAGGAAAAACTTCCATGGAACAAGTTAAAGGAACTAGTAGGAGATGAGTAATATTCTGAGGAAACTCTTTTATTATGTTCAACATTACCTTACTGAATTTAATGGAAGTAGATTAGCACACAAATCTAAAGCAAACCAGTTCTGAAAATGGAACGCAAAATGCTATATGCAGGATTGTGTGCTTCCTGGAAATAGATAAGTGGATTTTTTTCCCCAGAAAACAGTGAACATAACCTAATTCAAAGTTTTATATATCAAAATTAGTGTATCTCTCTCTCTCTTTCTCTCTCTCTTACACACACACACACACACACACACACACACACACACACACAGAAACACACACACATGAACACAATATTACACATGGTCAACTATTTTGTTTTTACATGTATTCCAGCTGACATTTTAAAATCTTTTCACAAAAGCACCACTGGGCATGAAAGAGGATCAAGTAAAAGTGCTACACTGCATTTGTTACTCTTAAATGTTTTTATGCTTTATGAAAAGGTGTTTTAAAAAAATATTATTGCGAGTGTGGTAGACACATTGCCCCAGTTGGGGGAGGGGCAGAGCCGCTGCTCGCCTGCAAGGTAGGCAGACCTGCGACCCACCGGCAGAACAGACCCAGAAACCCACCGAGGGGCAGAGCCACCCCTGGGCTTGCAAGGTAGGCAGACTGGTGACCCACCAGCAGAACAGGCCCAGCGGCCTGCGGAGGGGCAGAGCCGCCCCCACCACACCTGCAAGGTAGGTGGACCTGTGACCCACCGGAAGAACAGGACCAGCATCCCACTGGCAAGGTAGGCGGACCTGCGACCCTGCAGAACAGGCCCAGAAACCCGCGGAGGGCCAGAGCCGCCCCCCGCACCTACAAGGTAGGCAGACCTGTGACCCACCAGCAGAACAGGACCAGCGGCCCGCCAGTGTAGTAGACACATGGCCCCAGTTGGGGGAGGGGCAGAGCTGCCACCTGCACCTGCAAGTTAGACAGACCTGCAACCGACAGACAAAACAGGCCCAGCGGCCCTCTCCTGCAAGGTAGGCGGAACTGCGACCACTAACAGAACAGGCCCAGCGGTACTGCGCCTGCAAGGTAGGCGGACCTGCTACCGACTGGCAGATCAGGCCCAGTGGCCTGCCTGTGTGGTAGGCACATTGCCCCAATTGGAGGGGGGGCAGAGCTGCCGCCCGTGCCTACGAGGGAGACTTTGCAACTATACAAGAGCAATATAAATATATAGGGGGAAAATTCAATAACACAACAGTTTCACCAAGCATAAAGAAACGTGAACAGTATGAAAAGACAAGGAAAGAATGGACCACAAGCAATGTAGTTCTACTCAACATTAGAAGAGGTAATGTCTGCAGCAGATGGAATTTCATATAAAGAATTCAGGATATACATGCTTCAGATGATCTGGAGTCTCAAGGAAGACATTAGACAGGAAAATCAGACAATGAAAGATCACTTCCACAATGAATTACATAAACAAACCCAAGAGGCAAAAGATCAACTATACAGGGAGATAGAGGTTATAAAAAACAAACAAACAGAAATCCTAGAAATGCAGAAAGCAATAAACCAACTTAAAAACTCAATTGAGAATACTACCAGCAGAGTAGAACACTTAGAAGATAGAACATCAGACAATGAAGACAAAGTATTTCAACTTGAAAAGAACATAGACAGCTCAGCAAGACTGTTAAGAAACCATGAGCAGAACATCCAAGAAATATGAGATAACATAAAGAGACCAAACTTAAGAGTCATTGGGATACAGGAAGATACAGAGGTCCAAACCAAAGGAATGAGCAATCTATTCAATGAAATAATATGAGAAAACTTCCCAGAGTTGAATAATGAGACAGAATCCCAAATTCTAGAAGGCTACAGGACTCCGAATGTGCAAAATCATAAGAGATCCACACCTAGACACATTATAATGAAGATGCACAACATAAAGAATAGAGAATTTTAAAAGCTACAAGAGAAAGGAAACAGATTACATTAAGGGGTAAACCAATCAGGATAACAGCTGATTTTTCAACACAGACTCTGAAAGCTAGAAGATCCTGGAATAACATATTTCAAACACTGAAAGAAAATGGGTTCCAACCAAGAATTGTGTATTCAGCAAAATTAAGCTTCAGGATGGAAGATGAAATTAAAACCTTCCACGATAAACAAAAGTTAAAAGAATTTGCAGCTAGAAAACCATCTCTCCAAAAAATCCTCTGCAAAACATTACTGGAAGAGAAAATGGAAAATAACAATGAAAACCAACAGTGGGAGGTAGTACAGTAAAGGGGGGAAAATAATCAAAGATGAAAACAAACCATGTTTAGTAACATAAATAAACAAATATGGCTGGAAGAACAAACCGTATCTCAATAATAACCCTAAATGTTAATGGCTTAAACTCACCAATTAAGAGACACAGGCTAGTAGAATGGATCACAAAACAAGATCCAACAATATGCTGCCTACAGGAGATGCATTTGCTAGCAAAAGACATACATAGACTGAAGGTGAAAGGTTGAGAAAAATCATATCACTCATATGGACTTTGGAAACAAGCAGGAATGTCCATACTCATATCAAATAAAATAGATTTCAAGCCAAAGTTAATCAAAAGGAATAAAGAGGGACACTACATACTGCTCAAGGGAACCATACACCAACAAGACATAACAATCATAAATATATATGCCGCAAGCAATGGTGCAGCTATGTTCATCAAGCAAACTCTTCTCAAGTTCAAGAGTCTAATAGACCACCATACAATAATCATGGGAGACTTCAACACACCTCTCTCACCACTGGACAGATCTTCCAAACAAAAGTTGAATAAGGAAACTATTGAACTTAATAACACAATTAATAAACTAGACTTAATTGACATATATAGAATATACCACCCAACATCAAGCAGTTACACTTTTTTCTCAGCAGCACATGGATCCTTCTCAAAAATAGATCATATATTATGTCACAGAGCAACTCTTAGACAATATGAAGGAGTAGAGATAATACCATGCATCTTATCTGATCATAATGGAATGAAACTGAAAATCAACGATAAAAGAAGGAAGGAAAAATTATGCATCACTTGGAGAATGAACAATAGGTTACTGAATGATCAATGGGTTATAGAAGACATCAAGGAGGAAATTTAAAAATTATTAGAGATAAATGAAAACACAGACACAATATATCAGAATCTATAGGACACATTGAAAGCAGTTCTAAGAGGAAAATTCATTGCTTGGAGTTCATTCCTTAAAAAAAGAAAAAACCAACAAATAAATGATCTCATACTTCATCTCAAAAGCCTAGAAAAAGAAGAGCAAAACAACAGAAAAAGAAGTAGAAGGCAAGAAATAATTAAAATCAGAGCTGAAATTAATGAAATCGAAACAAAAGAAACAATTGAAAAATCTAACAAAACTAAAAGTTGGTTCTTTGAATAAATAAATAAAATCGATAGACCCTTAGCCAAGCTAACGAAGAGATGAAGAGAGAGAACTCAAATTGCTTGCATACAGGATGAAAAACGCAATATCACAACAGACACTTCAGAAATACAGAAGATAATCAGAAATTATTTTGAATCCTTATACTCCATAAAATAAAAGATAGTGAAGGCATCGAGAAATTTCTTAAGTCATATGATCTGCCCAGATTGAGTCAGGAGGATGTAGACAACCTAACAGACCAATATCAATTGAGGAAATAGAAGAAACCATCAATAGATTGCCAACTAAGAAAAGCCCAGGACTGGATGGGTATACAGCAGAGTTTTACAAAACCTTTAAAGAGGAACTAATACCAATACTTTTCAAGCTATTTCAGGAAATAGAAAAAGAGGGAGAACTTCCAAATTCATTCTACGAGGCCAACATCACCCTGATTCCTAAACCAGACAAAGACACTTCAAAGAAAGAAAACTACAGACCAATATCTCTAATGAACCTAGATGCAAAAATCCTCAATAAAATTCTGGCGAATCAGATTCAAAAACATATCCAAAAAATTGTGCACCATGATCAAGTAGGATTCATCCCTGGGATGCAAGGCTGGTTCAATATACGGAAATCAATAAATGTTATTCACCACATCAATAGACTTAAAAATAAGAACCATATGATCATCTCAATAGATGCAGAAAAAGCATTTGACAAAGTACAGCATCCCTTTATGTTCAAAACTCTAGAAAAACTAGGGATAACAGGAACTTTCCTCAACATTGTAAAAGCAATCTATGCTAAGCCTCAGGCTAGCATCATTCTGAACGGAGAAAAATTGAAGGCATTCCCTCTAAAATCTGGAACAAGATAGTGATGCCCTCTCTCACCACTTCTGTTCAACATAGTTCTTGAAACACTGGTCAGAGCAATTGGACAGACGAAAGAAATTAAAGGCATAAAAATAGGAAAAGAAGAACTTAAATTATCACTATTTGCAGATGACATGATTCTATACTTAGCAGACACAAAAGGGTCTACAAAGACACTATTAGAGCTAATAAATGAATTCAGCAAAGTGGCAGGATATAAAATCAACACGCATAAATCAAAGGCATTCCTGTATATCAGCGACAAATCCTCTGAAATGGAAATGAGGACAACCACTCCATTCACAATATCCTCATAAAAAATAAAATACTTGGGAATCAACCTAACAAAAGAGGTGAAAGACTTATACAATGAAAAATACAGAACCGTAAAGAGAGAAATAGATGAAGATCTTAGAAGATGGAAAAATATACCCTGTTCATGGATAGGCAGAACTAACATCATCAAAATGGCGATATTACCAAAAGTTCTCTATAGGTTTAATGCAATGCCAATCAAAATCCCAACAGCATTTCTTGTAGAAATAGAGAAAGCAATCATGAAATTCATATGGAAAAATAAAAGACCCAGAATAGCAAAAACAACTCTAAGCAGGAAGTGTGAATCAGGTGGTATAGCGATACCAGATTTCAAACTATATTACAGAGCGATAGTAACAAAAACAGCATGGTACTGGTACCAAAACAGGCGGGTGGATCAATGGTACAGAATAGAGGACACAGAGACTAATCCACAAATCGACAACTATCTTATATTTGATAAAGGGGCTAAAAGCATGCAATGGAGGAAGGATAGCATCTTCAACAAATGGTGCTGGGAAAACTGGAAATCCATATGCAACAAAATGAAACTGAATCCCTTTCTCTCGACATGCACAAAAGTTAACTCAAAATGGATCAAGGAGCTTGATATCAAATAAGAGACACAGCGTCTGATACAAGAAAAAGTTGGCTACGATCTACATACTGTGGGGTCGGGCTCCAAATTCCTCAATAGGACACACATAGCACAAGAGTTAATAACTAGAATCAACAAATTGGACTTACTCAAACTAAAAAGTTTTTTTCTCAGCAAAAGAAACAATGAGAGGTAAATAGGGAGCCTACATCCTGGGAACAAATCTTTACTCCTCACACTTCAGATAGAGCCCTAATATCCACAGTATACAAAGAACTCAAAAAATTAAATGATAAGAAAACGAATAACCCAATCAACAAATGGGCCAAGGACCTGAACAGACACTTTTCAGAGGAGGACATAAAATCAATCAATAAGTACATGAAAAAAATGCTCACCATCTCTAGCAGTCAGAGAAATGCAAATCAAAACCACCCTAAGATATCATCTCACTCCAGTAAGATTGGCAGCCATCATGAAGTCAAACAACAGCAAGTGCAGGTGAGGATGTGGGGAAAAGGGTACACTTGTACATTGCTGGTGGGACTGCAAATTGGTGCAGCCAATTTGGAAAGCAGTATGGAGATTTCTTGGAAAGCTGGGAATAGAACCACCATTTGACCCAGCTATTCCCCTTCTCGGTCTATTCCCTAAAGACCTAAAAAGAGCATGGTACAGGGACACTGCTACATCGATGTTCATAGCAGCACAATTCACAATAGCAAGACTGTGGAACCAACCTAGATGCCCTTCAATAGATGAATGGATAAAAAATGTGGCATATATACATAATGGAGTACTACTCTGCATTAAAAAAGGACAAAATCATAGAATTTGCAGGGAAATGGATGGCATTAGAGCAGATTATGCTAAATGAAGCTAGCCATTCCCTAAAAAACAAATTCCAAATGTTTACTTTGATATAAGAAAAGTAACTAAGAACAGAGTTGGGAGGAAGAGCATGAGAAGAAGATTAACATTAAACAGGGGTGAGAGGTGGCAGGGAAAAGGAAAGAGAAGGGGAATTGCATGGAAATGGAAGGAGACCCTCATGGTTATACAAAATTACATACAAGAGGAAATGAGGGGAAAGGGGAAAAAAACAAGGGGGAGAAATGAATTACAGTAGATGGGGTAGAGAGAGAAGATGGGAGGGGAGGAGATGGGGGATAGTAGAGGATAGGAAAGGCAGCAGAATACAACAGACACTAGTATAGCAACATGTAAAACAGTGGATGTGTAACTGATGTGATGCTGCAATCTGTATATGGGGTAAAAATGGGAGTTCATAACCCACTTGAATCAAAGTGTGAAATATGATATGTCAAGAACTATGTAATGTTTTGAACAACCAACAATAAAAATTAAAGGAAAAAAATGAAATAACTTAAAAAAAATTATTGCATATCATGGATAATATATTTACTATTATCATGGTAATAGATGGAGAAGAATATGCTTTAAAAATTCTTAGAAACTTTAAAATTCTTCAGTTTCTATTTTCTCAAGACTTTGTGTGAGTAGGAAGTAAAAATATGTGCTGCATTCAGTACTGAAATGTTTCATTATATCTAAATTCAATATATTTAGTTGACCATAAAAATACATTCATTCTACAAAACTGAACACACACATACAAACAAACAGGTATGCGCAGGTATACTAATATGACCATACAAAGTAAATAAATCCCTCACATTGTTAAGATAAAACTTTGGAAGGTTTGAGGTTCTAACTGGCTTGCAGTGGTGTTGAACAAGTCAAAAGCAAAGCAATATTTCTCCTAGGTTATTTTATGTCAAAAGTCAGAGGAATCATTTTCTTCAGAGACTCAGAATAAATAATGCTATGAAAAATCAATGATGACTCAAAATTCTCAATAGAAATCTCTAAGTTAATAACTTTTTTCCATTTCTAATAATAACTTACTGTATATTGTTGATCAATCCAAACTCACAAAAATACAAAGGGGTCTTGAAAATTGCAATTTGAAAGACTGGTACTGATGACTTTGAATAAGTGCTCCAAGGAAGTCAGGAAAAGTGGGAGCTTATATGAACTGTGGAATGTTGAGAAAGGACAGGGCTATGTGACCAAAGGAGGATAATTTTTTTAAATGTATGGATAGAATGGAAATGTCAATAAAACAAGAGTCCAGTGCCCTATTGATATGTATCATATGAGCCTTTGAGAGCGACACAATTATCCAGTGATTCCAGTCACTGGGAGATGCCTGAGATCAAAAAGTGAGGTGACCAAGGTTTACATCCCAAGAAGAAGCTAGAATCAGGCACAAGCCCTGTTTCCAATGGCTTCCCCACCCCATTTTGAAAGACTCTTTCAGCATAATCTTCCCTGTGATTTACATTTTATCTTCACAATATTTATAATTACTCTTTATACTTGTGTTTATAATTAGTGATTGGCACAATATGGAAAGATTTAATACCAGATATAAGAATTCAAGCTCAAGAAGAAGCAGGTGTTAAGGGAGTGGCAGGGCAGGGGGAAGTGATGTTGACATTCCGCTGACAGAATTTCCCTTATCACCAAATGTACTTTTTGTAATTATGATGAGATGAAAGGAAAATACATGGAATTGTCTTCACACCTCTTGTTGACTTTTAAATCAACTAAGTGTTGAATTATGACTCAAAGAATAAAGGGCTTTAGGGTTCGATGAAAAATTACATGTGAGACGCATAGATTTGTAAAAATTTGTTCAAGTTAATGTGAAAATATTCTCAATATTTAGAACTAAAAAGCATAAGAAAGGGTGAATGCTATCTTCAGCCTACTAGAAGCCAAGAAATTCTTCTAAATAGTCACTTAAAAATTCTCTCAAAATTATCTGAATTACACTTATGGTTGGATATGAAGAGTCCCCCCCATTAAGCTTATATAATAGAAAATGCAGGTATGTTAAGAGATGAATTTATTAGATTATGAGAGTGTAAGTCAATACATGGACTAATGTATTTGAGGGACTAATAACTTAAGTGGATTACTGGGTAGTAACTGTAGGCAGGTGTGTATAGCTGAAGGAAATAGTGTGCCCTTGGGGATATATTTTGACCCTGGAGCCTAGAGTATTCTCTCTTTCTCTTCCCTCCCCCTCTCTCCCTCTCTCTCTCTGCTCTGGACTGCCATGAGCTGAGAAGATTTCCTTCACCATATCTTTTCCCCATAATGCTCATTCTCATCTTGGGTATAAGCTCAAAATGAACTATCCCTCCACTAAACTTTTTTTTTTAGGTCACTGTTTTAGTAGCTGATTTTTGTTTGTTTGTTGGCTAGATTTATTACTCCTTGTTAAAATACTGTTTAAGACAAGTTCCAAGCTAGGATTCTGGCTCAGTGGTAGAGTGCTTGCCTAACACATATGAGGCACTGGGTTCTATCCTCAGCACCACATAAAAATAATGTCCATCTATTACTAAAAAATATTTTTTAAAGCGGCAGAGTTCCAAGTCACAGCTTGGAGAGAGTGATTTTTCAACTATCTGATGTTTACTTACTTGAATTTCCTGTGTCTATCTCTTATAGGAATTTTGCAAATATAAGTTTATAAAGATGGAGGAAACTTATCCTCCTTCTCCCTTTCAGATATATTTATTCTATCAATAATTACTTGCAGAATTTTGTTCTTGAGGGTCAAAATGTTGTGCCTCCTCATATGGGATTCTACAGTTTATATGCATTCAACAAAAATTGATTCCCTTTCTTTAATGTAGGACTAGGATACAATAATTAGACATATAAATATGTGATTCTGCTTATATTGCTAAAATTCTATAGGGTAAATAAATAAAATGCAATAATAATGTTATAAATCGCTATGGGCACTTGTATTTAAGTGGTCAAATCAAAATGAGTTTTAAAAAAGTGGAGTGGGAATCTCATACTCTCCCTGGATCCAGTAGCAGTAAATAACATCAGGACTTAAGAAAAAACATAAGAGTTTTATAAAATTGTCAGTCATGCCAATAGTGATCTTCTTACTGCCTAGCGGAATGGGATGTCTACATAGTCAATGTTGTATCTAAGCCTAGAAACAGGCAGAATCCAAAAAGTTTGCCATATATTTTAGGATAGCTCCTGAGAAGCTCACGTGGTACTGGTTCAAATCAGTTACTTCCCTGGACAATATCTTTGTTAAGATGAATGTTGTGGGTTTAACAGTAGCCCTCAAAAAGATATTTCTTTATTTTGACCTTAAGAACCTCTGAAGATGATTTTATTTAGAAAAGGGTTTTGACAGATATAGTTAAGTAAAGCCTCTTGGAATGAGAATATCCTTGATTATTTAGATGAACCCTAAATCCAGTTATATGTGTTCTTTTAAAGGACATAAGAGAAGCCAATGCAGACACAGGGAAGACTGTGAAGGAAGCAGAGGAGATCAGAGTTATGTGGTCATAAACAAAAGAATGCTTGGAACTACTAATATCTGGCAGAAGAAAGAAAGATTTATTCTTAGAGGCTTCAGAGCAGGCATACACCTGCCAATAGCTTGATTTTAGATACAGCCTCTGGAAGCATGAGATAATAAATTTTTTCTTCTTCTAAACCACCAATTATTTTATTAATTATTTACAGCAGCCATGTGAAACAGATAATAATGAGATTCTAGGAGAACTTATCCAATGTGTTGCTTCTTAAATATGTAAAACTCTTGCCTTTCTTAGGACTTGTTATGCCCTCTGCCTGAACAGGCATTCACCAATTATCTCCCTCACTCCCACTTAGCTCTGTCTTCTCAAATACAATTTGATGTGAGAAACTTTTCCCTTTCGATCTTTTTAACATGATCTAAAATTGTAAACCCAGCACATACTAGTGTGCTCTATTTTCCTTCTCGTTGTTGGCTGTTTCCTATCACTAAAAGATAGGCTTTAAATGAATGACGATCCTGTTTGTCTTGTTCACTAGAAAGTAATTACTCAATAAATATCTGTTGAGAGAGAGGCCATCTCTCTGTTTTTGTTATTTGTTTTTTGAAGAGATGGGGAGATAACATCCAATTAGTAAAGATTTAATATTCTGGTGGCAAAATCATATAAGCAAGATTATATAAGTGGTGACCTCCGTTTCCTTGCAACAAGTTTATTAACTGTTGTAGGAGACCAGCATATGGTTCCCCAGAATATGAAGGATTGTTGACCTGAAGAGAATTAAGATGAATCAGATTCCGGAAAGCTCTCTGTCCTCGCTCTGTTTAACTAAAAGTAGGATATGCATTTACAAAGACAGAAGGTGTCCTGCCTCCCTCCCCACAGAGAACAAAGATTAATCATTGAGGATAGCTATAGACCCTGGAGAGGATACCAGAGGAATCTACCATAATGAGCTTTAATAATTTAAGTATCGGCCAGATTTTTGCTGTGCCTCAAGTTGCTGCTTATGATCTTTTGTCTTCTTATTTCTGTAAAAATGTACTATTATTTGTTGAAGATACACTACAGAGTAAAATTGACATCCACCTCTGACAACTAGTCATTTTCTGGATGTTTCCATATAAAAATATAACCTATACTTGTCAATAAACTTGTTTCTTTTCTTTTATTCATCTATCTTTTGTAACTAGATTCCATTCCAGCTAAGAATTATGATGAGGGGTCATTTTCCTCCTCCTGTTATGGTTTGTATATGGGGTAACCCCAAAAACTATCGGGTTGAAGACTTATTCCTCAATGAAGAAATGTTCAGAGCTGGGGCTTTTGTGAAGTGATTGGGTCATAAGAGCTCTGATCTCATCACAGAATTAATCCATTTATGAATTAAAAATTGGATGGCATTATGGGGAGGCGCTATAAATTTTAGGAGATGGGGCCTATTTGGAAGAAGTAGGTCACTTGGGGGCATGCCTTGGAAGGGTGTTTTTTGTGCCCAGCCCCTTCCTCTATCTTTTTCTCTCTCTGCTTGGTGGCTGCTATGATGCAGCAGCTCCTGTCCACCCTTCCTTCTTCCATGATGTCCTTCCTCACCTCAGGCCCTAAGCCATGAAGCCAGGTGACCATAGAGTGAAGCCTCTAAAATTATGAATCAAAAAGGAATCTTCCCTTCTCTAAGTTGTTTTTTTTTTTTTAGTTATTTGTCACCATAATCAAAAGTTGACTAACACAGACTCCAAATTCATTGCTGATGCCGAAACATGAGAAACATATGTGTGTATATTAGGTATAAATAAAATATTTGTGAAATGTACTCTCTTTAATACTGACATGTATTATATAACAAATGTTTTGTTTTTATCTTGGATGTGTCCATAGCCTTGGCTTTTAATTCTTAGGCATTAAGTTTCTTTATGCCTAGTTCTCATGCAAGTAGTTAATGATGTGTAAACACATTTTTAATACAATAGGAGAACATGCTATTTAAAGAATCCCTGCTGGTGTAAGTGACTCCTTTTTAATATAATGACATGGTCAGTGCTCAGTCTTTCTGAATCAATTGCTTTAAATAACACATTTGCCACTTTGATGACAGATGAGCTTATTCTTTTAATTGAGCGTTTTTTTCATAAATTAGAGAAGATATGAAGATGAAGGTAGCATTTTTATTTGCTGTTGGTTGGAGGGAACATCAGAACTAGTTAAGAAGTTTCATATTTATATAATAATATTGTGGAGTTTTAGTTATTCATAGGAATGAATCATTGAATTATGAACATTTTTTTTATTGAGACATGACCTTTGCTTTCAAACTTTCTGAGATATCATAAAAATCACACATATTCTCTCACTTTTCAAGGGTGAGAATTTATTTTATGATCTTTAGCTAATTACAAATTTAATCAGATTCCAATTATCTGGCACATTTTTAAGCAAGAATGTGCTATTTCCAAGTATATTTCTTAAAACACTACAAAGTAAAATTTTTATTTTACTTTTTTGTTAAAATTACATATGAGTGATTTTTTCAATTTATATGTTTTGTTCTTTAATTCCATGTAAAGTGTCACCTGATTCAGTTACACTATAACTTTTGGTTCTTCTTTTATTTAGAATTAGAATATCAAAGAATTATTTCTAGAGAAATTATTTTTTCTTGAGTAATAATATCAGAATATTGATCCATCTCATCAAGTAAATTTTTTCTGTGAATAAATAAAATGTGCTATAGTTTGGATATAGTTTATTTACCAACAGTTTGTGTGCTGGACATTTGATTGCCAGTGTGGTAGTGTGAAGTGACTTGTGGAGGATAATTAGTTCATAAAGGCTCTATCCTCATGTAAGGATTAATGCTGTATCCTGGGAGTGGTCAGGCCTGATACAGTGAATTAGTTGATTGATTGATTGATGCTATTGGAAATGGGGTAGTTTTCCTCATTTCCCTTTCAGAGGATTTTTCACTGATATACAGAAATCCCTTTGATTTATGGGGGTTAATTTTATATCCTGCTACTTTGCTGAATTCATTTACTAGTCCTAGAAGTTTTCTGGTGGAAGTTTTTGGGTCTTGTATGTATAGAATCATATCATTGGCAAATAGTGATAATTTGAGTTCTTCTTTACCTATCCATATCGCTTTAATTTATTTTGCCTGTCTAATTGATCTGGCCAGTGTTTCAAGAACTACATTAAATAAAAATGGTGAAACAGCGCATCCCTGGCTTGTTCCAGATTTTAGAGGGAATGCTTTCAAATTCTCTCTGTTTAGAATGATGTTGTCCAGGGGCTTAGCATAGATAGCTTTTTTGATGTTGAGATATGTTCTTGTTATCCCTAGTAATATAGTGTTTTGAACATGAAGGGGTGCTGTATTTTGTCAAATGATTTTTCTGTGTCTATTGAGATGATCACATGGTTTTTATCTTTAAGTCTATTGATGTGATGAATTACATATATTAATTTCCATATGTTGAACCAAACTTGCATCCCTGGGATGAACCCCACTTGGTGTTGGTGAACTTGTTTTTGTGTTTGGTTTGCCAGAATTTTATTTTAAAATTTTGCATATTGGTCTGAATTTTTCTTTTCTTTTCTCTGTTGTGGTTGTTGTGTCTTTGCCTGGTTTTGGAATCAGAGTGATATTGGCCTCATAGAGTGTATTTGGAAGTGCTCCCTCTTTTTCTGTTTCCTAAATTGAAGAGAATTTGGTATTAGTTCTTCTTTAAAGAGTATTTGGTATTAGTTCGTCTTGTAGAACTCCACTGTGTATCCATTCAGTCCTGGGCTTTTTGTGGTTAGTAGGCTTCTGATGGCATCTTCTGTTTCATCGCTTGAAACTGATCTCTTTAAATTGTGTATATCATCCTGATTCAGTTTGGGCAAATCATGTGACTCTAGAAATTTGTCAATGCCTTTCATATTTTCTATTTTATTGGATTATAAGCTCTTAAAATAATTTCTAATTATCTTATGTATTTCTGTAGTGTCTGCCCTTCAGTAGATGAATGGGTAAAGAAAATGTGGAATATTATACAGAGTGGAATATTTTTCAGCATAAAAAGAGAATAAAATCATGGCATTTGCAGGTAAATAGATGGAGCTGGAGAATATAATATTAAGTGAAATTAGCAAATCCCCCCAAACCAAATGCTGAATGATTTCTCTGATTTAAGGATGCTCATTCATAATATGCTGCAGGGGGCATGGGATGGGAGGATTAAATGAACTCTAGATAGGGCAAAGGGAAAAAGGAGAGGGAGAGGAAGACAGGGGAAATAGGAGTAGAAAAGATGGTGGAATGCAATGGTAATCCTACCCTAAGTACATGTATGAAGACATGAAGGATGTGGCTCTACTTTGTGTACAATCAGAGATATGAAAAAATGTGTTCTATATGTGTAATATGAATTGTAATGCATTCTGTTGTCATATATAACAAATTAAAATTAGAAATTAAAAAATGATAAAAAGTCAGTAAAGCAGGAATTCATGTACTTTTAATTATTAATTGTTATTATAGCATATTCAGCATTATTTGTTAGGCAGCAACTCAAAAACATAATGTGGAGAAAAATATTTATGTACCATGGTTTTTCCAATGTAACTTTGGCTAAACTGTTTTAAAATTTATAAATTATAATTACAAGTTTGTGACAGCTTCTTGCTCCCAATAAAAAGAATCTGGATATAATGGAAAGTAAAACCAAAATAATTTTGGCATTTTCTTCCTCTGTAATTTTGGGTATAGTTTATGTGGATGACATGATCAAGATATCTGGGTATTAATAAATGAATTGTTTCAAAATAGGAAATAAGGCAAAGTTGACCAGTTAAGCATGTAATATCATCCTATGCTTTGTCCTATAGGTCCATTCTACTCTCTAGGCAACGGTAACTTTGCCTAACATACTATATTGTATTGTTCAGGTCTAGACATTTCTTAGTTCTATAAAATTAGATAATAATTTATAGGAAACACATTAAGACAACATTTTTATGCCCTGTAAGCACAAAAAAGTCAAACAATTTTGTAACTAACATAACATTGTATTTAAAATTTATTGCATTTTTTATGGATTTGGGAAATAAATTTTTCGAAATTTCTTCAGAAATAGTTTTCTATTCTTTTGGCATAAATCATGACATGTTCCTACTAATAATTGTGGAAGTTTTTTTTTAATTTGGAATTATAATTTGACAAGAAACTGAAGAGAAAACTGTTACATTCCCTTAGTTTGGGAGTACAAGACCTTTTTCTTATTTCTTTTCTTTTTCTTCCTTTTCAAATACTGATAGTTTCTCTGTAGTCACTTTTCAATTTCTTTCTGATTTAGAAATCTATCAACTACTCTTCCAGTTTTTTTTTCCAAAACAGGTGTGTGTGTGTGTGTGTGTGTGTGTGTGTGTGTATTTGAGTGTGTGTCTGTGCACATCCATGCACATAAAGTACATGTTGGTGCATGAACAATGTATGGTAATGGATTATAAAATAAAATATAAGCAGAATATTCATTCTTATTACATTGCTGAAAGGACCCAGACTTTATATTTGTAGGTAAGAGAACTATAAATTGTGTTAGTTGGCTTTCCTCTCACTGTGATAAAATACCTGAGAAAATTAAAATTAATTTAAAATAGAAAAAATTTAATTTGGGTCATCATTTCAAGTATCCATGAACATTTGGTTTTATTGTTTTTGCATCACTGATGAGGAAGAACAACATGGCAAGGAGCATGCGTGGTCAGGAAGGGGACAAAGACAGATACAGATAAAGAGAGACATTGTTTAAGGACAAAATATACCTTCAAAGGTATCCACCAGTAACCCCCTTCTTCTAAGTAGAACCCATCTGCTAAAGTTTCTCCCACCTCCCAACAGCATTACCAGCTGTGATGCAAGCCTTCAACATAAGAGCCTTTGGGGAAAATTTCAAAAACCAAACTATTAACATTCTGCTCCTGGGTCCCAAAAGTTCATGTCCATCTCATAATGAAAAATACATTTAGTCTGTACTCAAGGGTTTGCAAAGTCACAATATTTTAAGCATTTCTTAAAAGTCCAAGTCCAAAATTTCTCTGAGACTCAAGGTAAACTCTGAGCTATGAGGCCTATAAATTTTTTTTAATTAAAGTTACATATTTGCGACATAAGATAGCACACAGAAAACATTCCAAAAGTGAGGAGTAGGGGCATTGAAAGGAGGAATAGGCCCCAAACAAAAATTGAGCACAGCAGGGCACACATTACATCCTGTAGTTCCATGTCTGCCGTATGGGGCATGTGGGAGAAGAATGTGCACTGAAAGGGTGAACATTTCTGCCTGGATGGCTTTATTAGTTGTAATCTGTATGCCTACTCTCTTGAGCCAGGTTTGTTTGCTGCCTTCAGCTTTCACTTTCATAGCTTCATGTTGCCTTCTCAGGGGCTTCCCACAGTAATTCTGACCATGCCACATGTTTCCTAACTTCCTAGGCCTTATTTTCCTTTAAAATTATTTTATTTTATTTTATTTTTTTTATGTGGTGTTAAGGATAGAACCCCGTGCCTCACACATGGTAGGCAAAAGTGCTCTGCCACTGAGCTACAGCCCCAGCCCTCCCAGGCCATATTTGAAATTGCAGTTGAAGCCTCTGTCACCCCATAACTCTTGCAATCTGCATGCCTGAAAAACTAGTACCACGTGGGTGGATGATGCTAGTTCGTCTGTCAGCAGGAAGAGCAGCTGGATTCGCTGAGATGAGAGCTACAGCATCATCTGAGTTCCTGGATGGCTAACCATGGTTAAAAAAAATCCTAAAGAAATAAGTTTCTAGGTGGCCTTTGGGAGCAGAGTTCCTAGGTGCTTTTTTCTCAGAGCAAAGTATTTCAAATGTGTTTATACTTTTACACCCTTGAACCTGCCATGGGTTATTTCTGGATAATTCCTGAAATGCTTGTAGTGCATCTTTCCTATTGAGCTATTGTAGAGTACATGGCTTCTTTTTAAGGGTGCTAATCTCTTTAACAACCACACCTTCTGTGGCCTCAGGTTTGCAGGCACTTTTCTGACTCAGTGTCAAGTTTTTCAAAGCCCTCTGCTCTTCCTCCTGCTTCTGATTCTAAAACCTGACTAAAAGCATTCAGAAATACATATTCTACATTACAAATAGTATACTGCCTTAAAATAATATCCCCTAGGTTAATTTTTCTATCACCTTTAAATTCATCTTCTCACAAAATCTCAGGTTATGGAAAAAGTATAGGCAAATTCTTAGCTAGAGTGTTTCATGAGTGGGTCTCTAGTATGATTCATAATAGAGTCTTCTTTCCCCTCTGAAACCTTGTAACTTCAGTCTTTATCATCTACATTCCTGTCAGCATTCTTACATTCTATGTCTTCTCTAGGCTGCATCTTTATAAACATTTCTAAACTTCTGTCAATAAGTTCTGAAGAATTATAAAAACACATCATCAGATTTAGTCATAGAAACTGCCTCACTTCTTCATATCAATTTTCTTTGTTAGTTGGTTTTTCATCACTGTGTGAGCACCGAGAAGATTATGTGAGGCTAAAACAAGAGGGGGGCATCTGTGAGCCAACAGGCCTCAGAGGAAGCCAAATTAACTCTGCCAACACCTGATTCTTACACTTCCAGCTTCTAGAATTGTGAGAAAAATAAATTTCTATTGTTTAATCCATCCAACCTATGGTATATTTGTTAATCAGAAGAGAGCTTGAAAATTATTATACTCACATTTATTTTTATTACTTATAGTCAATTTATCTTGAGTACTTCAAAGCATGCCTTGCATACATATTTGATGTATGTTGTTAGTTTTTAACTTGTAAATTGCTCCAGAGCAAATGTGATATGCCAAATGGATTGCCATAAAAGCATAACTTCTGTAGCTACATTTTGTATGCTTAATTAATTTCCTTCACATATAGTTTTTTAATTGCCAAAATATAATCTATTAGAAAAAATTACTAGTTAATAGTTATGAATACCAAAATTAAGCTAGATAATATACCCAGAGTATAGTCCCTTTTTGTCAATTTGAAATCATACAAAAAAAGTCATTACAGCCCTAAAGTTCCCTGCGGGATTGTTTCCTTCTGTTTCAACTTCATGGAAAGTCACCTTCTCTTTCTCGATCCTAAGTTCCTCACTCCACTAGAGGGCTTATTTACAGGCGCATGCTCTAATAATAATAAGCCTTATGTATAAAAACCACTTTCTGAGTGTCAGTTTACTGGGAAAAGGGTTTTTTTTTTTTAAAGCAATAAACTCCCCCAAACTAAGAAAGTGGTATTAAAAATGATCCTAAGAAGAAGACTCTAAAATCAGATTTTGTTACCAGATTGCACTTTCAGGAGTTAGCAATACAAACTTTATTTGGAATATGGATATATCGTGAAATATTGCAGTAGTGCAATTACTAGAAACCTTCATGTGATTGGCTGTCCTGATATTTACGAAAATGTGTGGGCTGGTGGAAATAGTCACTTAAATAACTATGAAATTAATGATGAGAATTATTATGTCATAGGACGTAGATGCCTTAAGGCTGAAGATAATCAATTAAGATAAGTAATAAAATCCAGGTGATTTCTTTGGCAAATTATAAAAAGATTCTGATCTGCAGTTGGAAGACAGAAAAAAAAGCTGAGGGTAAAGTTCAATATTGCATTACCAGAGTGTCAGGTCTTCAGAGATGGTTTCATTTTCACCCTAGAAAGACTCTTATACCAAGATTGTGAAACTCATTGAAAAGAAGTAGAACTGAGACTTGGTATGGAGATACAGAGGTATTGTCCTCAGAAATTTTTAATCGATAGGTCCTATCAGTCACTCCAAGCCTGCTGAAGTGATTCATTCCTTACAAGAGGCTGGAGATACCCTGTGCTTGAAGATTATCAAAGGCTTCTGCCTTGTAAGACAACATGATCCACCTGCCATTAGTATCTCCTCTTTCCTCATCTCCTGGACAATATTCCAATGATTAGAGACAAATTATAATACAACTTGACGCCCCCAAATATCTGAATTATGCAAGTAAGTAAAGGAATTATATAGTAAGGAGCTTCAGGATGTTGCTACTATATACTATCAGATCCAGGAGAGCATATGTGGCTGCTAGATCAATGTTGGAATACAAAAGTGGATAGATGTGACATAATTAAAAAGAAATGACTGTTTCATGATTCAAGATTTAATACTTGGACAATGACCTTGAAACATGTTGTTCAAGTGAATAAATGAATAAAGCCCATAAAGACTCAAGTGAGACTGTTAGTGTGAGAATACTATGTGAGGCTAGAAAACCCATCAGATGATCATGTTCCACAGGGAAAGCCAGAAAATTGCTCACTTATCAATGTTATAAGGAACAGGCACTAGCATCAGAGTGGATAGGCATAGAATGTACTAACATAGAGCAGAGCACTAGCATCACTGTTAATTTCAGAGGTAGATTCCTCTCTAAACCAGACTGAAAGTAAGAGATATTTTTATTTTCTAAAAATTCTCCATTTCAGAGCAAGTGGCAAAGACTTGTGTAAATTTTCAAGACCTAAAACATGCAGGGATTGTGGTCCTCAGCATTATTTATTTCAACATTCTCCTAAAAAAGAATTAAGTTAATACAGTAAGCAGTACATTATTATAAACTTTCCTGAGTAAGAGTCTCAATTTTCTTTATTTCTATGAATTCATAAAACAATGAAGTAGTATTCTCATATTAGTTGATGGTGTCATTTAACTAGATTATGTAGTTATGGTCAAATTAATTTTGAAAGAGAAATTTTTCACTTGTCTTATGTTAAGTTCTTTTGAAAATGCATTGATTGTACTCTTATTCAACAATATTTTATTTTTGCATTTTTTCAGATTTTTTTCCTTTAACCAATTTTATTTATTTATGATATTTATTCATTACATCTGTATTTTCTTACTGATCCTACCAACTTGAAAAGGCATTTTCATCATTTTTTTTCCAGTCTCTTTTAGTTTCGTTTACTAACTAAAAATGAACACAGTTCAGTGAATTTACAGAGTAGAGACTTTTCTTCTTATTCCTGGAGAGAATGGTCGAAAATATAAGAAGATTTAGTTCCATAAGAGTTAGTCAATATTACAGGTCATATTTGAAAACGGGAAACTATCAAGATAAATTAATGTATTCTGTCATAATTTCAGTGCTTAGTTGTATTTTGATGGCAGCTTTAAAAGTGATGAATGTACTGTCCATATCCCTTCTCAATTTTTACCCATAAGCCAAGCTTGTCCTTATCCACTATTGATGTATACAGCTACAGCTAAGTTCTAGTTCATGGGAACATTTACATTGTACAGAGCAAATACCTTATAACTTTACCCTGTAATGCTTCATTTAATCTTTCTCTGATAAATGAATAAATATTTACTAATTTTCTTTCTTAAACTAAATATAGCTACTTGTTTTCTTTCTTTTATTATACCATTTAATTTCTGACTATTCATAATCATAAAAACAAGTATAAAAAGAATATCTATGTTATCCAAATTGCCTTTTTAAATGGTAAAAGGTATCTGAAAATGGTAAAGACACAAAGAATAGACAGTTCTATGACTACTAAATCACATGAAAAAAGATCAAAACTGTATATCTAATTTGTTGTAATTATTATGAACATAAAAGATTTGAAAATTAAATGATTAAGAAGATGATATGATATTACAAGGGGGTTAGAGATATGAGTCTGTTACAGAAAAAGGGCAATTCTTGTAAAATGAACTTAAGGAACCCAATTAAGCTTCCAGAATTGCAAACACAACTCCAAATAAACCTGAAGATTTTTCTCTGGTTACTAATGAGAAGCCTGAATGATTTTGCCAAAAGGTTATTTGTTAATTAGAACCACGTGGAATTTTGTCCTGTGATTCAGAAACCAAGCCAGCTGCTATTACATTAGAGTTGCATGCAAGCACAGCTATTGCAGAAACCACCAAGCTGAAATTACTGGGCAATGACTCTAGATAAGTAAAAATTTTTTATGCAATTAATTTTATTGCAGTAAAAGTTTTAATTTTATAAGATTTCATAAGATTTAATGTAAAATTAATCTTTCCAAAATAGAATATTGTTTCCTTTTTTTAAAGGCAAATGTAATGTCCACTTCTAAAGTATAAATTAAATAATGTTGTTAGAATGTAAACTTTATGGGGAAGAATGCTCTTTTTTGCCTATACCTTCAAGTAAAATTGTAAACATAAAATGACTTTTGACTTGGATATGCCTATTTATTATGCCCAATAATTTTTCATTTTGTAAAAAATTGCCCCATGTAATTAAAACCCTTATGTACACAGGTATAGAAGGGCAAAAGGAACCAGAGATCCTGTTAACATACATGTACAGGCTCATGTTGAGGCACACTGAAATACTTGAAGACTTTAAGAATGAATCAAAGTTTCATTGCTTTCTTTGTGCTCATAGTAATGAGATTATCTTTGGAAACCCATCTCTGAGTGAGCAACTTTAGTAAGTAGGATAGTGTTGAGGACTGAACTGTGTCTTCCTCAAAGTTTTTAGGTATAAACAAAATGTGACATTAATTGGAGATAAGACATATAAATTCCTTATAAAGTATTTAAAGTTAACTAAGGTCAGAAAGTCAGGGCCATAATACAATGAAATTGGTGTTAAAAGAGTAGAGACTCCCAGGGTGCACATACACAGAGGAAAAGCCAAATGAGAACACAGCAACAAAATGGTTCTCTGCAAGCCAAGATGAAAGGTCTCAAGAGTCAGCGAGGTTGAAACCTTGATTTTGCACATCCAGCTTCAAGAATTGTATAATAATAATAATAATAATAATAATAATAGATTCAATAAAAACAACTCTAAGTTTCTGTTGATTAAGCCACCTCATCTGTGGTGTTCTGCTATGGCAGCTCAAGTGCACTAATACAGATTTTAATTAAATATCTCTATTTGTGTGTTAATTTATTGGTGGAAATAAGAGAGAAAAGAGATTTTTCTTGATGTCTGGGAGACATAAGAAGTGTTGGGAAATTCAAAAGACTTGGTATTGTGAATTCTCACCCAAAAAGGCACTGCTCCAGCATTGGAAATCCTGCAAGACACATTTGAAGTGCCCACCTCCAATTTCCCTTGCATGCCAACATCGAGGCCAAAGGGCTCTAGTTTGTGGGCAGTATTGATTTATAGTGGCTGCAAGGTTTTCATCAAAAGTTCAACTTATTTAAATGACTAAAAGTATTAGCCAAATTCTCTATTTAAAATTGTTTTAATAGAGTTTTCACAAAGTCTGAAACTTCTGTCCTCAGCTCAGTTTTGCTCTTAAGACTTGTCCTTGAGAATTAGAGTGGATTGATGGTAGCGGCTAAGAGCTTCATGGTCTGCACGGATTTTCAATATTCTTCTTCAAAGAAGCTGTGATTTAAGACCCTTGTGCTGATGAATTTGATAAGCTTCATGACAGTTGATAATATTTTTTCCAGATAGTTTGCTGTGTTTCTAATGCTAATGTGTGGCAATATAGAACACAGTAATACTAGATCTGGGGCCAAGCAGTACATTGTTGTATAAAAAAAAATTCCCCAAATTTTGTCCAAGGGCAACTCTAACATTGCAAATAAATCCTTCACAATTACAAGGGCACTGGTGCCCTAGCAGCCTTTTATAAAGAGGCTCCTAACTTAGGGAATCTTCCTGGAGAGCTTCTGGGTTAACTTAATAGATACATACCAATATCTGATTGGAATAAAAGAATGTACATTCATTTTTTGTGTTGTTGTTGTTGCTTGTTTGTTTTAATTGATTTTATTTTTTAAATATATGACAGCAGAATGCATTACAATTCTTATTACACGTATAGAGTACATTTTTTCGTATCTCTGTATATAAAGTGTATTCACACCAATTCCTGTCTTCATATATGTACTTTAGATAATGATGTCCATCACATTCCACCATCATTGCTAACCCCCTGCCCCCTCCCTTGCCCTCTCACCCCTCTGCCCTATCTAGAGTTCACCTATTCCTCCCATGTTGCCCCTCCCTACCCCACTATGAATCAGACTCCTTATATCAGAGAAAACATTCTGCATTTTTTTTTTTTTTAGGATTGGCTAACTTCACTTAGCATCATCTTCTCTAACTCCATCCATTTACCTTCAAATGCCATGATTTTATTCTCTTTTATTGCTGAGTACTATTACATTGTATATATATGCCACTTTTAAAAAATCCATTAATCTATTGAAGGGCATCTAGATTGGTTCTACAGTTTAGCTATTGTGAATTGTGCTGCTATAAACATTGATGTGGCTATGTCCCAGTGATATGCTGTTTTTAAGTCCTTTGGGTATAGACTGAGAAGAGGGATAGCTGGGTCAAATTGTGGTTCCATTCCAGGTTTTACAAGGAATCTCCAGACTGCTTACCATATTGGCTGCACCAATTTTCAGGCCCACCACCAATGTATGAGTGTGCCTTTTCCCCCACATCCTCGCCAATACTTACTGTTGTTTGTCTTCATAATAGCTGCCATTCTGACTGAAGTGAGATGAAATCTTAGAGTAGTTTTGATTTGCATTTCTCTAATTGATAGAGATGATGAACATTTTTAAATATATTTGTTGACTGATTGTATTTCATCTTCTGAGAGGTGTTTGTTCATGTCCTTGGCCCATTTATTGGGATTGGGTTATTTGTTTTTTGGGTGTTTAGTTTTTTGAGTTCTTTATATACCCTAGAGATTAGTGCTCTATCTGATGTGTGATGGGTAAAAAATTGCTCCCAGGATGTAGGCTCCCTGTTCACCTCATAGACTGTTCCTTTTGCTGAGAAGAAACTTTTTAGTTTGATCCAACCCATTTATTGATTCTTGGTTTTAATTCTTGTGCTATAGGAGTCTTATTAAGGAAGTTGGGACCTAATTCCACATGATGAAGATTAGAACCTACTTTTTCTTCTAATAGATGCAGAGTCTATGGTTTAATCCTAGGTCCTTGATCTATATTGAGTTGTTTTGTGCATGGTGAGAGATAGGGCTCACCATTTCATTTTGTTGCATATGGATTTCCATTTTCCCTACCACCATTTGTTGAAGAGGCTGTCTTTTCTACAATGCATGTTTTTGGTGAAAAAGGAATAAATTACATAGCTTTCTGTTTTTTTTTAAACCCTAACCCTAACCCTCTTTTGACATAGTATACAAAGATACATCAGTTCTGGAATTAATGATATCATACTACTGAGGCATTGCTTTAATGTTTTTTTTTTTCTTCTGACATAAGCTGTAAACATATTGACAATTCCAGTGCCTGAGGCTTTACCATTTTTCTAGATTCATGTAAATTAATTCCCAAGTTATTAATGTTTTAATGACCTGAAAGGATGTTACCTTCAGTTCCCATGTAGTTTTTTTTAATTTGTTCTACTTATTTATACATAACAACAGAATGCATTTCAACTCATTGTACACAAATGGAGCACAACTTTCCAATACTATGATTGTACATAATGCATAGTCATATCATTTTGCAATAATAGGGTAATAATGTCCATCTCATTCCACCATCCTTCTTACCCCCATACTCCCTACCCTTCCCTCACTCCCCTCTGCCCAATCCAAAGTTCCTCCATTCTTCCCTTTCACCACGCCCATTATGGATCAGTATCCAGTTATCAGAGAAAACATTTGACCTTTGGTTTGGGGGAATTGGCTTATTTCATGTAGCATGATATTCTCCAACACCATCCATTTATCTGTAAATACCATAATTTCATTCTTTTTTAAGGCTGATTAATATTCCATAATATGTATATACCACTGTTTCTTCACTCATGTATTTAAGGTTGGTTCCACAGTTTTTCCACTTAAAATAAATATCTATATTAAACTGTAAAAATATAGTAGATTCCAATAAGTAGGTTAGAATTTTGTTTTCAAAATTATAATCTTAGAATTCTTTAGTCATAGTGTGGTGTGGTCCAAAATGAAAATATATCTGTAGGTTATCTGTTACTATTATCTAAACAGATTGTTGTATTTCTCTGTGTGATTTCTGATTTTACCAGGATTAGAGCATGGGAGATATACATATTTGTGCCCTCTGGCACTCTTCTCAGGGAAAAGAAATATATCTTCAACATCCATAACATCTTTTCCTCTTTAACACTCTTCAATTTAGAAGTCAGACCATGTTTCCTTTCAAGGTGAAGGGGTATATCAAAAACCTATACAGTTAATCTAAATCATACTTAATACCTTTGTTCCTTTTCAAGAAAAAGAACCTACATGACAATCCAATATGTCAGCCAAATCCAAAGCTCTTGATATGACGTTCCAGAGGTTACTTTGTCTTCTTCAAGTAAATGATGATATTAACAACTTCACATTAAGAAAAGGTAGACTTTTTTCATTATAGTTCTCCAAAAGTTAATCTCTTTACCTTCATTACAAAGGTTAAAAAAATAAAGTAGCACAGTCTCAATATACTTCTCCAGATCATAGGTCATTGAGTGATTTATAGATTCATTAAATTCACGAAATGTTTTACTGTGACATCTACAAAGGGCCCATTAGAAAATATAATCTTGATGAGAGAGCAGAATAGGTAAATTAGATAACCTTCCATTTTCAATTGCCAAACGGAAATTGTAAGCAGCTCAAATAGATTTAACATTCTATGAGAGCAATGAGCATATGTTATTTTTAATCACTGTCTCTCTGCAGTGTTCAGTGCAAAGAGCTCAATAATTTCTCATTACACAATGCATACATATGTCAAATCATCATGCTATCTATTATTCAATCTGTATTTGTTTTAGATATTTTTGACCAAAGAAATGAAAGAAAACCACACACTGGCCAGTTTTATCAGAATGTAAAATAATTCCATATCCATGTAATCTTTCTTTCTATTTACATTAAATATATATGTGGAAATATGTCACGTTGGCATGCTAGCCAACTCTACTGGGATGAACATGGTCATGCATCATTCCCAGTTGTGTTTCATAGTAAGGCAAGATGCCTTAAATCTACTTAATTACATATCTTCTACTTTTGCTATTTTCTTCCCTGTTTTATTGTAGTCAGCTTCATACTAATTATGGCTTTCACATATACAGATGGAAAATATAGGATCATGAGGTAGTTCTTTTGTTAAAGATTTAGGTTCCAAGTTTTAGTAGAATTTGAAATGTACATAATAACTACCAATTAAAGATTCAAATTCTCCTAAAACTGTTTTTGACTTGGAGTCAACTTTTCTTCTGGGAAGGGATTCATGGAAATTTTATGAAAATCTAATGTTTATATGACTTTTTTGTTTATATGACTTTTTCTAAAAAAAGAAGCTAAAACATTCCTTAGACTCTTAAAGGGTATCAGACCCTCACATGTTTAAAACCATTACTCCAATAGACAATAGTTAATTCCAGATTACCAACTGGAAACCAGATTCTCTGTTTTTGAGATCGAGGTATAAAGTATTAATTCAATGAAGTTAATCAAATCCATACAAATGTCATTCAGTATTTTTAATAATACTATGATATTGAGTAAGCTGTATTCCATGGACATTTATAATTTATTTTTCAATCACACAGAGGAAGAAAATATTTAGAAATTCAGACTCATTTTTCCATTAGTAGAATTAAATGTGAGAAAAAAAATTGGGATTCTAATGATTAATTTGTCGCATCTACCAAAGACTGAGAAGTGACACCCTTTCACTCTACTTTTTTCCACATCTTATAAATGACCTGTAGTTACTGATGTCTGCAGAGTGCCAAAATTAAAAATGAAACCATTTATATCAGAGAGAGACGACCATCTTTGCAAAGTCTTAGGAAAAATTTTTAACATTCTTGTTTCTTAGAGGGTAAGCAAATAGGGAACTGCAATTATGCTTGTTTGAACCAGATCATGCCCACTTTAGTAGTTCACTATAGATACTTTTTAAACACCATCTCCTTGGCTTTTTCTACAGGTAATTGTAAACAAAACACATGTATACATGGGTTTGGTAACTAGCTAAAGCTAGAGAATTGTAAAAATGAACATAATTGTTCTTAAGATTACCCGGTTAGTGAGGGGATATAGAATTATAAAGAAAAGAAATTATGTGACAGAAAGAAAAGAAGCAAGGTTTTGATGAAACTACGTGGTACATTCAAAGGTAACAAACTGTATTGGGATTACTGGCTCTAGTGACAAATGGAATTAGAAAATGTTCATGAAGGGATAACATCGGACCCAGATCTTGAGGAATAAGCAGGACTTCAATAAAAATTATTATTTAAAAAATATATTTAGAAGTGGAACAAAATTTACCAATATCTAAATTTTTAAACAACAAACAGAAGCAGTTAAAAATAGGCGATAAAATGAAAAATAATTATAATGTGAAAATATGCATCCCCAATCTTGATTGATTATGGTGATAAAATATACTCTCTTCCACAAACACTATTGACCTGAACAATAGTGAGAGGCTCATGGGGTTTTATATTACAGGGATAATGTCCCAGATCCTAAAATTAAAATCTGGAACCAAGGGTGCTCCTAAGGTCCATTGCCTGGTGGAATGTCCAGATAGTAGCAGCCCTAGACGGGCCAAAGGCTGTTGTAACTGCTGCACTTGACCTTAGAAAGCCAAGGCTCAGTATTCAATGGTGGGGAAAATATTTCTGACAAAGACACTGCACAGTTGAGATATGCTACAAATGCACCTAAGTGTTTGCTGTGAATAAAATGAGATCAGAAACCAAGGTTAAGATAGAAATTTATTTTACTATCTTGCTAAGTGGGGAGCCAGAGGCAGGCAACAATTAAGGTGGAGGTGGGGAAAGTCAGTCTGATTTCAGTTTCTGAAGGGATCACCTTTGTTGTCTGTTCTCTCATTTCATATTATTTTTTTAAAAATACAAACACTATTTTGCTTTTATGCCAATCTTTATCTTCCCCCAGCACTGGGGACGTTTAAAATATGGAGAAGTTCAGAGAAGGCATCTGGCACCATGAAATCAAATACTTGTTTGTATTGCAAAGTCAAGTTGAAGAACATTGACATTGAACAGGTAGGAATTTATATTTCTTCAAGGTGAGAGAGATCAGGATATTTTACCAAAGCATTCAGCAATAACGAGGACAGCTCTTTATCTGTTAGGCAACCTTAGGAGAAAGGGAATTCCAGCTTGAGGTAACAACTCATGGAAAGGTACAGAGGCTTACAGGACCTTGATGGAGAGATGTTTTTTGGACAAATGGCAAAAGAAGAGGGTAATGAAATTGATTGCCTCTGGAATGCCAATGACCTTAAATGCAGGAAAAAAGGGCTTTCAGAATTTTGTCTCAAAGCCCATAAGTAATCATTAATATTTTATGTATGTGGGTGATGAGATTTGTATTTCAACAATATCACTTCAAAGGCAGCTTCAGGGATAGATTAGACCGGACAAGAGAAACACAGGAGGCCAAGAGAGAGGCAAAGAAAATTTTAAAAAGTTTACTTTAGACTGACATTTCAGAGATAACAGTGCTGTGAAAGGAAAGAACAGCTTTAAGTGGCATTCTGTAAGTCACACTAGAGGGCTTGGTTGTTCATTTTTTACTTTGCTCGCTGGAGTGGATAGAGTAAACCAAAGTTTACTCTTTGGGAATACCATTATCAAAAGCACAAATCCCAAGGAAAGGAAGAGAAGATTTGGGAAGGACAATGATGGTTACTTCCATTTTAGATGCTTTGATTTAAATGAGTGCGTGAAAATTCCAGAAGGGAATCCAAAAGGCAGTAAGTGATTCTCTGGTCTAACATAATGGAAAGTTTTATTTTTCCCCCTGATGTTAATTTCAGACTAGGCAATACCAATCAGAAGACTGGTCTTCTGCAAGCACTAATGGAAGAAATCTGGTTCATTCCAAGTCATGTTTAACTGTGGATGCCAAAGACACTGCATTCATCTTCATCATTCTTGCATCAAGGGAACTCAGGAAGGACCATCATGAGAGGTTACCATCACCTCCGCCTAGAACTGGTTCAACAGTGGACACCACTTTCATTCACATTGTGTTAGCTAAAATTAGCTCGCATGGAAGAGCTTTAGTTCTTATGTAAGTGCAAAGCAACCATAAGTCAACTTGATAAATCAGAGCCAGAGACTGGTATGAAGGTCTTGGGCTTTCCATGGTGGAAGATTCAAGATAAGTAATTTTGTGGTTTGAATTGTGAATTTTTTTTGCAATTTTTCTATATAATTTTGATATAATTTACCTCCCAAATAAAATATGTTGTTTAATGTTAACTGACATCAATCACTGATATTTCTTGATCAATTTCAATGAGAACTCAATTATCTCCCTATTTGGTTCTAGTACATGATTTGACTTGAAATGCAGAACTTTAAATCAAGGTAAGTCCGTTTTTCAGGCAAAGTAAGGAGAAAAGAATGAAGCCCTTTCTTTTTAGTGTATAAACTATGGAAGTTTACTAATACTATGGTTTTCCACACATCCAAATTTTAGTTCTCAAGTAAGAGGAAATAATGTTTCATAGAGAAAAATAACAAGTTTTGTGCAGACATTTGTTTAAACAGCTTTTTGTTTTTGTTTTTTGTTTTGTTTTGTTTTTTTGGTTACCATGGATTGAATTCAGGGGCACTCAATCACTGAATCACATTTCCAGCACTATTTCATATTTTATTTAGAGACAGGATCTCACTGAGTTGTTTAGTTCCTCCCTGTTGCTGAGGCTGGCTTTGAACTAGTGATCTTTTTTTTGCTTCAGATCTTCCAGCCCTGAACCACTGAGATTACAAGCATGTGCCACAGAGCCCAGCAAGTCAGTTCTTTATTTCCATTGTTTAAGCAGATATTAGGTTATCAATATCTTCCAGAAACTTACTTTACAAAATGAAACTGAAGGCTATTGGTTCTTCAGGTACTAAAGAGTACCAACTTGAACCTGGCATGCTATTCTGAATTTAATATTGTGGTGAATTTGGAATCTACATTTTTAATGACAAACATGATGAGCACTTAGCATATACCAGGAATCATCCTGAATAATATATATCTCTTGGTTAATCCTTACTCAATCCTATGAAACATGATTTACTGTTACTTCCCCTATTTTTTTAGGTTGGACAATATTGCTATTGCTCAACCATTTTTGACTCATAGAAACAGAAATTTCATATGATTGAACAATATATGGATAAGAGGAACTTCAGACACTTGTCCAAAATCATAGTACCACAAGTTGGTAAAAAGAGAACACTAGATTCAAACTCAAAAACCCATTTTATATTTTACACTTGTTTTATATATACATATACATACATATAAACATACACACATGCATGCTTTATACATATAAATTCATATATTAAGAGACTTGAATGAGCATATAAACTTAGAAAGTGCATGTTTGTGTGTGTAAGCATGTATGTTCATGTATGTATATATGTATGAATGTATACATACATATACTTTTATTTTTATGAAGAATGCACACTTTTCTTAGGTTTTTCTGTTAAAACGTAAAGCAATATTTTACTCTCTGAACTTCAACCTACTACCAATTTTTTTTTATCATTTTTTACACATGTAGTCATCACTGGTATTTTCTCTCTCTAACCACGTACCATATATTTAAATTTTGCTTTTTTTCCCCTTTGTCCACACTTAACCTGATGGCTAAGTTTGTGATCTTAAAACTTAAAGATGTATTTATTTCTATTCACTGATATCAACACTCATAACTCACTGCACATTATCTTTTCTGAGCACAACAAGCACAGTGGATTTATAGCTATTGGGGCAGCTTGTATTCCTGTAAATGGGCCTCAGGGAACCCATTCCTTGTTATCATACAGAGACCAGTCTATAATTAGTGGGAGTCTCCAACACCTCTCTATATTAGAGTGCACCTATGATGCATGAGGTGACATTCAGTTAGAACAAAAAACTCATCACTGGCAAAAAGACAGGCTCTGCAGTTGTTTTCATTTGATGGATTAAACTTTCATCTTTCAATGTTGAATGCTGCTGTTAATCCATATTTATCAAGCATATGCTAGATGCCAATGGGGATTAAATAACAGAAGGTAGATTTTATACTTTTTAACTTTATTATGTCAAACAATGCAAGAGTTATGAATTAATTTCTTAGATAATTCAAGCTAAGTATATTTTTATTTTTGGTTCTTCCCAAATTATATAAGTGAATAAGTGTTTCACATTTTAAAATTTAAATTCAAAAAATTATTCTTATAATTATATATGTATATATATGAAAAGATCATGTATCAGGCACTGGAGGAGGGTTCAGAGGTGAAATGGTTAGATTACGAAAGCTGTAACCATATCAATGAATTTGTTTAATTGAGTAATAATTTGAAAGTACTACTGAATAGTGTATGGTCATGACTGGAGGAAGTAGGTCACTGCGAGCATGCCATTGGGGATTATATTTTGTTTCTGGCTTTTCTCTCTTTCTCTCCCACCCACCTCTTTCCTGCCCACCATGAACTGATTATGGTTCCTCTGACAAGCCCTTCTACCATGATGTTTTGTCTCACCTCAAACCCAGAGCAATGGAGTCTACTAACCATGGACTAAACCTCTGAAACTATGAGCCCCAAATAAATTTCTCTTCTTTTAAGTTGTTCCTAAAGGTCTTTGGTCACCATGACAAAAAACT
Organism: Ictidomys tridecemlineatus; assembly: GCF_052094955.1. NCBI lineage: Eukaryota > Metazoa > Chordata > Mammalia > Rodentia > Sciuridae > Ictidomys > Ictidomys tridecemlineatus. The sequence continues at coordinate 226,563,869 of NC_135477.1, forward strand.
AACACAATAGATTCATATATGTTATGTATTAATGTTCTATCTAAGGATAAAATTGTGTATCATTTTGTATATAATTTGTACAAAACCCACTTTATGTACCTTTTAGAAAACCTAGTGCACCTACCCACCCAGCCCCATCTGCTTTGCTCTGCTTCCTGATTTTTGTGGCTCCTTAATGGATCAAAACCATTCCAGGACAGACATCTCCATCATCTATCTCCTTATCTCCTAGTTTTTTTTTTGGCTATTCTAGCCTTTCAGGGAGTGAGCATTATGCTTTAACATGAGCTGTATTAGACTGATGGGTACAGCAACTTCACCTTAGAAATCCAAAGTAATGTAACCTACACATTTTCTGTTCTGTCCATTTACTACTTGGAGGGCCTAAGTGAAATAATATAACCAGAGATTTTACATTTGAGGCCCCAGAGGTGAACTTTGACCAAAGAGAGAAAGAAACCAAAAAAAAGCCAGTTTGTGAATTGCTTTCTTTTTATCTTCTGATGGATTCTTCTATTGGACTGTCTAGGAAAGTTTCACAAGACATAAAACAGTGTTTTCTTTTATTTCCTGACCATCTTGATAACTCTAAATAAGATGTATACTGCCAAATCAAGAAGAGGATTCAAAGCAGATATTTTCTTTAACTTCATGTAGAAAAATAATTATTTGCCTCTGATGAGGAGAACTTCAGAATGAAAACCAGAATACTCTGCATATTATATATAGTCCTACTATGATTTGGAAATAGCTAGAGTTATTATCAATGTATTAATGTGTTGGAAGCTTGTTTCTCAGTAAGAGGACCTCAATTTGATAAGAACTGGGACATTTAAAAGATGCAGGTGTCAAGATCATTGGGGGTGTTGCTCTTGGAAAGGTGTTAAATTATTTCCTATGGGACTCTGATTTGTTGTTGCAAGAGGGTTGTTATACAAAGAAGAGACTGACCCTCCACCTACTCTGGAATCTTTTCTGTCCTACCATGTGATATTTACTTCTCATATATTCTCCCACCACGATGATTCTATCCACCATAGGTTCTAACCAGAGCCACACCCATAGGGGTGCCATGTCCTTGAACCTCCAGTTCTGGAGCTAAATCTTATAAAGATTAAAGCCTTGGGTATTTCATTGTGGTAACAGAAAACAGATCAATACAGCTAAGTCTCTTCATGTGGAATATAAGAGTAAACGTTACATTTAGAATTGTCTCTTTTACAACTTTAAAAGAAACATGAGTCCTGAGAATTATGGCTTTTGCATTTTCAAATATTGATAAGTGAGTTTGCATATGAATTCAATAGTTGGAGTTGCAAGAGGAGGAGTACAGCCACTCAAAGGAGCTTCAGAGAGAGGGGTAAGAAAGGAAGAAGTGAACAAGGGGATAACCGACTTAAGCAGCATTGAAGGCAAACAGAACTTCAGAAAGAAGAAATGGCCCAAAGATTTCAGAAAGTTTAAAAAGTTTCTGTGACCTCTACCTTCAATATCCTAAAGAGATCTTCAAGGAAGAATTTGTGATCATTTAAGGTTTGGTATTTTAGTTTAATATTAGAGTCTGTAAACAAGTCAGGATGGCGCCTGGCATTTTGCCAGGGGGACTGGTTTGTGAGGTGGCGCCAGCGAGCCATTAAATGTGGAGATTCCTTATTGGTTGACTGCTGTATCTAGTTTATGTTAATTAAGATAAGCTGTGTGGAATGTATATATACCCCTCCTGTCCTACAATAAACGGCTTCCACTCCTGCTGTATCAATCTAAACAAGTTGCTTGTCACCCCCCCGGTTATTTTGCTGCAGCCGGACTGCAGCAGTTTAATGAAACTCAAAGCTAAGGGGAATTTGGAGGCAAGAATAAGCTAGACAAATTTTGTTCAGATTGTACATGTTTAGTAATCTTTGTTTAATTCATTTCATAATGTGGGCACAGTTATTCTCTACCATCAGGTGTTTAGGTTTCAAATCCTTAAACAATCATTTCTGGTTTTATAGAGATCCCAGTGGTAAAAACATGATGATACCCATCCTCAATTTTATATTAGCATCCTTCTCTAAAAATTAATGCCCAGTCATAGAACATGCAAAGTTCAAATAAGAGTTTATATTTCCTGCAAAATTAGGTGTACTGACAATAACCCCTCTCTCCCTACCCCTGAATCACTACAGATGTGCCCTCTGCAACTCACCAAAGGTCTATGCAGGATTGCCATGTTATGATTTCTATAACCTTTGTTCTCCATGCTCAGCGCACATAGGCTCTGATGTCCACGGTTCAGTGTGCAGTCTCAAATCTTGCCTCTGATCTCTCTCCATGGGACTCAGAAACCTGCTGAGCTTTCCTATGAGGTTGGTGGACTTATATCTCAGCATGGCCTCATCAGGGAGTTCTACTTTGTCCTTTGATGTTAATGGTGACAGAGCTAGGGATGCGCTAATTCATCCAGAAACTTGTTGTGAGAATTCTGGCAAGTTCCATTATCATACTTGTCTGTATGGATTAAGTTCAGAATGTACAGAAAGTACAGGCAGTAAAGGCTCAAACTCTACAAAGCAAAACATTTCTAGAATCACAAGTCTAAGACCAGGCAGGTGTCTGAAAAATTGAGGTCAAATTTGAGAGAACCATTACTACTCGGCCTTTCATTCTTCTGTTTCTTTTCAAATCAATTCCCATTCTTCTTTCTCTACTCCACTCTTTGTTATGAAATACATTTCTCCAGCTTCCTGATCCTCTAGGTTCCATTTAAGCTTGGCTATTGGCAAGTGCTGCCAGAAGACTAGATGTCAAGAGAAAGAGGTAAATTGGACTATTTCCTTCTTGACTGTATTGGATGGATTCTCTGGAAGTTCATGAGCCTCTTTAGTAGCTGCAGCTCTTACTCTGCAGACTAGAACAGTTCTACTTCTCACCAGGTAGGCCAGCTTCTGACTTCTGATAACCTGCCTGCTTCCCTTGTTTCTCTTGCCCCAGGGCAGATCCTTCATGTCACTATGTCTGGATTGCTTCACCATCTTTGGTTTAGTTTTTAGCTTTTTTTTTTTTTAAATCATGCACAAAGAGTTAACTTGAATATCACAAATAAAAAGGATAGATTTACTGTTTAAATACTATTTTAAACCCCTTGAAATGTTTAAAATTGAACTGAAATATACCAGCAAAAGTAGAATTTACCTAGAATTTAAACAAAACCCCAGTATTTTTTTCTGTCTCTAGATCCAAATTGTATGCACTCCAAAGTTAACTTAAGGAATTAAGGCAGTAAAAACCTTCATCATATGTATCATAAATAAATTGGCAGGGAGACTGGGGGAAAATTAGAAAAGAAATTTTTTTTTAAAATTGGTATTTTAAAGATGAGCATAACCTTGTTAGATAAAGATAAAATGGATTTGGGAAGACCTAGATTGAGAAAGTGCTCCTCCTTTCAGCACAGAAGAGCAGCTTTCAGTGGAATTAGTTAATGACTTTTAAATATGTGATGGCCAAGTGGATATCAGAAAACAAAAACTTTAGCTCTAAGGTGTTCTTGGCTTGTGGATGCATCATGCCATGTTGGTGTTCCTGTTCACATGCTGTTCTCCCAGGCTGCATCTGTGCTCAAATTTCCCTTGTAATGAGAACACCTATAATATTGGATTAGGGCTCACCCTTATGACTTAACTTTGACTTGATTACCTTTATCAAGGCACTGACTCTAAATAAAGTCATTTTCTGAGGTACTGGGATTAAGATTTCAGAATATGAATTTAGGAAGCTGAAAATTCAATTGTAACAACCAGTTGTAAGACTCTGACATAATTCTAACAATTCTCAAGTAATTCTGATACTGAGGAAGAACAGATGATATTCAGGTTGTCAGTTAACAGGAGTGACAAACCAGATATGAAAACTGGGTAAGAAATATTGAGGTTAACATAGATTTTCAAGGAAACTTGAGAGATGGTGAGGAACTAAACTGAAAGAGGAAACATGAGAGAAAAAGCATGTTCTTTGAACATTTTTTGTTGTTTTTTGTTTTTGTTGAGAGATAAGGATTAAGAGCATATACTAAGTTAGAACTTGAAGTATGTGTAAAACAACTAGTGAGATCATGAAAATTTGGGGTAGGGAGCTCTATAGTTAGAAATCCTGATTTAAATCTCATCTCTTCTATTTGTTATATTATGACATTGGAAAAAGGATTTACTCATTCTAGGCTCCAGTGGCCCTCATTGTAAAATGTTAGCATTTCATGGGGTTATTGAACAGTTAAAGACATAAGGCATGTAAAACCCTTGGCTTAGTGCATGACAACACACACAGGCTGAATATTTTGCAGTTGTTACCATGATGACTGTGGCTACCCCTGTCAATGTTGATTCTGAGAATGCATGCACATGTCAACAGCTGGAGAATTACACAGCAGAGAGATCCAAACTCTTGTATAGTAGAAGGAAATCGTACAAATCCACAAAATCTTAGGAAGATAGCAAAGGTCTTAGAAATGAGATAAATTACTTTTACCTTATGAGACAATACCAAGATGACCTGGAGGAAGGTGAACTCCTTCCTTCTCTGCTTAATGTATTTACTTGATCTCTATGAAATTTTAACTAGTCAATTACGAACCAAGTGGAAAGTATAATAACTCCGAAGTATTACTAATTCCTCTAAAAGACCCTTAAATACTCTATAAATATATAGTTTTAAATACTCCATTTTTCCCTTGATGATGAGCTGTCCTGTTCTCTATATAAATTTTCCTACCTAGACTCACTAAACACTGAGGAGATGAGCATAATAGGTAAGAATTATAAGGGACCTTGGTATAAGAGGGCTACTCTGTTCATTCTTCAATAAACCCCCATCGTTTTTATTCATAATTTTCCCAGTAAAAGAGAGAAAAATATTTTAACTTGTTAAAAATACACTTGTGTTTACTATGCATATTTTGTGAAATTTTCTAAGCTTCCCTGTGTCTCAAAATACAGAGAGAGAGGACCTTGGAAGATAAGAAAGGAAACAAAATGACTGAGAATTGCAGTTACTGCACACATTTGTACAAAGTGAAAATGTGCACATATGGAGTTGAACATTTGTACACTAGAAGACAGACAATGAAATTCAAGTGGGTTACATACAACTTAACAAATATGCTCCTCTTCATTGATATTCCATGGCATAATTTTTGTATTTTGTAGCATTGAATTCTTAGAATCTTAGGATTACTGAAGATTTTAGTTGATTTTGTTCACCTTTCTCAGTGTGCCCATACTGAGACTTCCCACTAGACACTTTTCAATGGGAGAAAAGATAGAGTTGAGCAAAAATGATTACTCCTTGGGGCCCAACTGTGCTTAACTAACAAATAAATTGCAGACAGAGGGTAGCAGAGTAGTATAGAACAAGCTGAGATACAGTGGTAAAAGTTTAGAGCAAGAAGTGTCCCTTAGAGAACAACCTATTTTGTCCCAACATTTTATTTATGAAGAAACTTAACTGAGAGATTTAAGTGACATTTTTATGAAGTCTTAATGACCTAATGGCAGACTAGGGAACAGAAACTATGTATTCTGATGACAAAACTAGGATTCATTTCAGTATATCATGCTATGCTGACCAACTAATGAGAAATCCAGCATTAAAAATATCGTCCATTGGTGAATGCATCATCCTCAGCACTCCTAATCTATGGTGAGTCTAATTTTCCTTTCTCTGTTCATCTACAACTTACTCCGGGCACAGCATTAATGAAGGGCCCAGAAGAATCTTAAGCAATAAGGGCCCTGATACCTGAAAAGGAGTCAGAGTGAATGATAGTGGCTGTGCCCGACTGTAAACCCCAAATGCCATCATTTCCCCCACTTGTTGAAGTGTTCAGGATCCCCAGGGAAAGAAAATGAGACAAGAAGGGAGAAAGTAGTTGACACCGGGGGTTGGAGGGAAAAGAAATCACAGTCTTGCAAAATTAGACGTAGCTTCATGCACACTTGCAAACTTTAATTAAAATTACAGGCTGCTTTCCAACCAAAGCTTGAAAAATGCTTCAGTATTCCTGAGTGAAATTCCTAAAAGAAAATCAAAAACAGACAGAAACATGACAAAACAAGCAGCAACAACAAAACAGACACAAAACAGCCACTTCCCTAAACAGCCTGTTCTAACCTCCACTGTCATGCAGCTTGAGGCACTCAGTAAATACTGTTTTAAAAGTGCAAACATGAGACTAACCCATTTGTGTTCCATTTTGTTTTCAGACCTGGTCTTTCCAGTGTGTCAGGTTTCTCCTCTTGACCCTGATTTTATTCTGTAACCCCTCTTGGTACAGAGCATAGTTTTGTTGTACTGGAATGACTGAGGTTGATAAGAAAACAACTGACACTTGCTCAGATGGAAGCCCTATTTTGTTGCACTTTCACCAACAAAGAAGAGTACCAGTAATTTCTGAACATCTCTGATGAGCAACACCACAGTGTTCACATGCGTAGTTCCAGCTGGTGTTCTCAACCACAGTGTACAGATGAGAAAAGAGGAACACTTGAAATGATTTTCCTAAATGACTATAAAGTGGCAGAGACCCCCAAACAAAATCTGCCAATTAAAAGCCTAGGCTTTTCCCCACTGTAATGCTTCTTCCCAAGTAATTTACTCGAATGATCAAGTTTATAAATACATATATATATGCTTATATATCTATATACATGAAGACTTTTAATACCCCTCTTTAATGGGATTTTTTGCTTATGAGGAATGGAAAGATTTGTATTAAACCACTAAATTCTTAGTAAGGGTTTTATGGTAATGACTATATTGATTGCTATGAAAATCAAATTTTCCTCTTCTGTAAGAAGTTTGCTGCAGTTAAAGCATCATTGTATAAACAGCTCATCAGAATAATTTCATATTTGTAGCCTAGAAGAATTTATATTCCATGTTTATCATGTCTCCAAGGATCATGTTCGCAATATGAAGTTGTTCTTTTTACTCTTTTTGGGAAAATCAGTATTATCTCAGGTTGATCTCACATGATACATGCATATTCTCTAAATCTATGAGAGCATGGAACATCTTCCACGTGCATGTAGTCTTGCCAGTAATGTTAGTGGTTTTATAAGTGTAACACATAAGAAATTTAGGTGCAAAACAGTGCTTTTTCCTTATGAAAGCAATTTGACTTCTGTATAGGATTCTCAAACAAATTCTAATAAAATTTTACATACCCAGTGATATGACAGATAAGCTGAAGTTCGTAGAACTGGGTTTTCTTATCATCTGAGTGATGTGAATTGCTAGTCTATTGTCTTCACCTTTCTATGTATCATCCAATATTATCAAACCAAAGGAATATGTTCACTGTTAAAACCATCTATTTGAGTATATCTTTGAATTCTCATGTCCAACTGACATGTCAAATGACAAATACAGCAAATACCTTATAAGGGCCTGGAGATTAGTTTAGATTAGTAAACACCAGATTAACTATCAGAGCCAGGCAAGTTTCTGGCTAATGGTGAGAGTGTGTTGAATGGATAGAGGTAGAAGAAGTTGATCTGTTTTAGCCTCATAACCATCTACAGAGGCTGAATAAGAGGATGCAGTTCATTTCACTAACACTCCTCTGTTGTTAGATTTTCCCCAAGAAGAAAGAATCAATGGGATCCTAAAGGAACTGCTCTCAGAGAGGCAGAAGTAGGTGCCCTGATCAGAGTCCTCTTTAATAAGGGACTTGCCATCTAGCTGCAGGAGTATAGTCATCAGAGAGCATCAGCAATGGTCCCATCTGGGACTACGTTGACTCTGCTGCTCAAACATCTTGTTGAAAGACATGCTCCATCCTGTGGCAGCCCATCTCAGGAAGGGTTGGTGATTGATTAATACAGGTCTTGTAATGTATACACAATAATTTCTTTGATCAGTGTCCAATTGAATCATTTATAAACTAAAACTGATGTGAAGCCAATCTCATTTTCTACTCTTTATGCAGCTGTTAGAAAAATACCTTATTTGAGTCCCATCATTTTTTTTCTGAACTTCTCATCTATTTTAGCCATGGCATCATTTGTAAATCCTCCCCTAACCATCTCCTTCCTGAAGTTTAAGTATGATTTAAACATGTGTTTCTTCATCCACTTCATCCAACTATATCTGATACAAATTCTTTCTTTTCCCTCTCTTGATCATATTTTTTGTGTGTTTTCACTCCAATCATCATATTCTGCCTTATAGCAACTATTACAATACTTATATTTGCCTCACCTTAATATAAAACTCCTGAAAATAATTTAAAAGTGGTAAAGATACTCTTAATCTTTTGAGTTCTTGCAAGTTTCTTCAAGTTTTTCAGATGCAATAAATCAAAAAATTTTTGAAAAATAGACTTTTATGGATTTTTCTGAAACAGTAAGAAAAAAATAAGCAGACCATTAATGAAACAAAAATAAGATTCTTTGTATAAACTGTACATGCTAGAGGTCTAATTATCTTCCAGTGTTTTTATAAGATCTAGCAATTTAGTTTATTAAAAGTGGGGAAAAAAAAGGAGAATTCCAGTTTCTTTTTTGAAGTTCTATTTGTATAGTTCAGAGAAGAGTACTTGCTTAGCATGTGCAAGGCCCTGGGTCCCATGCCCAGAAATGGAAAAAAAATCCAATTTCTTTTGAGTAAGTCTTACTCTTTCCTATGTTGTATAATGTGAAGATAGGATTCTTCATTTCCCCCCACTACTCACTAAATATACTCTAGAGGCCTAGTGGAAAGTAACACAGGAACAGAATTTTCAAAAAATAGAATTATAATTTAAATAAGGAAACTTCAGTAGAAAATGTGAGGACAGACCTTGAATTGTCACTTGGTGGGCCATTGAAATGATAACCTGAGATGAGTTGTTTCTCTTCCTTTATAACAAAAGGGCCTACTCCTTAACAAATGCTCTCAGTCAAATCTAAGTGAACTTTAACTTAATGGTGTGCCATTTGGACCATGGTGCCCATTTTCAAATACATGTGATATACAGAAAAAAAAATCAGGATATCTGTAGAATTTGTTGGCTTTCCTGGGTTGTTGTATAGAACAAAGTTTTCATAAATTTTGGCTACTACTTATATACAGACTATAACATTTCCCCAATAACATATGAAAGGTGAAATGCTATATTAAACTTCAGACATTATTTATAAGTTGTGTTAATCCAAAAAAAATTGATACTAAAAATGGCTTTTGTATCAAAATGTTTATACGTGTAATATTCAAGTATTTGACACAATAAACCTTAAGCCTCATATTTCTGTACTTCTTTTTCTCAACGAGCATACGGGCATGCTTTACTCTGCTGTCTCCACCCAAAACAGGTGCCACCCAATCTAACTCTTATAGCTAGATTATGTTGGCTATCAGAAACAAAGACAAAAAAAATAATGCAGATCATTGCTTCCCCTCCCTACCTAGCTCTCTGAAATACTTTCCTCCACTGCCTACATTTTACTTCTCAACAAATATCTAACAATGGGGTCCCTATCATTTGTGGTACTCATCAATAGGATAATCCTTGAAAATAAAGTTGCCAAAATTTCCTTGAAGAACTGAGACTTACAGCAGTCTGTGTACTCACTACCCTTTTAATAACACTATTCTGTTAGTGCATATCTCTGTATAAGTACTTAACAAATATCTGTAGGTGAATTTATTTCCCCTTATTGACACTGAGCAATTTACTGACTGATTCAGAGCACAGAACTAAAAATCTATAATTGCAGTGTCCAAAAATCATTGCACAAGGAAGTTACTTAGAATTCAAAATACTAAGACAAAGTGCTATAATAAAGAGTACAGGGCCTCTGAAACAGAGACCCTGACCTTTTTATACATAGTTGACTTTGGTCTCTGAACTTGACCTCTTTGCTACCCATTGCTTCATCCATGTACAAAGGATTGTTGGGAGGACACATGTAAAGAACCCCTACAAGATGATTGTCATGGAGACAGGGAACACTCATAGTTTTTTTTCCTTTCTTATGACTGAATATTATTTATATACTTAAATAAACATGAATTCACTTCTTTTGAGTGGGTATTAAACAAAATGAAATCATTCACTCCAGTATTAATAGTATTGAGAGTTTTTCAAAAATTATTTAGACTCCAAGAATCAGTACTCTCTGCACTTTCCTGCCTCTGGTCTACTATAATACTCTATGAAAGTCTGTTTTCACATGACAGAATTTTCAGGAATTTCTCATTATCCTCTGTTGCTTTAACACTATGAACAGTTAGGAATAGCCTTGTCTCTACTCCAGGGCTTTTGTTGATTTCTCTAGATGAAGAGGACTGATCCCTAGAGTAGTAGAAGGTAGGTATTCCACACCTGCAAGATCCATAGTACTCAAAACCATAGTGGCATCTAGTCCAGAAAACGCAGAACTAAATTATATTTATTGGTCTTTCTCAGAAAGAGTTTTTAAATTTAGTTTCTCCTCATATCCATCTAGTAGGCATTTGTTCACATTCCTTGTCTTTGATTTAGTCAAGTTTTAGAAATTGAACTTACTAGATAATTTAAAATGTTCTTTATAGTTAATAAAAGTCCAAAGCCAGCTGGACTCCTTTCTACAGCACCCTATCTCCAGTATCTCTAGAAACATTGGTCCTAACTCTCATTTTCTGCTCTAAAGATGAATATATTGGAGGAAAGGGGGAAGGAAATTAACATTTACTGAATTTAATCATGGGCAATGTACTTACACATTATTGATTCTTATAGATGATTTTCAACTTACACCCAAAGGAAATTGCTCTGGATTGTATTTTTGCTTTGACTACTTTAGAAAAAATAGACTTAATTTCAATTTATCTTGGTAGAATCCTCTGAGATCCAGAAAAGGAATATAGAAAACGGAACTTCAGAGTCATTTCATGTGATTATAACAATTTAAATTCATTAGGAACTTGAAAATATGAAACTTGATTTACTTTATTTATGAATTATTATTAAAATTATTTTTGTTGACTCTAATATTAACATAGGTTAATAAATATTTGTATGATGCAGAATATTAAAGAGAAATTTTAAGTGATGCCACTATATAAGGTCACCATTACTATTTGTGTGTAACTTTCTATATGTTTCTCATTTTGCATATGTGAAATGTAATAGTATAAAATACATAAAGATATAAGCTTGTCTATTTTAATATATTTCAGACTCTACAAAAGTTCTATGTTCAATAGTCAGTCCTGATCCCTTGAGGCAAAGACTCTTCTTGTATGTTCTAGTTGAATTTACTATACAAATTTAAACACATTACCCACATAAGCCTATTTTATTTTGTTTTACATAAGTAGCAGCATTCATTCACATGAGTTTATGCATAATGTTTTAAACATCAGAAAAGTTTCTATTAGTACTATAGTATCTGTGTTGATTCATATTGTATTGGCTAACGCTTATTGACAAAAGGTTCTGGTGAAATTATAACTGTTATAATGTTGAAAACTACACACCTAAAAAAGACTAGAGCTATGTTTCAAATAAGTGTTTTTCCACATTCAGAGTCTACAATTTTATTCATTAGATTATATTAATTTTACCTTTATGCTTTCTGTAGTTTCTGATTATTTTATATTAATTTCTTTTCTGGGTATTTTATCTTTTTGTTAATATTAAAACCAACTGATTAGTTTCATAGAATTTATAATTTCATTGAATTTTATCTTATAGTTTCTAATATTTTTCAATTTTCTTTAAGTTTGGGAATATGATCAGTAGCTTAAAATAGTGACAATTTCTTCTTTTCTTTTATATTTATAGAATTTAGGCATTTCTCTTTTCAAATCAGCTTGAGAAGAATGATCAGAACAATACTGTACAATAATGGAGATCATATTTGTCTTTGTCTAGTTTCTAACTTCAAAGGGAACTACTATTTTAAAAAATAAATTCTTATTGCTAAAAAATGCGAAATTAAGAGAACATTAACTTAAGACATTTTGTATCCTTTTTTATAAGTTTATCTTCTTCTGATGAAATCTATTCATATTTGAAAGTATCTTTCCAATCCAAATAATAGGTTATTCCATTTCACTTCTTGACATAAATGTTTTATTAATAGTGATTTTTTTGTGGTTGTGTTCAGCGTAGTAGTTTTGTTACAATACACCTTTGTAATAACTAGAAATTTTGCTGTCCAATTTCTTCTTTGGAAGAAAAGCCATCATTTCGTGGGTCAAATACTAACAAATCACTCCTTTGTCTTCCACAGCACTAGAGCTTACTTGTAAATAGCACATACTCATTTCCTTGAGTCAAGCAGACTTGCTAAAGGGCAGAAAAGGAAACAATAGTGTGGTGTTTGTTTGCACAGTCACAACTGATCCTATTAGGCAGAAGATTAGATTTCTGGTGCTGAGATGGACTTGTAGCTGTGATGCATATTATGAGCTTAATTCCCTAAACCAAAAAATAGGTGATGGAGATTTTCTGGTTTCCCCCTAGAGAAGCTGTCAAATGAGAAATCAGCTCCTCCCAGGGGCATTAGAGGGCTTTCCCATACCTGTGATTCATACCAGTTTAGGTGTAAAGAGGTTAGCATTCTTCCCTGCTCTCTCCCAACTGTGCTTCTCTCTATCAATTGCAGACACAATGCATAAGCTTACAGAATACCTGGTAGGAAGGAGAGAAAAGCACATTCTCCTTCTGACTCCTCGGTATACATTGTTGCATGTTGTAAAATTACAGAAAGAAAACCTGGAAATTTTGACATATTATTGTGATTACGTGGTATTATTCTCTGATTACTAAATACTTATTATAAACTTATTTTTTCAAGAAGCTTGAACTAATCATTTCAACTACTACCTCAAATGCTATTGATCTAAATGATTAAGCAAGTATTCACATTTATATGCAAGAATTATGTGAACATTATATTAACCTTTATTACTTTACAAGATAAATGATTAATTAAAATTGAGTTTTCTAAAAAGCAATCCATATATTAGAATCTATCATAAGAAAAAAATGCTTTATACTATAGTTCTGGACAAAAGCATGTAGGTAATTTTATATAGACCTTTTCTTTAAGGAATTGCTATTTCTCGTATAAATGTCCTTAGCTTGTGATGTGTTGACAATGTTGAATTGCATGTTTTACTAAGTGCAGATACTGTCCTATTTTTTAAACATTTACAAAGAAAAGCATATTTTCTAATCACACTTGGTGTTTTAGTCAGATGTTTTTGCCTCTGTAACCAAAAGACCTGACAAGAAGAAATTTAGAGGAGGAAAAGTTTATTTTGGCGCTCACGGTTTCAGAGATCTCAATATAAAGACAGCCAATTCCATTTCTTGGGACATGATTGGAGTGAAAACATCATAGTGGAAGAAGTGAAGGAAGGCCGCTGGGAAGGGCACCAGGAAGCACAGAATGAGAGAGACAAAATATAAAACCCAATAAGGACAAAATATAAAACCCCAAAGCAAACCCCAAGGACCTTCAGCCTTACCCTACCTACCTATAGTTACCAGTTAATTCCTATCAGAGGATTAATTCACTGATTAGGTTAATGTTATCCTAACGCAATCATTTCACATCTAAACCTTCTTGCATTTTCTCACACATGAACTATTTGGGAAACACCACACCCATTTCACACTAGTTCTATGTTATAATATTTCCAAAGTCTTAATATTTAGTGATCCTGTATACATAGATCAGTTCTGCTTATCCACAGCATTGATATATCTGTAATGTTTAAAACTAACAAATAAAAAGCCATTTGAATATATGCAAATGCAATTATTTCCATGATGTTCAAAACTCAATTTACAAAAGATAGGAAATTAATAGTCCCCAAACAATAATTCTCCAAAAATTAAAAAATGCAAAAACATAACTCCATGTGTACTTTCCCACTTTCTCGTACGGTTGGTCAATAGTGACTGTGAGGAAAAAAATTAAAGGCTCTGAATAAGTGCACAGCATATTTGACACTGTAAGTACAAATATTGATGCATCCAGCTATATAAATAACCCTTGGAAACAATTATTCTGCTTTGATGTTATACTAGGTTCCTGATCTAAGGGTTGGAGAATTGAGTCAGCCACCTGGTACTAATGGGCACTTCACATATTTGGACTTGTTTTCTCAGCTGTAAAATATGAGTGTATGTATTTGGGAATCAGATAGGTTAACATTACTAAATAAAGTTCTGATTCCTTTGTAATTTTCACTTTTCTTATCTCTGGCTGATTATTTTTGTTTCTACACTGATCAAGTTTGCTCCACCATAGGCTGTTTGCTTTGGTGATTTCTAATTTGGCAATTTAATCTATTCTCATGATTCTTATTCTGTCTAATCTTGAGCTCTTGATTCATATGCCCATCTACCCTGATCATTCCAATCAGGATGTTATTTCATCATTCCTTCATTGATTCAACACATTATATTTTACCATTTTAACTTATTTTTATTTTATATCCACTAAAGGCTGAGTCACAGGGCTTAAAAAGGAAGATTAACGAAGGTGTTTGCTTTTACAAGATTAACAAACTTCTAAGATTCATTATATCCCAAAGCAAAATTCCCTCCAAAATCTTTTTTTCTTATGCTTCCTTTATTTGCTTAAGCCCTACAAGCCACATCTCAGTTCCTGACATTGCCAGGAACAAGAGACCATGAAAGCCCCAGGCACCCCCATTACATTCAGCCCCCACATCTTAAGATTTGTTAGAAATAATTTCCTTCTATCGCTGCCATTACCTGAGGACACCTTACAACTTTTATTCAACAAATCTTCATTAAGCACCTAATTTGTTAACATTTTTCTCCCTAAAGATTCAAAAGTCATTATAAATCTGCACCTCTACACGCTTATCATTTCATATTTAACACATAACCCTCATCTCTCTCTCTAGCCTTAGAGAATGACTCACAGTCTTCAGATGCCTACTTTTCCAAAATGAAAAATTTCAGAAGTAGCCAGACACTTTATTGCATTTACATATCTACTCAAATCATTCATTTTAATGAAAATCAGATTTTTGTTTGCAAGGTGATGTACAAACTCTACACCACAGAGTACATAGAAATGGGTAGGTAAGTCTATGCAGGCTTGCATATCTAAAAGGTACAATTAGCTAAAGTGGAACAGTTTTTCATACTCCTAGTAATTAAATACAAGCTTTTGTTTCTCATCATACTGAATCTTAATTATACTGCCCAGGACTATTTTGAAACGTAAGAAGGAAAACACTCAAGTTATGTATTAATATAAATATATTTAAAAATTGGCTACAGTTCATTTTAAATAGCTTGGGGAAACAATACCCTTGGTGGGAGTCAAATGTGAAAAGAAATTTTAAAACTTATTTTTCTAATTTAAAGTTAAGTGAGTTTTGCCTAATCAGTGCTCTAAATGTCATTTGAACAGATCTTATGAAACATGCTTGTTTTCTTTAGTATTTATCTTCTATTTTTTTCTGAAAGTCTCTAGATATCAAAATGTAGATAGTTGTTGAGGAGTTAAAGAAATTTTAGAACTAAAAGGACTTCAAGTCCTTGTTTTCTAAAATGTTCCCTCAACTTGTAGCATCAGAGTTGCTACAGAAATTATCTTTTAAAAAACAGATTATCAAATCAAATTCTCCAAGTATGTGTCAATAGCTCTGGTTTAGAGAGTTAAGGAATCTGTATTTATATATATAATTGCCAAATTGGATGTTATTGTTCTGTGGCTTGGTATTTTGGAACACCAATACGGCTCACCTTACTCATTTTATAAGGAAGAAATGGGAATCCTGAGATCAAGAGCATTTTCAGGGTCATTCAGCCACTCTTGAGCAGAAACTAAAATAAATGAGCCATTTCATACCCTAAGCAGAAAGCATAACTCCTTAGAGTATGAGAGAAGAAAGTATTTGAGAAGGCAGGTAATGTATGTTAATATATTTACATTTTGGTTTAAATGAAGGAAAGAAATTGCAAGGAGGAGAAATGGACATTTATAGAGAGCCTATATTTGTGGTCAGGTACATTGTAAACATTCTATCAGCATATCACCCATTAATCCTAAGGGACAATATTACTATCACTACCCAATATGCATAAGTTAAGAATTTGAACTTCAAAGACACTGTGTCAGTTTACAAAGGCAAAAAGTTATGAAGTAAACAGTCTGGAATACAAATCTGGATCTCCTGGTCATAAATTTTGTGCTCTTTCCGCTGTACTAGAAATTATTTTCTAAACTTAAAAATGTCATCTGGATTTAAATTTTTAATTAGTATCATGATTTTCTTCAAAAATGCTTTTTTCTTGTTTACCCAAGGTCTAGACTGGGCCTTGCCATCTCCTCAGGGGTCGTGCTGTCCCAAGACTTTCCTCCCTTCTCTGTCTTCACACTTTCCTTCACTACTCACCTTTTCATTCAACATTTCAACAAGTCTCACACTTTTTCCTGAACTATTAAGCTTCAAGCCATACTTGGGTTACCTAGCTTCCAGGCGAAGTCAAGAATACAGATCTCTGCCTCCATGTAATAGGAACGGTTCTGTTTTATACATTGAGGTTAGAATTCTATAGAATTCTGACATGTATAGAATTCTGATGAATGAAATTTGGAAAATCCACACACTTTTAATTTTAAAAATATTAGAACTACACTTTAGATCAGCTTTACAGCCAACACTTTCCTATGTCAAATTTTTAAATATAGTATAAAATAAAAGTAAAAAAAAATTTGTTTCTGGCATAACAAATAACATAGTCATGCAAAAGAAACAACAATTGAATTATTTTCAGCACAGCTCAGAGAGGAAACGCAATTTCTGCTGAAGAATGGTATTTGAATGGCACTCCATACCAAGAAAAAGAAGTAATAACCATAACCTGGTTAAAATGACAAATTGATTCTATTTGCTAGTTTATGTGGCTCTTAGGTGTCAAACCATGACAAGGAGTTAATTTGCTGTCATATCTTGTTCTATATAGAATAACAAAGGTGGCCTATTTTCCCCCTGTCTTTGAAAGAGACCCTGCACTCCAATCACACACTGCCCAAGAGATGTCCTTTCTATTCTGTCCCCTCAAAATACCATCAAATATGTTACCATGCAATGGTAGGTAGTAGCTACTACATCACACCAAAAGCTCGTGTGATGGTAGAGTATGTGAGCTTTAGAATTAAACTCATATCACTTTCTGTTAGGTCTCTGATGAGGAAACTGCTGAAGTCTAATGCTTGCTTTATCTCTGTGACATTACTGACCAATGCTATCTCTATTGAGGATTGAAAAATTGCTCATAAATTTCCTTCTGCCCCCCAATTTTTATTCAGTAATGATCCACAGACCCTGTCACTCCAAGAAACTTAGTACATTCTTATGTCACTCAGATTCTAAATTCCTAAATGTCATGACTACCTAAATAAAGTGCACTGTGACTGTAAAATAATTGGTGATTTTCTTCTCCATCATCATACTTAGAGGGATTGGAGTACAACATTAGCCCTGTTGTTATTTAAAAAATGGTTTTGAATTCAGTTATTACTTTGTATATTTATATTCTAGTAAGATCACGAGGGACCTGAGTTCTTGTTATTACACAGTCTGCGCTCATTTTTTTTTTTATTTTAGTGTGTATTTGTCATTTATGTATGCACCAAGTTGAACCTCTGGTTGGATGATTAGACTTTCTGACTTTAGAGGCATTTCAAATTTGAAGTTCTTATTTGAAATATTAGAAGCTAGAAAATTTTGAGATTTAAAATTCTTTTTAAAAATTTAGTAAATAAAGAAGAAAAATTTTTTGATGGGTACTGAGAACTGAAATTTATAACTTTTATTTCCATTTATAAGACTCATTGTTTTTCTTTCTGCTCTAATTTTTGTCATAACTGTCTAATGATGGTTTACATTTCCAAAAGGACGGATCAAGGATGCAGCTGATGACGGAGGGACGAGAAATTAAGAAAAAGAAAAAGAAGGTATAATAGTTGGTTCTTAAGATACTTCCCTTAAGGTGAAGGATGTCCATGTGTGTCAACTCCAGCATAACCACTTCATTCCAGGACTAATATGATTAGATATTAGTGCTTTAGTTTTTGTTTCTAAAATTGCAATGATGGATTATATCATTATGTACTTTTTATATCCTATGATACAATTAGCAGAACATTTTGGAAACTTTAATTTTTTTTAAGACTCTAGATTTTATCATTTTGAGTTTAATGGTAATGTTGCTAAAGGCATATCACACTTTTATTAGAATTTCATTATATTCAGTAAAAAGATATATCTGAACATTTCATAATAATTTACAATACGTCAGGTGTTGTACATGGAATAAGCAATTGAATCCTCAAGTCTACCTTTCCAGTAGACTTGCTTTTAATCCAAAATGTATAGATGAACATAGTGAGGTGCACAGAGATTAAGCAATTTGCCTAGGACCATTGGACAAGTGAGTATTGGAGGCAGGAATGGAAACCAAAAATCTGACTCTGGAGCAGCTGCTTTAAAGCAATTGAATTACTCATGGGTGTCCCATGTGGATTTGAGGTAGAAAATAAGTAGTATGAAGAAAATTTCACTCTCTAGGTCTGTTTCATAAACAATTGTGGAATATTCCTAGGGTGAGGGAGAACAAATTATTTCCAGGACAGTTTGGAGAGAAAAACACAAAACCTACCCCAACATGGGAACTGAATTGTGGATATCCAAAGATCAGGGAGAATTTTATAAATGTGATTTACATGTTTCCTGGAAGTTTTCCCATTCTCTTTGCTCCCATTTTGAAACTAAGGTTGCCAAAGACTCTAATCTTACCTGATCTAATTTAGGTAGATTCTTCTTGGCCTCTTTCTTGTTTAATGGTTTTATAGGTGGCTTTGCAGGAGTGAGGTTGGCTAGGTTCAGATCCAAGTTCCACCTAGTTTTCCTCTATATAAAATAAGGTTAAAGACAATACAGTTTGCCATAAAAAGGAAATGTCAGGTACACTATTGATCTCACTATTC
Source organism: Ictidomys tridecemlineatus (assembly GCF_052094955.1). Taxonomy (NCBI): domain Eukaryota; kingdom Metazoa; phylum Chordata; class Mammalia; order Rodentia; family Sciuridae; genus Ictidomys; species Ictidomys tridecemlineatus. The sequence continues at coordinate 226,582,861 of NC_135477.1, forward strand.
TTACCTCTTTTTCCTTCTACAACTTTTTGGCTTCTCCAACTCCCCTTCCTCTTTCCTAGCTGCTAGATCACCTTCATAATATTCAAGCCAATTTTTAATTGAACATGATTTATTGAGCTATTCTGAAAACAGCTTTTTTGTGCTAAATCACAATGTTGGATGTTTGACAACTAGATGCCTTTTTGAGTTCTATGCTGTTCTGGAGAAAGGGTTGTGTGAGAAGATACTCAGAGACACGCAGAGATATTACTGCAGTTAAAGGAAGCAGCAATGTTCTTCCATGGTTTGAATGTCGGGTAAGCGGAGAAAGTAATGGGCAGTGAAGTCTGGCAAGCAGCGTGGGCCAGGAAGTAGGAGGTTTTGTGAGCCATACAGTGGAACTTGAATGAATACTACACATAGTAGGAAAACACGGAAGAACTTAATGGGCAGAGGTGACATGAACTGCTTTGAAAATCTATAGGGAAAATGTAAAGGATGGGAAGACAACTTGTTAAGAGTTGAGTTATGCTGAAGAATGTGGCTTCACTCAAGTACTGAGACAAACATTGCAGCAAGATTATCTTCTGAGAGTTTCTTTTCCCTCTTATTCACCCCCAAATAGATAAAATGGAAAACAAATGCTTTATGCTTAAGTAAACAAAAGATCCAAACCATAAAATCTTCTTTTTAAAATGATGCAATTGTCTCCAACTGGTGATTATCAAGTATTTTAAGAAAAATACAAAAAGCTAGGAGGGTTTTGTTTTTCTCCTAGACTTACAAAGAAAACATGATTTTTGACATTTATTGAGATGTATCTGCTTCTTCAGTCTAACATTGTATGTGTGTGTGTGTGTGTGTGTGTGTGTGTGTGTGTGTTTTAGATCTAAGTTTTATGGGAAAGAATCACCCATGTGTAAATAAAAGTTTTATTTATTTATTTTGATATTTTCTTTATGGTCCATATTCTTTTTTAAAAAATTAAATTTCAGAGATTTGTGATGAAGAAGAAGCAGTTAGTTGATTCTATTTGACCTAAAGTCTGTAAATGACTTACCAGTTTTCAATTAGAAAACAGAAAATTCTCCAGATATATTAAGTAGAATGCTATGTTTAATATGGAATTTAGCTGTTACAAGACTGGATGATCAGAAGACAGAATAACCCATTTTCAGTTTTCAGGAAACCAGAAAATTGTAGGAGTTTTAAGAGATTATTGTTTAAGTGAGAGCTTATTGCCAGAAGCCTTTAGACAGGTGATCTGCAGAACACCTGTCTGCCTTTACTGAAGTTCAGTTAGGTAACCCACTACTGAAAGGGATAATGATGTCTCCTTGTCTCTTGCCTTCTAGACAACGTTTTCTTATTGGTGAAACCTGAGCTGGCAACAGGTCAAGAGTCAACCACATGTAATTTCTAGGTTTCCAATTCTTGCCACAGAAAGGGCATTTGTAGAAGAAGCAGAAATAACATCAGGACATCAGTGTATATGCAGAACACATGCTATGCCATTCTTGGGGTGATTTACTCTAAAGTTCAGGTATAATTTTACTTACAAAGAGAAGCTCAAGTGTCAGATGGAAAGAAAATACATTCTGCCAACATTCAAAGGCTTAATGACCACTACAACTTGATAGTATGAACTTGAAATAATTAGTTATTCACTAATATAATAATTATTTCTGAATAATGATATCCATCTTGAATATCTATAGATACTATTTATATCTTTTAAAAGAAAATACAAGTTGAAATCCATCTGAAGAAAATTTCCACTAATCTGTTAACAGAGCCATTGTACAAAACACAACTTATTTTGAAAATATATTAAAAAAACTTCTTTTGTTTTAATTGGTGCATTGTATTTATACATATATATGAAGTTGATGTATGGAAAGGACAATTTTTAAAGCCTTATTTTGAGGGACTTTTTTTGATACTTTGAAGTTTAATTCCTAAGACATTTCCCATGTATACTTGTTTTCTTATTCTTATTATTAATCTGCAAAGCTAAATTAATAAATAAAGATAAAATATACATGTTCTCTAGAATTTTCTTTTTCATAAACCTATAATCAGAAAATTAAATTTATTTTCTCAAACTTAATTTTAAATAAATTACATATAAATAGTATATTTGTTGAATTTTTTTAGAAATTAACAAATTATTTCTATGTAAAAAAAATGTAAAAACTTAAATTATGAAACCCCTTAACATCAATCTAACATAAACTGTGGCTAATATCATAAAGATATCTTTTACAAACATAATTCTAATTATACCTCTTAGCATTTAACAAGAAAATAAAATCCTTAACACAGAAAAAAGTAATTATAATATTATAACTGTAGCATTTCTTTTGCCAAAATAAAATAATGATGATAATTAATAATAAATATCAGTTACAACAATGAATCCTAAGGAATAGTCTAAATTTCTCTCCCATACAAATTGTACAAAAACTTTCTTTTCAATATCATTTAAATAGCAATAAAATATAGAGAATTAATTACATAAAATTCTAATAAAATGTTATTCAAAATAATTATATTTTCAGTGTCATGGGACTGTTGTAGTAATAATAGGAAGTAATCAATGAGTACAGTTATTATTATTCTTGCTGCTGATGAAGGAATTAAGACTCTTAGAATGAGGAGAAAATTACAAAATGTGTGCCTTTGATATGAGAAATCAAGAATATAATGTTCCAAAATAAATCACTCACATTTGACATAAAATATCAAATTATCTGAAAGACAATTTTATTTTCTCATATAATTTTATGACACATAATGTTTTAGTCAGCTTTTTGTCACCGTGACCAAAAACCCATTAAGAACAACTTAGAAGAGGAAAGGTTTATTTTGTATTATGGTTTAAGAGGTTCAGTCTATGGTCTGCTGACTCCATAACTCTGTTTCTGAGATGAGGCAGAACATCATGGTGGAGGGACAGGACAGAGAAAAACAGCTCAGGACATGGCAAACAGGAGAAGGAGAGAGAGGGAGGGAGGGAGGGAGAGAGAGAGAGAGAGAGAGAGAGAGAGAGAAAGAGAGAGAGAGAGAACTCCTCTCACTAGCATAAATATTTGATTCAGTCCTAATGTTCTCAAAGAACTTTCCAGGCAAGCGATATTCAAGAAAAATTTGAAATATTATTAGGAGTTATTCAGTTTATAACGATGAAAGGATCAATGAAAAAGAGGGAGGATGTTCTAGGCAATGAATAAAAGAGCTGTGAGAGGAGAAGAATCCTGGCACATTGGTGTGATGGAGAAAAAACAAGGAAACATATTCTCTGCTGTCTTAGAGCTACCATCAGTAAAATGTCTACATTTAAGAGACTCTCAATTAAAAAATATAAGCAAAATACCTACAAGACTCTAGAAACTAATACCTTGATTTCAAATCCCAAACTAGGGGGATAATTTGAATAAGACTCTTCACAGTCTAGCAAGTCACTACACGATGAACAAATTATTTATTACTCACGATTGTGTTTAGCATATTGTAAATGATGTGTGTGTGTGTATGCATGCACGCACGCATTATACATGATTGCAGAGGTTCTCAACAATTAGGTAGATGGATGATTTGCCACTAAACATACTCAGTGGCATTTACTATTTCCAATAGCATTGGATGTTAGCAAGCCTAGTTAAGGGATTCTTACGTTGATTTGGATAATGGCTGAAGATAAGTATTAATTTCTCATAAGCACATGAGGACAAATATTACAGTATAATAAAAACAAAAGTGGTGGAGCACCTCACTCAAGTCTCATGCGCAAGATCGCCTGCTTTGAGAGCCACCTAGTCGCTAGCAGACCACAATGCCAGCGTCTACAGTGGGAAAGATAGCATGTGGAAGCCAGTCCCAATGATGTCAGGGATGAATCGTGCAGCCTTTTGTGAAGTGCTCCCACAGAGCACACACTTAAGAGTTAAATAATCACTTGCTTGTGTGCTGAGCTTGCAGCAGGATCTGGGACTTCAAATGCAGAGTTTCCTGCCACTGTTAAGAAAGTGGATGCAAATCCAGTCAATATGCCATGGAACTGCAAGACATCTTCTGGTCAATCAGAGTTTGTAGCAGTAGTGCTGGCGACAAGGTCACCGGTCAGCTTCTCTGCTGGTGGGAGCCGCCTGGCCTGGGTGAGCCACAGGAGTATCGTGGTCATTGCCCATGCATCAAAAAATGTGCAGATTACAACTTTGATAATGGAAGACATTCTCCCGAATGCATCCTTTGTCTCAGAGAACAGTGCCAGAACACTGATGTGACTACTGCCCGCTGCTCTTGAACTATAAACTCCTGGCTGTTTGCCTTAGTCTTCAAAGCAGACATTCTAAAACAGATCATCCAGTCAACAGGTTGGTCATGGAAGGCTTCCCATGATGAACAAGAGACAGTGACTGAGCCTGGAAGACTTCCCATGATGGAGAGGAGATGGTGGCTGAGGATAGCAAGGCAGCCTTGGAAGCCAGGACAGCATCCCTCTAGTGCCTGTTTACAAGGTAGGCATGAAAGATGGCTGCCTATTGTGTACTACTTGCATTGGCAGAGGGTAGGCCATTTGAGATTTCTAGACTTACCATCCAAAGTTTCCAATAATGAGAAGTGCAGACTCTCCATCCAGTGTGGCAAGTTGGCTGACTTTCATTTTGTCACTTGCTTGTTGGAGAAGAAAACTGGTCCCAAGGAAACACTGTATGCACATGGAGCAGAATGTGTGCTTTTGTTTGATTATAATTGGTGAAGATGGCTTTGTTTGTTGTTTGTTTTTGCATTATTGGGATGTAACCCAGAGCGTCAACATGCTGGCGACTCTGCCCCTGACATACACTTCAGCCCCCAAACGTTGGTTTTGTAAAAGCATCCCAGGTCAGAGATTTTTGTTTGTTTTTGCTCTTTCATTCCATTCTTGACCAAATCTCATCTTAAAGTAGTTTACTACGGAAAACTGTCATGCTAATGTAAAGAAAAGAATGAGGCAAGAAGGTAACTTATTCACTAGCAATGTAATGAAATGACCCGAATATGTTTTACAGAAAAAAAAAAAAGCCAAGATGATTGAAAGCTAAGAAAGTCTGAGAAACTAATAATCAAGAGGAGCCTCAGGGGATGAGATGATAAAATGGCATGTGGTATCCTGGAGGGGTCCTGAGAAAGAAAGAAGGAGATGGAATAAAGCTAAAGAAGTCTGAATAAGATCTGACCCCAGTGCATTCTGCTGTGTTGATGTTGGCTGGGTTTGGTAACAAATGTGCCACAGTGATACAACAAAACAACCATGGAGAATGTTGGGTGGAGGTTCCTGGAAACTTTCTGCATCATCTCTGTGGTTTAGAATGGTTTTAAAATCATTCTAAAATTTGAAAGATTATTAAAAATATCCTTAATAGGAAGGAAAATAAAAGCCAGACAATTTGAGAAAAAAGTTTGTAGTTGACAACATAAAAGTTAAGATGATTGCAGAATGGTGAAAGAGAAAGAAAAAGTTTTTGTGTAAGTTTCTGAAATTTTCCTGAGTGGGTAAGTTTTCTAGAACAGGATCTTTCCAGAGGGAACAATTTCTGGAATTATATATGTATATATTTAATATTATATATATATATATATTTAATAGTATATATATATAATTATATATTTATATTTATATATATAAACTATATATTTTTAAACTATATATATTTTAAATATATATTTTTATATATAAATTATATACACATATATAAAATATATATAAACATATATATATTTTAATACGTATATTAAAATATATATAAAACTATATATTTTATATATATATATATAACTATATATAAAAGTATATATAGTTTTAGTTGTAGTTGCACACAGTACCTTTATTTTATTTATTTATTTTTATGAGGTGCTGAGGATCAAACCCAGTGCCTCTCACATGGTAGGTGAGCACTCTACCACTGAGCCACAACCCCAGCCCCACAATTTCTGGAATCTAACTATACTTTGCAAGATTTAAGAAACACCAGATTGGCCAGTTTACCACTTGACGTGCACTTACAAAATTCACAAACACCCAGGACCTGGTCAGTCTTCAAGCTCTGGAGTTACCTCAATCCTGCTTAACTTCCCCAAAGAATACTTTTTGTTATGAAACCAATTGATCTGCTGAACCTCAATGGCATATTCATTCAATCTCTAGTTCAGCCTGCATTTTCCCAGTTTGAAAAAAGTATTCTTCACCAAAATAAAATTATCTTTACTTTAAAAAATTAAAATTAAAACAAAAATTATCTATTTGAAACAAGAAGAATTTCTCATGGGAGGAAATAAGAGCATACAGAAGATAGAAGGAGACAGATGAGATGTAGGAGTTCAAAAAGAAAGAGGTAAACAGTCTAAGATTTTCTGATGGAAAATTGAAAATGGTAGCGGAAGAGTCAAGAGAGATTGAAGAGAGAATACTGAAAATGTCAGATATCAAAAATAAGAATCTTACTGTATTTTTCTTGTTTCTTTTATATATATACATACTATATCTATATCTATATCTATATCTATATCTATATCTATATCTATATCTATATCTATATATCTATATCTCTCTCTATATATATGTGTATTAGCTGTTGATGGGCCTTTAGTTTATGTTTTTATGTGGTGCTGAGGATCAAACGCAGTGCCGGGCATGTTTGCATGCCCGGCAAGCCAAGCGCTCTGTCACTGAGCCATACCCCTAAACCCCTGTGTTTTTCTTTTTGGATATTGAGAAACAAACCCCAAACTGGAAACCTTACCTCCCCACCAACCCCCAGTGACTATTTATTTGAATTGCTGCCACACACAAGGTAGACTGTATTGGATACAGGTTCCTCAAGCAGAGACTGCATTTCTGAAATGAAGTACCACATTGAGAAGTCCCTCCTTCTGAAGCTGGTACCCTGCTTCTAACCCAATTCTAACTGAACTGAAAGAGTCAGATAGTGGGTACAGCGCATTTCTTCACAGAATGAGGCCCTATATATTAAATTTGGAATCTCTTTTCAGCCTTCGTGTTCCCTCTGTGTTTTCATAGGTTAATTTTTCCCGCCATCCTCCTGGTGTTAGTATTAGTGATTGAAAGAGAAATGGAAATGTCAACATAAATAACTGTGCTTATTATGAATTCTGCACAAAGGAGGACAGTAAATTAGCATTTTGCAAATGTGTGTCAGGGCAGGCACTATGCCTACAGCTTTCTTACTTGTTGCCACTGGTTTTTTCCTCTGAAAAAATAATTTTTTCCCACTGAATCCTGATCAGGAAGTAATTTCCTTCAGCTTCAACAGAAAACATTATCAGAGATTTCTAGAAATTTATTGGAAGGTCTGATATTTCTTATAACAGATTCAAAATGTCTTCAGACTATATAATTACATATTCTGGGGAGAATTGAGGCTCAGCCATAATCAATATTCTATTCACTATTCTGAATTCAAAGATAAAAAATTATTGAGGGCTACTGTTAGAAAACTCGAATGCTGCCTAGCTTTAGTAAAATTACCATGGCATTTGAATTGAAATACTGAAGCTTCATAGAGAAGTCATTTAGGTTTCAAGAGTCAACTGGTTTAAAGTTGGCCAACTGGATTAAAAAGAAAATATAAGCTAATTCTTTGGGAGTTTGTGAGGAGTCTTAAATGAGAAATGTATCAATGGTGCTTCTAATTATGGCAGACATAACTGTTGCTTTAGCTATTTCTACTTAGTGCTCAACATATTTGTGCACAACTGAAAATACCTACAATTCTTTGCATGAAGGTTTACTATAAACACCAGAGTATGCAAAAGAGGCTCCCAACAATTAGGAAGAGAGGATAGCTTGTTCACTGGATGCCATGTACCCTGCACACTTGACAACTGTTGTACTTATACAGTGGGCACATTAATGGAGTAGCTATGGTAGCTGTTGCAGAAGGGATTAAGGGACTACTTGGGCCAAAACCTGGGCTGCTTCTCACCAAGGCTGGTTTACTACTGTTGTTAATTTTGTGACATGTCATCAATGGCAAACACAAATAGTGCTTCTTAGTAAAGCACCATTCCTTGGAAAGACAAGCCAGCCACTAGATGGCAAGTAAATTATACTGAAGTCTTCCTCCTAACTGGGGAGGGGGAAAGTAATTCATCTTCACTGAGATTTATGGTATTTCTTATGTGGGGTTTCACATACCTTTTTACATCACTCTGTGGAAGCTCAAAGACAATTTTATTTATCATTATGAAATACTACACAACATTGACTTGTTCAAGGAAAAACACAAAAATGTGCAATAGTGAGCAACTGACCATAGAATCTAATCATTCTCTGAGTATGCATATCATTCAGAAGCAATGGAAATGATGGAATGTTTAATGACTTCTTACAGGTACAACTATAAGTACCAGGTTGGAGAGAATGACACTGAAAGTTGAGGATACTCTCTTTCAAAGTGTAATCATCTATTTTCAACTAGAAACAATGATGTGTTGCCAAAATCTTTTAGCTAGAATTCTTGTATCCAGTAGTACAAGACTAGAAATGCAAGTGACCTTTTTTAATTAATGTAGCTCCCTGCAGATGGTGAAACTGAGGCAAGGATCCAAATGCAAGAAATGTGTTTGAAAAAGCAAAGGGTGCACCAGTAAGTACCCTTTGTGTGTGAAGGGTATGAAGAAGTAAAACAGAAAGAAGGACAATAAATGTTGCTCTTCCATGCTGTATCCACTATAACAGCAAACTTATCACTCCTAGGATGACTCAAGAAATGAGGGAATTGGAAGAGTCACTAAGTAACTTGTTGAGGAGTGATTCTTGAGGGTTTTAATTCTTCAGCATTTGAGCCAAGAAGTATAGATTCTGGAAACAGAAGCAGACTAAGCTCTAGGGCATTAAGGGTGAGGGTATGGTAAGGGCATCATGCATTTGTCACACAATCTCATTCTGTCTCCCAGCTGCTCACTTGGGAAATTTATGTTGCCTGTTTATTCAACTTTAAGCTCTGCCAGTTTAAAGAACCAGGTTCTACCTGGGGGATGCTTTTACTAGGGGGACACAAGTGAGGGTTCTACCTACACTAATGCTATGGCAGCCAACTAGTTTGCCGGGGCTTCTCAAGTCAGTAGATGTTGAGAATAAATGGGAGTTACTATAGTGCAGTGGTAATTGATCCTACTTTTCAGAAGTAGATGGAATATCCTCTTTATAATGATGGCAAAGAAATTTCAGGAATCTCTTGCTTGGTAACCACCACAAATCAATAGTGTTACTATTGTTATTACTACTTAACAAGGGAATGGCGACCAGGTGATCAAATGCCTCAACAATTATCCCATTAGTCAAGTAACCTAGACCAGCAAGGATAATGTCTGAGAATGAATGGCATCTAAAATGGTTTCCAGAGACAGTGATGATGATTTTTCCATTGGTCCCACCTGCAACAGTAAGGAAAGCCCTGTTACATGTCTTGGTTTTGTTTTTGTTATTGGATGGATAGACTGACAGATAGATATACAGATGTAAGAACCATGGAACAAGTTCTAAAAGTATATTGTTTAGATGTTAATAGATGTTGGCCACAAAAGGGAAGATGCTGTTGTGGTTGAAATAATCAATATCCTGTGTTATTAATATAGCAAATGTTGTCCAAATAAGATTGTTAGATAGCACCATTTACAAGTAAGCTAGCATACTAACTGGATAGTATCAAAACTTTGAGTATGATTGCTATACTTTTGATCTTAAATGTCCACCAAAGTCCCACATGTTAAAAGCTTAGTCACCAGCCTGGTGCTATTGGGAAGTGGTGGAGCCCTTGGGAGGTGGGGCCTACTGGGAGATAATAGGTCCCTGGAAGGATGCCCTTGGAAGGAATTGTGAGATGCCAGTTTCTTTTCTTTTTTGTATCCCAGTCAAGTGGTAAGCTGCATTTTGTTCCAACACAAGTCCTCTCTCTTCTATGATGTGCTACCTTGCCACAGGCCCTAAAGCAATTGGGCCAATTAATCATGGACTAGAAACATTGAAGCCATAAGACAATATATTTTTTTTCTCTTTTTACTTTGATTATATCAGGTATTTGGTTACAATTACAGAAAACTTAATATCACAAATATATTTAACAAACACAATTGCGATTTCCTTTGTATAGGCAAATGAAGAGATTACTCTAAATTAGAAAAAAAATCATAATTTTTCTATCCTCATATGCTCTACCACTATCTTTTATTTTATTTTTTTGTTCTTTTTAGTTATTCATGACAGCAGAGTATATTTTGACATATTTTTACAAACATGGAGTACATCTTATTCTCATTAGAATCCCAGTCTTGTGGTTGTATACTTAATGTTAATAATATTTGTACATTAAAATGCCTCTACTTAAATTATGTAATGACTTAAACACCAAAAATAATACTATATGTTGACCTCTTTGTAAGAAATCAGTGTTCCATTCATATTCATCTCTGCAGGGCTATTTATAAATGGCTCACTTTTAAAAGATTTTGTCACTTTAAAAACTTCTCTCTTATGAGTTCTTCATACCTAATTTACTTGCTAATTTCTTCTCTCCATAGGGAAACCAACATTCATTTATATATAACTTGACACATCCATCTGGCAAAATAACTAAATCAAGAATCACCTCTGGAAATACTTTTGACAAAAATTATTTCCTAGAATGATGTTGTAACATTGTTCAATTAGTCCCCATACATTAGGTACATGATACCCTCTCTCACTTTCAGTCAAATATAAAACAAAAGATAACTTTTAAAGAATACTATGTAGGTCTGGGATTGTGGCTCAGCAGTAGAACACTCGCCTAGCACTGGCAGGACCTGGGTTCGATCCTCAGCACCACATAAAAAAAAATAAATATTAAAAAAAGGAATACCATGTTAAGCTTTAATGTTTAATTAATAATTCACATATTCAAAGATGGTAAGTTAAATGACAATTTAAATGAAATTCAAAAAATTGAGTACCTAGTCCTGGGTTTGTGATATACATTTCTTTAGGTACCTTTTAAATCTGTCTCATTATTGTTGGACATAAGTATCATATAAATTATAAGTACTTAAATATTTAATATTTATAAGATTTTATGATAGAATGATTTTTTAAATCAAATGTCAGTCAGCTAGTGTATGCTGAGGATTTACTGAGTATGAATTAATTTACTAAGAGCTGTGGAGAGATGGAAAAGAAGATGTAAATTATTTCAAAACCTAGACCTCAATGATTAAATACATTAGCTTTTCCTTCCAAGGAGCATAGCATCTAGAAAGAATAACAAACATAGTGTAAGAAAAGCTTTAACAATAACTATGAATTGGAAGCTGTAATGACCAGAGTATAGTTATGGCTCAATCAAAGCAGATAAAGAAAAGTGTCTGATGAAGCTGGCAGGGAGCCTTGTAGGACTTTTAGTTGGCAAAGAAAAGATATAGGAGAGTGACATTCAGGTCTGGAGCAAAGATTTGGATTTATGGGGAGAAAGGCATATTTAGATAATGGGATGTCTTCTGGTAAGACTTGGTAACTATGAGGCTATTAGTTTTAATGGATCTGAGAAAGCAGGCAGGATTGGAATTCTTTATAAGATTACTCCATATATTAAAAAATATGATATTTTAATTCTTATATCTACAACCGTCACTTATTAAAATGTAAAATTGAATTTCAGTGCTAATATCTGAGCCAAATAGGAGATGCTAGAAGGCTCACAAGTTCCTTTTGTTGTTTCAAAAACATTTATGATATCACTTTATGCCTTTGAGAATTAGGAAAGCACAAAAATAATAGTGGCTCAAAATAAATGAACACTTAAGAGATGCTTAAGTTACACAAATTAAGTAGGTTGTATTGTTAGTTGATAGTGGAAAACATACTGTTAACCTTTCTAGCTATGTCTATATGCTATGGAGATTTCCTCTCGCCTGAAAATTGTATAAACTGGAATTCAACAGTAGATTTCCTAGACATTGACTCAGTAATTCTAAATTAGTTCTAACCATGCACTCACATCACAGAGAGCTCTTTTTTTCTTTATTCTAGGGAAAAACACATATTATGCTAGAAGAATAAAATTTCCAAAATGATGTTGGTCACAATATAATGCAGTTCATTTTCTTTCCATTATCAAAACACCAAAGTATGCTGTTGACAGGGAAAGGACAAGAGTACATTCTGTTCTCATAATACAGTCAGGAACTGAACAATTTTTTTGTTGTTATTGACCAATGAACAATAAACTTTTGAGAACATTTATTTTGCTGAAAGAATAGATGAGCTTAGTCGAATCTATTGTGTCAATGAAAACCTAAAGTGTTTCTGAAAATGCATATTGCCAGGAATTCAGGTATCCAGTCATTTTCTTCAACAAGCTAGTATTTGCACAATGGATGTTGTAAATGAAATAATCACATTTTTGTATTTTCTTGGCTGCTTAAAAGGTTTGACCTTTACAGTATTTTTTTGCTTCTTAAAATAGTAATATAAAATTCTCAGAGTCTCTGTTCAAGTGAAGATGAAAATTCTTGATATGGCTTTGGTAAATATTTAGATTGAGATAAAATTTTATGGCTAAACATGTCTCTCAGCTTATTGGAATATATTAAATAATTATTAGGAATATTTTTCAAATGGTATAAAAGGGAAGTTTCCATGCTTTGCATTGACATAATCAAAAGGCATGTATGTATTCAGTTCCTGAAAATTCAGTGTCTGAAGAGCCGTCCTGGGAGCAGATTTTGTGAGTATATAAAGTATTGTGGTTACTCAGAGCCTCTCATTTAGTCACTAGTTTCCAGTTGGGCTCTGTGCTAAGTGTATTGCAAAGTCAAATTGGACAGGGAACTTCCTAGGACCTTACTTTAACTCTTTAAAAGTCTCAGTTTCCTAATACAACACATGAGATATTTTTTCCCTTGCCCTCTTAATGAAGATGTTAGCAAACTTGACAAAATTAAATGTGGTTAAAATTAGAGGCATTTACAGATGCATACACACACAAAAACCATAATACTCGTCCAAATAAGTTGTGCAAAAAATTTTTTTCCTATGTTTTTAACCAAATAACATTTACACAATTACTGGGAAAGGAAAATTTTGCATCACAAAATTTAACTTCAAATATAGAGCAGGTAGATTTACAGAAACTACTAGTTGTCTTAGCTAATTTTTGTTAATAGATAAGTAAATGTGTTCAATGTATGAATTTAGAAATACTTTCATTCTGAGAGAAACTTCTTCTTCTACATTGGAAGTCGGCCCCTACCTTCTCTGATAGAAAAGCAATGTTTAATTCACTCTAAATTCATAGTACTCTGAGGTATCCAATACTGGTCTAGATGTCAATAGGGATCTTAGAATTTGAATTATGGCTAAATTGATAGGAAACTGGAAAGAAGAATAAGTCATAATTATCCTTGTAAATAAAACAATTCACACCTATGGACAGGAGACAAAACTGCCAACGTAAGGACAACACTTGCTCAAAGACATCTGCTTGAACCATCCTACTAACTAATAATAGCTAGAGCCTCTCAAGGGAATCTGAATAAGGCAGAAGAATGAATTTATGAACACCAATGAAGGAAGCATTGCCTCTGACAGTGTCTTTATTAATTTGTTCAACAAAATAGATATGTATAGCAATTTCTTATTTCTTTTATTCTCAAAATACTGATATAAAGCTTTACTTAAATAAAATACTAACAGGAATATGTCTGATTTTATACAAAATATAGCTTAAAGGTGGTATAGGATATTGGTCCCTGTAGTTACTCTGATCTCTCCTCAGAAGTCCTTGAATATTGTGCTTCAAAAGTTTTTCTTATTATTTTGACAGTTTTCATGCTCATCACTGTGTCTTTTATTTTCTCAATGAATGAGATCGCATCAATGGTAAGGGGACCCTGATACTTATGTTTCAAATAGTATAAGAAAACTATACATCTCAAATCCATATTTGTAGCCTGGTGCTCTCTACTGAGGACAGGATCTAGATTTCAGCTGCTTACTGGGAAACTCCAGAATGATGTCCAAGAAGCATCTTAAAATCAGCATTCAGAAAAAAACTCAGTTCCTTGAATTTATTACCAAAATTGAAAAACTCTCTTCATGTAAACTGTCCTATATCAATAGCTATGGGAAGATGCTGATATCCATAAATCCCATCCTTAAATATCAGATACTCTAATTCCTAATTCTTGTCCACAATAAAATTATTTTCTAATTCTGATTCAATTATTTGCCTAAATTGCCATTGTTATCACATATTTATATTTAGACTTTATGATCCTGGAATATTGTGTCCTGTTCCTTAGGGTATCCCCAATTGTTAGTACAGCTTTAGATAGCCATTAAAAATCTGTAAGTGTGATTTTAGTGAATTCATTTTTCTACTTTCCTCAAACACGTTTAATGTTAAGGAAAATTTCAAGTATTGATGCCTTAAGTTCTTCACCAAAAGGTGGGGGGAAAAGAATAGTATTTTGCATATTTTTCTTTGTCAACAAAGTAAGAAATGACTTACTAACAGAAACATCAATTAGCTTGTTAGAATAAGGAAAGAAGGAACTGCAAATGTAGATAAAAAAAGGGATTGGGGCATAGCTCAGTTGTAGAGTACAGGTTTAGCAACTTAAAACCCTAGGTTGGATCCTAGCATTAAAAAACAAAAAACAAGTAGCTCTTTATCCTTTATTTTTTTTCTATATCTTTTAGGGGAAAACTGAACTCATTACAATATTGTCCCATAAGAACAGTTTGCTATTTTTAAATTTAATAGACATTAAAGACATTGCCTCAGATGAGTCAATGAATGAACATCTTCTGATTTCAATTTTGAATTGACTTCATCACTCATGACACAATCAGCACTTTTATAAATATTCTATTTATGAAAGGTATATTTATAGGCAATGTAAGAGAATTCATCCTCTCCCTATTTTAATTAAGGAAGCCAAGCAGAGACTAAATTAAACCTGATTTGCATGACATGTTACTTGCTGTATCTTGAAGTAAACATGGCACACAAAGAAAACGTGGTCTTAAGAAAGGACCAGATTCTTAAATTTCAAAATAAAGGAGTGGATTAAAGTGTGATAACAGTCAAAACTTTTAATGCTTTAATTATGAAACTCACCATGTCCTTTCACAACAATTCATTAGAATTTGGAACAGAAGTCACATTTGTTCAGGACCATGCTTTTAATCACTCTCCCATGAGAAAACTTCTACTACCAATAACCAAGTGAAGATATTTCTTTCCCATTTATCCCTTCACCAGTGGGCCCTTCACCACTTTAGAACTTGTTCTCTCTTATCCTCAAAAAAATTCTCTTTTTTTCATCACCAAGTTATATATATAAGGAGAATTGTCTCAGAAATATCTGGCTTTATAGATTGAAATAGACTAGAATTCAAGGGCTAATGGAAAATCTAATATGAATCCTGCCTCTCTAGAGGAAGACAATATCTTTATAATATAAGAAGAAATAAGCTGTTTTTATTTTAATGTATTTTGTGTGGTACTATCTAATCTTTAGAGAAAGGATCTGAACCTGCAGTCCTCTGGGAGCAAAATCTGTACAGTCAAAACAGTGTTGTGAAAGTCATCTTCAAACTTTGGAGATTACATTTAAGGAAATACCTTATTATAAGGGGAGCAGGACTCTTTGATGGTTGGCATCACACTTGGAGGGAGACGGCACCACACTTTAACCATTGACTTAATGGTGAATACTAATGGGTTAAGTAATACAGCAAGCAAGAAACAGCAACAACAATCTGAAGATTCGGAAGACTCGGGGGTCAGGGAGGACCTTCCTTCTCTACTCCTGAGCTGTCCCTGATGCCACAGTCTCCCTGCCCTAGGAGGGTACAATCCTAACCTCAAATGATGAGTGGAAGGGGAAGCTCAGTGCAACAGCTCAGCCCTCCATGTTTCCTTCCTCTTGGGAGTGAACTGTCTTAAGGAACACACTTTCTACTCTGCAACTTGGGGGTATGTCAATCTATGTAATTAAGGCAATCACTGGGAAACCTACTTGTCATAGGTACAAGTGATATACTCTTATGTCAATTTTATTAATAAAAAGGAAATATTTGACCACCATCTGATTTATTCTTCTGTCTTATTTTTCACTTGGTTCAGAACGATGGCAAATAAATTGAGGAACATATTTTTGAGAGTTCTCAGATTCAGGTTTACTAATACCTTCAAATTTGTTCTGAGTACTAAAAACAAAACATTTATTTGACATTAAATGTTATAGGGCATGAAAAAATGCTGAACACATCAGTACAGTGCCTCTTACATGCTTACACTGCCCTTTCTCCTTTACCACCAGTTCCTAGAGTTGCTGCTGCTGCTAGAGCTACTACCAATACTGATTACTACTACTGGTATTTACTACATGTGAGAAAACAATTCAGGATATACGTCATCAACAATTGTTAACTATTTTCTTCCATTATGTTTTTACAATAGCTTTTAGTTTTTGTTGCTTTACAATATTTGTGAAGGTTGGTAATGAACACTGAAAATTGCTTATGATTCTCAAGGTGGAATTATCTTTTACTATTACTAACTTCTTCTGTAACTCTTGTACTTCATTGAGTCTGTACAGAATGGATGTGGTAGTTCCCTTCATGAATAATTGGATGTATACAACAGGTAACAGTATCTTCTTAGGCTGAATACAGAATTTTTTAACACTTCTAAACATTTGTCAAACTTGAGTATGAGTGTAAAAAAGACTAATTTTCTTGAATGAGAACATGAAGTATGTCTCTGTGCCATTCATTGGGATGATCCTACTTGGTTTATTGAACTTAGTAAATATATCAAAGTGCTATAGACCGGGTCCCTCAAGTGCCATACAAAGGCTACAGGTTTGCTTTTCATAAGAAAGGAAGGAAGAAGGAAGTAAGGAAGGAAGGGGGGAGGGTGGGAGGGAAGAAGGAAGGAGAAAGAAAAGGAAAACGGAGGGAGAAGGAAAGAGGGAAATGGGAAGGAGAGAGAGAAGGAAGGAAGGAAGGGAGGGAGGGAGGGAGGAAGGAAGGAAGGAAGGAAGGAAGGAAGGAAGGAAGGAAGGAAGGAAGGAAGGAAGGAAGGAAGGAAGGAAGGAAGGAAGGAAGAGAGGAAGGGACAACTTTCTGACTGAGTCACAGCTTCTACAATCATTCTGTTCTGAAATCTAATAAATTTGGCACAGAGAACGTGACTCCCCTGTTCTAAGTCTACTTGAACAACAATGACCCTAGCTCATTTCTCTAGGTGTGCCAGACCCTAGCTCATTTCACAGAGTGCCAGTTCTTTTAGGCCTTCCTGCAGCATATTGATGCTTTGATGATAACAGAATTCTGAAAATACCTGTTTTCTTCTCTGTCATTGAATTCTGCCAGCACAGACACAGGATACAAATGATTTTGAAACAGGCTTTTATAAAGGTTCTCAAAAGACTTTAAGCCACATTTATATTCCTTGAACTTTCATCCGTACCCTGTCCTCTTAAGAAATTCTGTTTTTTCCCGTTGCTACCCACTTGCTAATCTGCTATTATTTTATTTTTTGCTTTAAAACATAAAACTTAGGATAATTTCATTATTGTCTCTCTTTTTAAAAATATGTTTAGCTGTTGATGAAACTTTATTTATTTGTTTGTTTATATGTGATGCTAAGAATTGAACCCAGTTACATTAAATGGAAATCTGTTGAATTGAAGTCTATTGTTTTATTTTATGTGGGGCCACTGTGTGCTGCAAAAGTGCCATTCCATAGCATTGTCCTTTCATTTGTCTTTCAGTTTGAAAACTGAACATCCATCTAGATGATATTTATATGGTCTGCATTTTAGGTATTCTGTTCAATCTTTCTTTCCTCATGGCTTTTCTTAACTTCCATGAGTCGCATATTCATGCTGATTTTGAATGTTCATAACCCATTAATAAATCAATTATCAGTATAACAATGCAATTAAACTACAAGAAACCTTTTGAATGGAAAGTGTGTACTGACAATGAACCTTGTGCTGTACCTTTTTGTAATTATATTTTTTGTGTGTCCACTTCTCTCAGCCTTAGTTTTCTGAAACCAGTGAATAACAAGTGAAATAAACAGTTTTTCAGAGCTCTTTCAAGGTGATTTTATAATTTCCCCATGATGTGAAAATTGAACTGTTATTGCCATAACTGTTTAATACTGAAGCAGCATATTTCTAGAATTTTGTTGTAATGAAATTAAAAGTTATTGAAATTATATTGTGCTATTTTGTTTGGATAGTCTGTCTTACACACTATAAGATGAATATGTTCCTGGACTTATAGTACATGCATAACAGCATATAAAGCATGAGATACTTGAACAACTAAATTTTACAACTGCCATAGTAAAGAGGTAGTATAATCTTGCTATTCAACTTTTGTTAAAGGATTTTACCAAGACCTATTTAATAAATTTAACATTTAACTATATAGAACTCTCATTTCTACTTGACTTGCTACATTTTTGTTGAATATGTAACTGACTAAATAGATGATTTGTTTCACCATCCTGAATGAAACCTTTCAGATTAGCTGGTTCTCATCTACCATTTTAGGACAAAGTATATAAATAAATGCATACAGATTTATGAATTTGCTTATTCAACAAATTCATGGTGAGTTCATCTTAGGTCAGAGATCTATGGTAACTGAAGAATGCAAAGATATATAACACATGTTTTCTGTGTAATAAAAATAATATGAATTCTAATTACTGCCCAGTATTTCTAATAGTTATTAGTTTAATGAAAGTGCACTTCATCTGAAAAGAACATATAATGAGACATGAACATGGATAGAGCGCTGATCTAAAACAACCTATAGCATCTGTCAGGAGTGGTGCCATGATAGGTTCTCATGGAGCTTGCAGAAAAGATGAATTCTAGCTAGAAAAGACTTTGTTTACAGTGGTTCTTATGAATTAGGAAGGTTTTTATTTCTCATGATAAACTAGGAAGGGAATACAGTCAAAACTTAAGAAGTTGGATTTGGAAGAAGACCAAGTCATTCAAATTATATTACTTAAACATAAAAGTCATTACACCATTTGAAACTTAAGAAGTGATACAATTATTTGTGCATAAAAGCATAGTTATTACCTTCTTAATTACCATACATATGGCTATTCAAATCTATTTCCATAACTACTCAGACAGCATGCTACTCTGATGGAAAAAACACTCAATATGTTCAAGTTGGTTATTTTTAACATACTGCAGCAATTATGTTACATGGTGATACAGACAACCAGAAATCTTCCAAGCTTAAAAATAAATTTAACTCGATTATCCATGAGCACTCAAACACAATTTAACACATGATGCTATTCATCAAGAATAAGCCACTTAGAAAAGTACTCATCAACATGTGCCAATTTTGCCAAAACCTATAAATAATTGTGCCTGGAGTTGATTAGATTCTATTCTTTATCCACAGTATTTTAAGCCAAGAAATTTTTTGAATGGGTTTAGAGTCTATCAACCTCTTCCTATCTGCCACCACCACATCACATCACAAATAAATCCTGTTTTCAGAATTTGGCAGTGAAAATCTTTTAGTAAATCACGGTGAAAAAAAAAAAAACTATTGAACAAATTGTGGACCAGTATTCAACCTCTATGTCAAAGTATCGTTGATAGCACTCATTTTCTGTTAACTTTTAAAGTATCTAACTACACATTTTTATGAAACTTTTCAGATTACTTTTCTTTTTGTTCTTTAAAGGAAAAGATTTCACATGGGATGTGAAAAGTATTTCCATTCACTGCTTCAACTTTTACAAATATTATTTATTTATTTGTTTGCTTATTTATTTTTATTGTAATTTGTTATATATGACAGCATAATGCATAACAATTCATATTACACATATAGAGCACAATTTTTCTTATATCTGGTTGTATATAAAGTATATTCACATCATTCATGTCTTTATACATGTACATATGGTAATGATATTCATCTCATTCCACCATCTATTTTACCATCTTCCCCCTCCCTTCCCTCCCTCCCCTTTGCCCTATCTAGAGCTTGTTTAATCTTCCCATGTTCCCTCACCCTATCCCACTATGAATCAGCCTCATTATATCAGAGAAAACATTCAGCATTTGGGTTTCTGGAATTGGCTAACTTCACTTAGCATTATCTTCTCTAACTCCATTTACCTGCTAATGCCATGATTTTATTCTCTTTTAATACTGAGTAATATTCCATTGTGTATATATGCCACATTCTCTTTATCCATTCATCTACTGAAGGGCATCTAGGTTGGTTCCACAGTTTAACTATTGTGAATTATGCTGCTATAAACATTGATGTGGCTGTGTCCCTGTAGTATGCTGTTTTTAAGTCCTGTGGGTATAGACCGAGAAGAGGGATAGCTGGGTAAAATGGTGGTTCCATTCCCAACTTTCCAAGGAATCTCCATACTGCTTTCCATATTGACTGCACCAATTTGCAGTCCCACCAGCAATGTATGAGTGTGCCTTTCCCAGGATCCTTGCCAACATTTATTGTTGTTTGTCTTCATAATATCTGCCATTCTGAATGGAGTGAGATGAAATATTAGAATAGTTTTAATTTGCATTTCTCTATTTGCTAGAGATGTTGAGCATCTTTTCATGTATTTGTTGATTGATTATCACTACCTCTCATCATTATGAAACGTGTCTGTTCAGGTCCTTGGCCCATTTATTGATTGGATTGTTTGTTGTTTTTGGTGCTTAGCTTTTTGAGTTCTTTATATATCCTAGAGATTAGTGCTCTATCTGATGTGTGAATGATAAAAATTTGCTCCCAAGATGTAGGCTCTCTATTCATCTCACTAATTGTTTCTTTTGCTGAGAAGAAGGTTTTTAGTTTAAATCCATCCCATTTTTGATTTTTTATTTTAACTCTTGTGCTATAGGAATCTTATTAAGGAAATTGGGGCCTAATCTGACGTGATGGAGATTTGGTCCTACTTTTTCTTCTAACAAATATTTGTTTTCAGGAGTGAGAGCAGAGAGGTTGGCAAGCATCCAAGCCTACAAACTGCACAAGATGGGACAACAGCTAGGTACCTCTCACACAGTAAGCTGTGGTTTTTAAGAATTGTACCACAGGGGCTGATGTTGTGGCTCAGTGATAGAGCACTTGCCTAGCATGTGTGAGGCCCTGAGTTCGATCCTCATCACCACATATAAATAAATAAAGATATTGTGTCCATCTATAACTAAAAAAAAAATTTTAAAAAGAATTGTACCACAGGAGAAGTAGAAGCAGAACTCAGACCACCACTCTTCCCAATTCTTTTGCAGAAAAATGTCTTTCTGGATTTAAATTGAACAGAACAAACTGAGATGTAAAATATAAGCCAACACTGATAGGAAAGTATCCTATGATCCAGGGGCCCACAGAATTCAACCCAAAACTTATTTTAAAGTTTTTATTTTTTAATTTTTAATTTTTTATTGGTTGTTCAAAACATTACAAAGCTCTTGACATATCGTATTTCATACCTTAGATTCAAGTGGGTTTAGATTTGTGATAAATGGGATAGCTTGTAAAAGCAAACTTATTGAGGTGGTATAGGCACTGGATAACACATAAAATCTCAGGCCAGTGGAAGCCATGGCTCCATCACTTCCTAGTAGTAAAGATACATTCTTTTAACTTCTCTCCTATTTAGTTATTTTTGTCTTAGTCTGGGTTGTGTTTTTATAACATAATAGATGTTGAGTAAAATATAAACAAAAGATTTAATTGTGATGGGAAGAGATCCCTGGTTGTATCTCAACACAGTAGATGGCAATACATGAAAGGAGCACATGCAAGATGGAAATCACACAGCAGGAGAGGAAGCAGAAGAATGAGCTGAAGAAACCAAAAATGTTGTGAAAACCCCGCTGTTATGGTGATCCATCCAATCCAGAGAGAAAAGCACCAGCCCTTCTTAGCTAACTAATCATCTCTTAGAGGCGCCATTACCCAGCACCACCACGCTGGGACCACATTTCCAATACATGAATTTTTGAAGAACAAACCATATTCAAATTGTATCTTCCTTCGGTAAAAGGGGGTTTATAATTTTTAAAAAAATACTTCATCAACACACTATCATGAAGGTTAAATAAAATTATGTACATACATATATATAATACTTAAAAGAGTCCATGGCGCATATTAGATGCTAAATAAGTGTTAATTTGTATTGCTATCCATTGAAAGGAGGCTGCTTTTACTGCAGGATTTGGTGAAAGACTATGTTGAAACAAGATTGAGATTTTATTTAGAATAATTTATACTCTTCATGTATGTATAATATGTCAAATATACTCTACTGTTATGTATAACTAAAAAGAAAAACAACAAAAAAAGACTAGGTTGATAATATTTCATGTATACATGCATGTATATTTGTTTATATTTAAATATACTGGCAGGAAGTAAAACATAAAACTTTGGATGTATCTGTATTATGCCATTAAAATTATTTTTTCCATGCTTTAATATGTTATTAATCATGAAATATTTCAAATAGTATCAGAAAATAGTTATTAAAGTTCTTAACCCACCCAATAAAACATGCTTAGTTTTTTATTAACAGATATGACAGTCAACTAATAATAAAAATAAAGTAATTAAAGCCAGTCTCATTGGCACAATCCTGTAATACCAGCAGCTCAGGAGGCTGAGGCAGGAGGATCTTGAGTGCAAAGCCAGCCTCAACAAAGGTAAGATGCTAAGCAAGTCAGTGAGACCTTGTCCATAAATAAAATACAAAATAGAGCCGAGGATGTGGCTCAGTGGTTGAATGTCCCTTAGTTCAATCCCCAGTACTCAAAAAAATTTTAAAAAATAAATAAAGAAAATAATTAAAATAGCAGTTGACACTTATTCAGTAGTCTATGTTCTGTCTTGAAAAATCTATATTATATTATATATATATTACATATTATATATATATTACATATTATATATATATTAACTTGATATACTCAAAATAATACTATAACATGATGTGACTTTTAAAAAATCTTGTTTTCAAAATAAATCTAGATGTATGGAAGAATTATAAGGATAGTATAGAAAGCTACCTAGCCCCTTTTTTCAATTTCCCTAATATTGCCATAGGTGTTAGTCAGCTTTCTATTGCTGTGAGAAAATACCAAAGCAAATCAACTTAAAAGAAAGAAAGGTTTCTTCTAGCTTTAAGTTTTAGAGGTTTCAGTCCATGGTTGTTTCGCTCTGTTGCTTTTAGTCCTGCAGCAAGGTAGTCCATCACAGCAGGAAGCACAGCATAGAGCAATGATGCTCACTCTATCCTAGTCAGGAAGCAACCACAGAGGGAGAAGAAGGGTTTGGACCTAGTACACCTTTCAAGGGCATGCCCCTAATGACCTAATGTCCTTCCCCTCAAGCCCTGCTCCTAAAGGTTTCACTACTTAACAACAGCACCATGGGCTGAGTACTAAGCCTTTAATCTAAGTAGTCTTTGGGGGAACATTTAAGATCCAGAAAATAGCAGAATCTTACACTTGGTATATTTATCAAAACTGACAAATTAACATTAACGCAACACTGTTAACTAAAATGCAGGTTTTATTTGGATTTCACAAGCTTTTCCCACAACTGTCTGTAGCACAATCTAATCCAGGATATCCTATTGCAAATACTATGTCTCCTTAATCCCCTCTAATCCTCTCATCTGTGGCAGTTTCTCAGCTTCTCTTTGGCTTTCATGACCTTGACACTTTTAAAGGTAATTTTGGAATGCCCCTTAATTTGAGTTTGTCTGATATTTTCTCGTGATTAAAGTAAGAACACAGATTTTAGTAAGTATTCTTCTCTCATTATATGAGAGGGTATTCGATCACAACTTGATGTAAACTTTGATTTTTTTTTTTTTTGGTTAATATGTCAGCTAGATTTCTCCATTGCAAAGTTCTGTATTTTGATTTGTTTAAACTGTATTCCTTAAAACTGAGTTACTTGGTCCAGCCTTCACTCAAAAGGATAGAAACTAAACTCCAACTCCTGAAGAGAGGAATATAAAAAAAAAAAAAACTGTGGATATGAATTAAAATCATCATGAAAGTCAATAATAATTGGGGGAAATAATTGTGGTCATGCAAATTTTCAAATTCTCCTTAAAGTTTCATCCATTAATTTTAAAACTCCTATATGAATCTTGCCATGAAACAGCAATTACAACAACGACGTTCTCACTGTGGATTTCTACTTCTTTCATCCCTTCTACATTAATTATTTGGAATACTTCTGAAGGAAGACTTGTGCTTTTACCCACAAGTTATTTATTTGTTTTATCAATTATTTATAACAATATTTTATTATTTAAATTATTATTATTATTATTATTATAAAACATTGTTTTATTACTTGTATTATAATTCAGTAATACCATTATTTATTTCATTGGTCAAATATTTCCAGCTTTGGCCATTGGAAAAATTTTGCAATTGGCTGCTCTGTCACTTAGACATGCCTCTAAACTCATCGATTTCTTGCCCCAAACACAGAATCAGCTATTTTTTATAAAACACTGCTTCTTAGTATTGGAGAATGGTTGTTAGAAAATAAAATCATTACTGATATGCAGAAACTAATCCAAAATAAGGGGAGGAAGATTAAAATGGAAGAAAGATCAGTGGAGTAGATGAAGGGGATAGAAGGGGAGGAAGGAGGGATGGGATAAGGAAAAAACATGGAATGAATCTGACCTATATACATGTATGTACATAATCTTTCTATGTACATCTATGAATATTCCACAGTGAATCTCATCATCATGTATATCTATAAGACACATACACATAATAATCATAATGATAATCAATAAGTAAATAGCCAAAGGATCAGTAAAGTACAGGAAAGGGAAATGAGGTGGGAAGAGAAAAGAGAGGAGAGAAGAAGGGAAGGAAGGAAAAGGGAAGTAGAGGGACTGAATTAGAACAAATCATATTCCATGTTTTAATAATTTTGTCAAAATGAATCCTAATGATATGTAAAACTAAAAAGAACCAATAAAAAGAAAAAAGGAAAGAAAATGAGGTCATTAGTTAGGTATGTTCATGCTACTGAGGTGCCAGTGCTTCCAGGACATCTTAGTAGCTGGAGCTGTTTTGTGTATATCTATAGCTATTTCTGGATCTGTTATGAGCATACACCAGTTGAATAAACATGAGTTTATACTGTTATTTATGACTCTCGTCCAACACCACAGTATTATCATACTTTCCCGTTTATTTATAACTCATTTTCTCTGATAGTGAGAAACTTGGTTACCATTATCATTATTTATTTATTTGTTCAATCTAGTATACATGCAAAGTAGTCTCAGAATTGTAAAAGGTACCCCTTGAGGAATGAATTTACCAAATAAAAGAGTGCTTATTATACGTCATTTTTGTCACTAGTTTTACAAAAGCCAGTCAAAACAATAGTTTCCAAGGTTACTTAGTACTGTCCCTTTTCCCATCTTTTAGTGAGCTCATCATCCACATGTCACATAAGTCATAGTAGGTCTTTTATCTTGGGATTCTTGACATTACCATTGATTTTTAATTTGCATACAGATAGGTTTGCTTATTGAGGTTTTGACAAATGCATTGTTATGTATCCACAACTACAGTATCATACAAACCAATTCCACCATTCTAATATTCTAATTTTTTTTGTGTGTGTCTCCTTCTTAGTTAATTCTTCTCCCACAGCCTTACCCACTTTCTGTCACTGATCTGTGTTCTAGCCTATCATTTAACTTTTCCAGAATATCATTTGCATGGAATCATATGATAAGTAGATTTTTTTCATGATTCCTGTAACTTTGAAAAATTAATTATAATGTAAAAACTGAAATTCTCCTTTTCAAGATATTTTTTTAACAAAAATAAGCAAAAGCAACCTTTTGCTGTGGAGAAAGACCATCTTAAAATACTTTAAATAATTTTTAGTTTGAATAATGAAAGTGAGTCATTTCTAAATCTCTCAAACCTACATTCTTTAAAAAAAAACCTGAAAATAGAATTTCAAATGCATTTTTTAAATCATTCTTTAGAACTAGAAAAGTTCATTATCATTCCAATGAACTTATGAGAAAAACTAAGAACAGGAAAGTTGAAAAGTATGGCCAAATGTTCAGAGTTACCATTTTGCTTTTGTGCCAGGGATTGAAACTAGCACTTAACAAGTAAGCTTTATCTTCTGCACCCCCCCCCTTTTTTCTTTGTTTGTTTGTTTTTGTTTTTTGTTTTTTGAGACAGGCCTAACTAAGTAACTGAGGCTGGCTTTGAACTTGCAATTCTGTCTCAGTCTCCTGAGCGGCTGGGATTACAGGTATGCACACTGTGCCTGCCAAAAATAATCAACTATATTTTTTATAATTCAAAATGAGTATCTATTTTACTAAACCCTGTCAATGGTGTATAGCCTTTTAGATGTATGTGTCCTTAAGATGTAACTTTTTTTCAGATATGCCAATAAGTAAAACAAAAATAAGCAGAACTCAGTGCCAAGATTTGCACTCATTTTATGAAAATAATTAAGTATAAATTTTAAAAATATGAAACAAATTCAGTCATACTACTTTTATTGTGCATTTCTTATTAATAATTATAATCAAAATATGTTCAAATATAATTAAATTTAGGTAATTTTAGCTTTTTAATGCATCTTCTTGGGTATGTTTTTTAAAAAAATAATGCATTGGAAATATAAAGCAAAAGTATGCAATTTATAATAGGCACCCAGATATATTGGGGTAAAGTTTTCTAAAGGTTTTTACTATAGACGTGCTCATAAAGAGAGTCTAGTCCTCCGAAGAACAGCAAAGACTCAAGCCCTAGGAATGTAGAAGCTGCGCGAGATATCTGTGCATTCCCTGTGGAATTCTTGGTCTGCATTGTGGTTACTATACTTATAGACATGTTTATCCATGTTTAAAAAAATAAAAAGGAACTGTTAGGTACTGTTAGTCATTAAGCAAATGGTTAGAATAACAGTAACTGGGAGAAACAATGATAGATGATAGTTCCTGTTGGTGTAAGACTCCCCTCCACCCCCAGCCCATGGCTGAATGTCGCCAAAGAGCTGGCGGCTGCTGGGAGAATGCTGTTTTAAGAATTCCTAGGGAACAAAAAAAATAGAAGCTTTCAACCTCCCCATTAAAATTGTTTTTACATATCACAATAAGGACAAACATTCTGACAAAGCTTCCCCTACAATCAGACACTAGAATGGCAATATGTAAACCAATGGAAATGTAACTGATGTAACTGTTGTGATTCAGTAATCTGTATACAGGGTAAAGGTGGGAGTTCATAACCCTTTTGAATCAAACTGTGAAATATGATATATCAAGAAAGATGTAATGTTTTGAACGACCAACAATAATTTTAAAAAAATAAAATAAAATAAAATAAAATTTAATGCATCATAAAAAAAAATGTGTACTGCAAACCATAGGTTCATTTAAAGTTATTTAATAGCAGAATCCTTTCACCTGTAGCTGTAGTTTCACTTTTGTATTTGTGACATCAAAATGCATTACTAGTATAGCATTCATATATTTCTGGATTTTTAATCACTCTCTGAAGACATGTTTTTGCTCTTATTGGATAAATTATTAGATTAAAAATCAATGCCATGTTGTTTCGATTTTCAGCCTTCCAATATGTGAGCTAAAATAACTTCTTTCTTTATAAATCGCCCAGCCTTAGGTATTCCGTTGTAACAGTGAAAAAAAAAAATGAACTAATAAAATATCCTTCTGTGGATTCCAATAGCATTTATTGACAACAACCTCTAATCAGTTTGCTTTCTATAGAGGACTACTCAGAGGATGTTAATAATGAACAATTCATACATTTGAATCAGATGGGATATATGTCAGAGTCATTGTACTGTCATGTGTAACTAATTAAAACAAATAAAAAATTTAAAAAAAATAATGAACACTTCATTTACATTGTGCTTAAATATGGTGTTTTCAATCCAGCCAGAGACATGATAAAATGATAAAGCAAGGATTTGAGAACTGGAATCCTAAATTCTTCCTCTACCATTATTTTTCTATACCTCAATGTAAAATGGAATTTAACAAAATGCTGACATGGACTCCTCCTATTGTGCTCAGTTTAAGATGGCAGTTTACCAGGGTCAAAGACTAAATGTCACTATTCCAGAGGTTGAAATGACCTTGTTTCTTATCAATGTGAGTAGAAGAAATCAAATTTCTACTTCTGAAATATAGTCTATTTTAGAAAATATTTTTCCTTCATAACAAATCTAAAATAAGGAATCATTTTCCTCTTTTTAAAAAACTTGCTTTCTTGCAAAGGCTTTATTTAATCTGTCAAGAAACCCAAATTATGTAGGAGTATTGAAAGAAGTTTAGCAATATTTACACTGTATGAAATGCCACAAAATGTACTCTATAAGATTCACCTTTGTGATGGACATCATTATACAAATTACATGTATGAAGACTTGAATTGGGTGTCAACATACTTTATATATAAACAGAAATTTAAAAATTGTGGTATATATGTGTATTAAGAATTGTAATGCAAAAAAATATAGCTTTACCTTAGATTAGGTAGAAGGAAGTGAAAGAAGGGGAAGGCAAAGTATGTGGGGATAAGAAAGATAGTAGAATGAAACAGACATTACTACTTTATGTATGTATGTGACTGTATGACCAATGTGATTCTACAATATGTATATTCAGAAAAATGAGAAATTATATCCCATCTATATATGATATATCAAAATATATAAATGCATTCAACTGTCATGTATAACCAATTAAAACAAATTAAATATTAAAATAATTCACCTTTGCATAAGGGAACTCTTTTACAAGGTTTAAAGTCTTAAAACTTTTTAAAGACAATGTTGAAATCATCGTTTTCATCTTTATCTTTCATATTTCTGCAAACTGTTTGAATTCTTTTTGAATTCTGATTCCATTCCTTTTTTGTCATTCATTCTCAAATATTTAATATGTTCAACAGGTTTAGAGAATTAATTTTCATCTAAGGGCTTTGAGAAAAAATATAAATTTTTGTATCTCTTCATTTCCAAAATATTTTCTTAAGGCTGCGTCATCATGGGAATGACATCAAAGTAGGAGATAAAATTAGGAGGCCACATCATCTCACCTACGTGGCTTAGCTTCTCAGAATTCACTTTGCAAAATTTCTAGAGAAGAAATTACACAATTTGTATCAAATTGGAAGAAGAGGAACAGTTTCTAGGTCATCCAAATATATTCAAAAGACATCAAGGAAAAAACCTTATGTAATCTGTCAACATTCTCCTCCATTTTTCTTATTTGGTTACAGTTGAAAATCCATCTTGTAAATTGAAGCTGTACTTGCTTGATGCCACTAAATCAAATGCAGTATCAAGTTTTCATCAATAGGAGATGTGAGTGATTTTCTAATGTGAACAATTTTCTAAAGACTACAAAGAGAAGCAGTCATCTCTGTCAGGAGCCCAGTTGATTTAGGTTTGGTTCAGTACTTATAGGGTAAAAAAAACACTAGTTTCATGAGACACTCTGATGAAGATGCAAGGGAAGGAATCTCTAATCTGAGTCAAATAAATGAGGAGAAATTGTGTCTACAATATTCCCTTCCCTGAGATTCTCAGTGTAGAATAGCTTATCCGAGGCTAAGATGGTTTTCCTTATATTTTTCCATTTGTTTAAAGTAGTTTTTAGTTATTTTTACTAT
Source organism: Ictidomys tridecemlineatus (assembly GCF_052094955.1). Classification (NCBI taxonomy): domain Eukaryota; kingdom Metazoa; phylum Chordata; class Mammalia; order Rodentia; family Sciuridae; genus Ictidomys; species Ictidomys tridecemlineatus. Next base: position 226,612,639 of record NC_135477.1, read on the forward strand.
ATGCTTACACACATACACGTATGCTAGAGAGAGTGGTTAAGTGTTCTGTGGAACTCGCTTTGGCAAATGGTGATCTTGTCACATACTAGGGTGCCCCCTTCTAAAAGAATCCCAACAGGTATATGAGTGAATATATTTGAAATAGAATTTTTCATGAGAGTTGAATATTCACACTATTTCATGTTCCTAAATGAATTTGGAGTTTACCATTGTTGAGTTGAAAATTTAATTATAAATGTCTTTCTTTTCTCATGCTTTCTCCTTGTCCTAGATAATATTATTTTAACTACTATAATGTAGAAATTTTTGTGCATGCATATAAAAGTACATAGACAAAATTATAAAAATAAAATCTACTTATTTATTTTATATTAAGTTCAAAATTATTGTTAATACTATAAAAATACCCTACTCAAAAAGAAGTTTCCAAAGAATCCAAATTTAATACACTTCGATTTTTTATAGAGTATTTTGAGAAGATCCATATATCATCATAAATAAATTGTTTACTTTGAGAAATGACATAAAACAGTCTATATTTCAGACTAGCTATTTATCTTTATTCAGTCAAATGAGGATTTGAAAATAATATTGCTCAGAAAATCGTTAGTTAGCATGCATCAATCCATGAAAAAATGATTGTGTTTTCAAAGATATTGATTTCTTGTGTGAAAGCAATTTAACAAATAAGAGGATCTCAGGCTCTGTACTATAATACTACAATTTTTTTTAACCTTGGAGGACCCAGTTCTGCTTTAATAACATTTTTTAAAATATAACTCTTCCAGAACAGACCAAACAAGCTGGGTCACAAATGGCAAATAACAATATAGAGCATGCCAAAAGTGAAATAAGCACTCTTGATGTGGCCTTTTGTGTTTTATCTCCATCGTTCTGGGTTTCATCTCCACTGGTCCCAGGAACACCAAAGAGCAGCAGTGAGGCAGAACCTACTGTGAACATGGGTCTCTACTATGAACATGTATCTCAATAACTGGGCTGATTTTTACAGCCTGGCCTTTGCTAAGTGAGGATGACTGAACCAATATGTTTTTAATGATATTTTACTAGACATGAATTTAAGCATGAATATAAATAGCGATTCTCAAAGCACAGTACATTAAGCTCTAATACACATGTCCATTTTCTTTTCACTAGGACACCAGTTAGGATCTCTAAACAAATTGGCCAGAAACAGTGTGCTTTTTGCCCAGTCTCTTCTCATTATGCTTACCAACCCTGTTTGTCCTCAGTATACCCTATGCTACATCTTCTGCATTTGGTTTATTTGTTTGGGATCCATAGCTTAATAATTTTGCTAATAGATTGACCAGAGATTTTCTCAATTATGCAAAGCTGTTATGAATTGATGTCCATGGAGGTTTGATCCCAACAATATATCTACAAACTGCCTGCTGCATTTTTTTTAAAAAAAAAAAAATTGGATTTAGACCTGTCTAATCTTCTCATGTGTGTCCTATGTCACAAAAATGCAGGCTTCTGAGGCATGGCTGGGAAAAGGGTTATATTTCATTTTCTCAGTTATCTAACTGTGCTGCCTAATTGGATTCCAAGCTAAAAATGTTTCTCTTATTAATGGAATTATAAATACAAAGGCATTTCTTTTGTAACAACATTAGCTTCCCAAGCTGTCAGTGATCAGGATTTTCTTGTTTAATATGTCCAGCTTTATTTGACAATTTCTTGTGTGGGTTATATTAGCCTTGAGAAGATAACTGTGCTACATTCTCCCATTTCCTACATATCTTCTTCTTTGTCGTGAGGTGCTTTTAGAAGCTCTGAGATTTCTATTAGGCTTATAATCTTTTGGTGCCATAAGGGATACCTGAAAGAAGTATGGATTACTAATCCTTAACTGGCAGAAGTGAATATTCAACATTGATTCTCACAAGCCCTTTTTTTCTGTACAGTGTTCTTACTAAGACCTCTGGCATGTCAAGATTAATGCTCTCCATCCTTTCCCACTGGTTCTTTTGCCAAACTACAAACCTCCCCATTAGGTTTAAGTCAATTGGAACTGTGAACAACTCATGTCTTACCTGCTTCAAAATTCCAACATCAAACTCAGTTGAATGATAGCCACAGGTCAGTTTTCTCATACTGTTGTCTTTTATGCTCTCAACCTTCATTTTCATGTACTATATTTATTTTTTTAACTTGTCATTGAAATCTATTATTGACAAGTTATAACAGCAAAACAACAGACAATGAAATATGTTCCCAAGAAACTTTTGCCTCAAGAACATTGTAGAGTTTTCACTGATCTTAAATAAAAGTCACTTACTGAATTTTGAATTATTTGAAATAAACATATCCCCTGTCTATGTAAATATCCGATAGTACAGGGCTTCATAGTCATCTTACATTTAAAATAAAACTCCCTGACAATATCATGTTAGTTTATTAGGACTTTGCTGCCCTAGTAAAGATGAGTTGTATGCCTTCAACTGGTTGTATAAACCAGACACTGGGCAGAATGGTTTCTAAGACTGAAACAATCTTTTCAATTTCAGTAGTCATCAACATAGTTTAAGCAAATATGTGTTTTACATTAGTAATCAGTTCTATTTCTGCTTTTCTAAGCCTGTCCCCATATTCCAGAAACTGGGAGATGGGAAACTGCATTTTATAGAATCACTCAATAAGACTGAGGTCTGGCTTCCATGCCCGGGATTGTGAAAGAGGAGAAGAAGTAGAACCACTGCTCTCATCATTCTTGTTGAGCTGGAAAGGCTCAAGAACTTCAGCACTCAAATACCAGGAGGGTTTCCCAAAGCTTCTCTGAATCCTCCTACAAATCAACATTTCAAGACTTTTAGAGAACTAAAATTTTCTGCTGTTTTTGTAATTCTTTATTTCCTAAAGAGTATTGTTTTTGACTTATCCTGTAAATATATTTGGCAATAATCCAGTATTGACTTCCCTGACCTAAATACCCTGAGCCTTCTGACAGTTTTACATCTATAATCCCTCTTTTAAATCCCTTCCTGCTGAAACACGTTAGAACAGCATCTGTTCAAACAACTCACAGGGTATCTAAAGGAACCAGGATCCAGATCTTTTATCATAAGCCAGCCCCTTACTTCTTTCAAAAAAAAAAAAATAGTTTCTAATGGTTAACTTACTTAAACTTTGGTTTATCTCATCCTCAACAAACATGCAGGGTGGCAAAAGACAGCAGGTATTTTTTAAAATACCATTGAGGGGGACATCTTTATGATTTCTAAGTCTTTGACTCTATTTTTTGGGAAATGGTTAACATCCTTAAAACAGAAATTCTGAAACCAATCTGGAGAATCTTCAATTTGACGTAGTTATATGATCTCTCCAAACCTTCATTCTGAACAGTATAGAGTCATAATTATAAACAGAATGTTTAAAATACATTCCTAAAATTTGGATAAATAAAGAAAAGCTAAGAAAATATGATGCATGCATGTAGCCAAGAAATGAAGAACAAAATAGAGGAATCAATCAAAAATCTAAAATCCAGTGACAGGAGATGGGCATGGATTGAACACTGTATCTTACTACACAGGCTGCGAGATGATCTGCTGGCTCTTACATGACTATGATGGATAAGGAAGGGCATGTGCTGATTTAGGAGAGGAATCAGGCTTCATTAGCAGAATATGTTGTGGAAAATTATTCTATTTTCAATTCTAAGTTAATTGGACACTGTTTATACTTATACGTTTCATTAACAGAGCAGAGTTCCTTAGTAATTAAAATGTGAAAAGTAACCTTTTCTTTACAAAACAATACTTGTCTTTAATTTCCAATAAAAGACTCTGTCAGGTAAATGATTTTGCATTCTTGGAGGAAAATTAACTTTAGATCTTGAAAGGTTTCTATTAATGTGAAATATTCCACTCCAAGAAAGCTTAAATACCTTCACAATATAATGAGCAATCAAAAAGGAATGAATTAAATATCACTTTTCCTTGAGCTTATGTAGGAAATACTTCATATATCATAAATAAATTCCTCTAGTTATAAGTTTGAAAATGCTAATTGTAAATGCTAACATGATTCTTCTACATGATAATTCTTAATTATTATTCTTTTTCTTTATAAACATTTATAAGCTTGTTTTTGAATTAACATAGACTATATGTAATATTTCATATTAACATATATGAATATTAAAATAAAAATAAAATAATAGTTTAACAAATAATTAACTATAGTTTATATTATTTAGATTTAGAAATAATGTTTATTCCTCTGGAATAATTTAATATATATATATATGACAAGATGAAGAAAAATAGGAAACCTTAGAATCTCATTTCATACAATAATACTTTAGTTGTAGAATATACAAAAGTTGTGTGCAAAGTATACAAACTTACCAAAATTGGGTATCAAGAAACATTTTGTCTACAGTTTAGAAAGTTCAAGCCAATATTTGTGTCTTTATATATTATAAAGTTTCTTCATTTATCTTAAAAATAAGTAGCCCAGCCTACTGAGTTAGAGCAGAACAAAAAAAAACATATGTACAGATATATACTATATGACTATGTAGAGAGATAGATATATTTTCATTTAATTAAAAATAGCAAAAATGACCATTCAAGAAATATGAAGTAGCTACTCTGTTAATGAGTGGCAAAAGTTCTTAAAACATTATGAATTTGAAGATCCACCCACGCCAGCCTGTGCAGGTCCCAGGCACACAGCAGGCTCGCTCCACCACTCCTCTGGTGGGGCAGATGCCAGCCAGAGCCTAGCTTCTGGTGCAGGACCACCCCTTCTGACCAGCAGACTATGAAGGAGGCCAAGATCAAGCTCAGACCACCCACACAAGCCCTTGCAGGACCCAGGCTCTCAGTAGGCCCTGTTCACCCCTTCCCTGCAGCAGACACCCTCCAGAGCCTAGCCTCTGGTGCAGGACTGCCCCTTCCAACCATCAGACCACCAAGGGAGGTCAAGCCAAAAAGCCCAGATCCACCCACACCAACTTGCATAGGACACAGATCCAGGATGCAGTAGCATTCATTGAGGGACATCAGCAGGGTCTGGAAGCCCAACATCAAGGTGAGGTAGACAATCTGTATGGGTACTACAAGAATATAGAGAAGAAACTGTGATATCTCAGATCCACACTGCAAGAAAGGAAGACACATAGACAACATGAAAAAACAAGGGAAGGAAGTGCCCCCTCCCAAAACCAGGACACTGTAATAACAGAATCCGTGGACAGTGAAGTTGATGAAATATCAGAGAAGGAGTTCAGAAGGTTCATAAGTAAAATAATCTGTGAATTAAAGAATGACCCAAATGAGCAAATACAGGCAAAAATTGATCACTCTAAAAAGAGATGAGAGCAAATACAGGTAGCAAAAGATTACTTCAAGAGACAGAGACTCTGATTAAATGAAAATATATCTATCTCTCTACATAGTCAGAAATCCTTGAAATGAAAGATTCAATAAATCAAATAAAAAACTCCATAGAAAGAATAACCAACAGACTAGATCACTTGGAAGAAAGAACATCAGATAATGAGGATAAAGTATACAAACTGGAAAATAAAGTTGACCACACAGTGAAGATAGTTAGAAAACATGAACAGAACAGAACATCCAAGAATTGTGGGACAGCCTCAAAAAACAAATCTAAGGGTTATTGGTATAGAGGAAGGCACAGAGTTTCAAACCAAAGTAATTCACAATCTCTTCAATGAGATAATATCAGAAAATTTCCCAAGCATGAAGAGCAGATTGGAAAACCAAATACAAGAGGCTTACAAGACACAAAATGTACAAAATTACAGCAGATCTACACCAAGGCATGTTATAGTGAAAATACCTAGCATACAGAAAGAATAAGGATCGAATCTTAAAGGCCTCAAGAAAGAGGAATCAGATCACATATAGGGGGAGATCAATTCATATCTCAGCAGATTTTTCAACCCAGATCCTCAAAGCCAGAAGATCATGGAACAAAATATATCAAGCTCTGAAAGAAAATGGATGCCAACCAAGAATCTTATATTCAGCAAAATTAAGCTTTAGATTTGATGATGAAATAAAAACCTTCCATGATAAACAAAAGTTAAAATAATTTAAAACTAGAAAGCCTGCACTACAGAACATCCTCAGAAAAAATATTCTAAGAAGAGGAAATGAAAGACAATGTTGGAAATCAGCAGAGGGAGAGATTACACTAAAGGAAAATCTAATCAGAGGAGAAACCAAGTCACATTAAGTACCAAAAATAAACAAAAGTGGCTGGGTATCATGTCTCAATAATAACCCTGAATGTTAATGGCCTAAACTCACCAATCAAAAGACATAGACTAGAAGATTGAATTTAAAAAAAAGAAAGATCCAACAATATGCTGCCTCCAAAAGACTCATCTCACAGAAAAAGTCATATTCACAGATCGAAGGTGAAGAGTTGGGAAAAATCATACTACTCACTGGACTGTGGAAGCAAGCTGGGGTTTCCAGTCTCATATCAAATAAAGCATACTTCAAACCAAAGTCAATCAAAAAGGATAAAGAAGGACACTACATACTGCTCAAGGGAACCATACACCAACAAGACTTAACAATTATAAATATATATGCCCCAAACAATGGAGCAGCTATGTTCCTCAAACAAACTCTTCTAAAGTTCAAGAGTCAAATAGACCACAACACAATAATTTTGGGTGACTTTAACACACATTTTCATCACTAGATAGATCTTCCTAACAAAAGCTCACCTAAGAAACTATAGAACTGAATAATATAATCAATAACTTAGACTTAACTGATATATATAGAATATTTAATTTTTCAACAAAAGAATGCACTTTCTTCTCAACAGCACATGGATCCTTCTCTAAAATAGAACATATACTATGCTACAAAGCAACTATTAGTAAATATAAAAAAGTAGATATACTACCCTGCATTCTATCAGATCATAATGGAATGAAATTAGAAATCAATGATAAAATAAGAAATAAGATCCACTTCAACCCCTGGAGACTAAATAATATACAACTGAATGAACAATGGGTTACAGAAGACATCAAGGAGGAGATTAAAAAAAAATTTAGAGGTGAATGAGAACACAGATACAACATATCAAAATCTCTGGAACAGTAAGAAAGCAGTTCTAAGAGGAAATTTCATTTCATGGAGTTCATTCCTTAAAAGAAGAAAAACTAAAAAATAAATGACTTAACATTACATCTCAAAGCCCTAGAAAAAGAACAAATCAACACCAAAAGCAGCAGCAGACAGGAAATAATTAAAATCAGAGGTGAAATCAATGAAATTGAAACAAAAGAAACAATTGAAAAAAATGACAGAAGAAAAAGTTGGTTCTTTGAAAAAATAAATAAAATTGACACTTTATTTCAATTTTATTTGAAAAAATAAAATTGAAATAAAATTTTCAATTTTAAAATTAAAAATTTTATCATGCTAAGGGAGAGAAGGAGAGAGAAAACTCACAGAAACCCCAAAGAAAAAAGGTATTTGTGTCTCTTGTGTGGTTATTTTGTGCAGCCTAACTAGCCCAGTTTACCTGGAGTGACCCCTGAGCCTTTTATTTATGATCAGAAACCCAGCAAATTATGAAATTCATCCGGAAAAATAAGAGACCCAGAATAGCTAAAGCAATCCTTAGAGGAAGAGTGAGCAGGTGGCAACACTATACCAGACCTTAAACTATACTACAGAGCAATAGTAACAAAAACATCATGGTACTGGCACCAAAACAGACAGGTAGACCAAAGGTACAAAACAGAGGACACAGAGACCAACCCACAAAACTACGGTTATCTTATATTAGACAAAGGTGTCAAGAACATGCATTGGAGAAAAGATAGCCTCTTCAACAAATGGTGCTGGGAAAAATGGAAATCAATATGCAACAAAATGAAATTAAACCCCTCTCTCTCACTATGCACAAAACTCAACTCAAAATGGATCAAGGACTTAGTAATAAAACCAGAGACCTTGCATCTAATAGAAGAAAAAGTAGGCCCTAATCTACATCATGTGGGATTAGGTTCCAGCTTCCTTAATAAGACTCCTATAGCTCAGGAATTAATATCAAGTGTTAAGGTCTGTAAACGAGTCAAAATAACACCTGGTATTTTGCCAGGGGAATGTTAGAGTTCGTAAACAAGTCTGGATGGTGCCTGGCAAAATGCCAGAGGGAGTGGTTTGAGAAGTAACAAAAGTGAGCCATTAAGTGTGCAGATTCCTTATTGGTTGACTGATGTATCTAGTGTATGCTAATTAAGATAAACTGTGCAAAATATATAAATACCTCTGTTGTCCTACAATAAACGGCTCCCATTCCTGCTGTATCAACGTACACAAGTTATTCGTCACCCACCCCCACCCTGTATTTTGCCCAGCCAGCCGGGCTGCGGCAATCAAGAATCAATAAATGGGATGGACTCAAATTAAAAAGTTTCTTCTCAGAAAAAGAAACAACCTGTGAGGTGAACAGGGAGCCTACATCTTGGGAGCAAATCTTTACCCCTCACATATCACATAAGCACTAGTCTCTAAGGTATATTCTTTATAACTCAAAAGCTAAGCACCAAACATACAAATAACTCAATCAATAAATGGGCCAAGGACCTGAAGAAACACTCTCAGAAGATGATATATAATCAACCAACAAATTTATGAAAAAATGTTCATTATCACTAGCAATTAGAGAGATGCAAATCAAAACCACTCTAAGATTTCATCCCACTCCAGTCAGAATGGCAGCTATTATGCATTCAAACAACAATAAGTGTTGGCGAGGATGTGGAGGAAAAGGTACACTCATACACTGCTGGGGGGACTGCAAATTGGGGCAGCCAATATGGAAAGCAGTGTGGAGATTTCTTGGAAAGCTGGGAATGGAACCACCATTTGACCCAGCTATCCCTCTCCTTGGTCTATACCCAAAGGACTTAAAAACAGCATACTACAGGGACACAGCCACATCAATGTTTATAGTAGCACAATTCACAATGCTAAACTGTGGAACCAACCTAGATGCCTTTAAGTAGATGAACTGATTTAAAAAATGCGGCATATTTACACAATGGAATATTACTCAGCATTAAAAGCGAATAAAATCATGGGATTTGCAGGTAAATGGATGGAGTTAGAGAAGATAATGCTAATTGAATTAACTCAATCCCATAAAAACAAATGCTGAATGTTTTCTTTGATATAAAGAGACTGATTCATAGTGGGATACAGAGAGGGAGCATGGAAGGAATAGATAAACTCTAGATAGGGCAGAGGGGTGGGAGGGGAAGGGAGAGGGCATGGGGTTATTAATGATGGTGAAATGTGATGATCATTATTATCCAAAGTACAGGTATGAAGACAGGAATTTGTGTGAATATACTATGTATACACCCAGATATATAAAAAATTGAGCTCTATATATGTAATAAGAATTGTAATGCATTCCACTGTCACATACAAATAAATAAATAAAACATTATGAGTTTGAAGACATTAATTTAAGTTCTGCAGTTCACTTAAAAGGTTTTGATGACTGAATATAATATTTCAATTAAAGGATAAAGTAAAATCATAGTGGTAATCATACTGGTGATATCAATAATAAACTATTTAAAACCTCAAATGAAAGGAAAGACATTTAAGTAATTTAATATATGTAATTTCAAATGTAAATCTGGGTGCAACAATATATATTTGCTTATATTCATTTTAAAGTCATGTTTATCTATTTTCTCTTCTCCTGAAATGTCATTTATTTCATTTAACAGAAATTTATATAGACTTTTTAATGTTTCAGACACCAAAGTATTTTACCAACTTTAACTAATTTAATCATGTGTGTTTTGTTAAATGCTTAGTTAGATTATTCTATAATTCTTTTCTTCATTAATATAAAAATTAATAACATAACTACCTCAGTTACATTCTTATGCCCAAGAATGAGTTCCTCATGGAATATACTTTGGACAATGATACATACTATAGTGTTATCTAATTATACCTTGGTATCCATGATAATTCCATGTGGACAGTTGATAGTGCTTGGGTAGTGCCCAGCAACTTGAGTAACAAGCCTCTGGCTTGTCTTCTCCTATCCTTCTCTCAGTTACAGTTTTCCACCACTGCTTCTTGTCCACAATGCTAAATTGCATATAGGATAGTAAATAAATGTGTCCACACCAACATTTGTAATACTCATCCCACTGAACATAGTAGTCAAGGAATTCTCTAAGAACCAAACAAAAAAATTTTAAAATGGCATCACTGAACAAGCTCTTCTGTTGGTATGTACATCCAAAATGCCCTGAGAAATCTGGGTTTCTAAACATACTAAATGACAGCAACAACAGAATACCCAGCCCACTTTGTTTTTCAATCAACACTTCTCCAAAGTCCAAACAACTAATACTCTAGAGAGGACAAGTTGAGCCACCGTAACCTACACCAGGATTCAGCCCATGGGACAAATCGCACCTGCTTCCTATCTTTGTACAGCATGTGAACAAAGAAAAGTTTTAACATTTTTTTAAATGGTTGAGAAAAATCAAAAAAAAAAAAAGAAGAATATTTTGAAATACATGAAGAATACAGTTTCAGTAGTCATGAAAGTTTGATTGGAGCATGGTCATGCTGATTCATTTATGTATTTGTATGGCTATTTTCTCAGTTTTAACAATAAAACTAAGCATTTGTGACATAGGTTCTGAAAACTACAAATTCTAAAATGCTTACTATTTTGACTTTTATAGGAACTTTTAAAAAAATTCTGGTCTGTATTCTTAAGAAAGTCTTCCATTTTTCCAACAAATATTTACAGACTATGCTCCACAATGCAATGCATGATTGCAGGTGTTTAGAACTAAATCACAGTAACATGGTAGTCCCTGAGAAAGATATGCTCCCCTACTAACACCCATTACCTGAGAATAAATCATATTTGGAGAAAGGGTCTTTGCAGAGGCAATTAAGTTAAGGATTGAGACAATAGTGTCTTAGATTATCCAGAGAGACCATAAATTCAAGAAAAATATCATTATAAAAACTAGAAAAGAGAACACAGAGAAAAGAGTAGAAGACTGTGTGCTATGGTTTAGGTGTGGTGTCCCCCAAAAAATATGAGTGTGAGACAATGCAAGAAGGTTTGGAGGAGAAATGATTGGGTTATAGTCTTAAGCTAATCAGTGAATTCATCCTTGATGGAATTAACTGGGTGGTAGCTAGAGGCAGGTGGGATGTGGCTGAAGGAAGTAGTTCACTGGGGAAGTGGCTATGAGGATATATATTTGTATCTGGCCCCATCTCTCTTTGCTTTCTGATCATCATGTGAGCCACTTCTCTCTGCCACACTTTTCCACCATGATGTTCTGCCTCACCTCGAGCCCTGATGAATGAAGCCAGCCTTTTATGGACTAAGACCTCTGAAACCATGTACCCTCAAAAAAAACTTTTTCTCCTCTACAATAATTCTGGTTGTGCTTTTAAGTTGCATCAGCAAAAAAGTGAACTTAAACACCATGTAAAGAAGGAGAGGTTGAAGTTATTCCGTCACAAGTCAGGCAATGCCTTGATGTCAGCCGCTAGTAAAGACTAGAAAGAATTATCTTCTAGAGCCTTTGGAGACTGCATGGACCTTCTAACACCTTGACTTTCAGCCTCCAGAACTGTAAGAAAGTACCTTCCTGTTGTATTAAGCCATAAATCATTTAGCAGTGATTTGAAATTAATGATTATTAGTGCAAAAGTTGTGCTGGAAGAGTTAACAAAGAACCAGGAATTATATACTTTGTTTTTGGAAAATTAAGAGTCAGAAGATGACCACAGCAAAAAAAGAGGAAATAGATGATATCCTATGAGGCATGGTATTTGAAGCTCAGGCATTTAAGAAAGGAGGGAAGAAGATTAGCAAGAAGGAGAAAGGAAGTCACAGAAGTGAAACAGATTATATTTAAAAAACATTAATATCAACTTGAAATAATTTTAACTAAACTCTTTTTATTAAAACATTATTTTAGTGAAATAGCACTGTTTTGCAAGAAAATCAATATTTTATGAAGAATCTTCTAGTTTCTGAAAATTTTACTCTTTTAACTCACTCTTTTCATTTTCTCAACCATTGCTGTAATAAAAATGTATTAATTTTCCATCTTCACTTAATAAGATACTTATTCCTTCTCAGAATAGGTTAGTAGATCTGAATCATTAAAGTCTAATTCTTCATTTGTTGTCTTGCTCAACGACAGATCCCAGATTCTCTCACATTGATAAATATCTTCCATTTCAGTGACTTAGTGTCTGCTACATTCCCTTTCCTCTATCCAAAGCTTCCATAAATCCATCCTCTTTCTATTCTTTCTCATATTTCATTTAATGCTGTGCTCAAGATCCAAGCCAGTCTCAGCAATTAAAGTATTGGATAAAATCTTATATGACCAGACTAGGTTTTGTCAGTACTCATGTTATTTTTGCACATGTTCATTTTATACAATATTACTTAAATACCTTATAGGCATCCAAGGCAGTGTCTGGTAGATTATGCAGAATACACACAGCATCCAATGGAGGGCCCAGAACATTTCCTTCATCTTGTTATGCCTAGTAATATTCCATTCTCTTACTCAGCCAGATCATGCTATGGGGACCAAATAGTAGAAATGGTGATCAGAAATTATGAGTCTTGTGTTACTTTCTTTGGATCTTAGAGAAAATTCAATTTGTTGTTCTCTGCTGCTTTTCTGTCTTCAGCAATGGTGCTGGCTTTGTATTTCAAGATTGTATCATCGAAACTTCCTGATATGTGAGGAGGCATATATTTTACCTGATAAAAAATGCAGTTGCAAAGCTCTGCATAAATCAGAAACTATTCTAAATACAACCATTAATGCATGGCAGAGAGTAGTCCAGGGTAAAATAGAACTCCTTAAGCATATTGTTTAGCATCTGATTTGTTCACATGCATGTATATTCCAAGTACAAAAACAAAAAAAGAAATCATAAATGACAATTTACAATAAGTCCATGTCTACAAAGTATGCACTGTGGGTGAATCTGAAATCTCAGTTACGATGTGATAACTGATTAGAAAAGTCAGTTGAAATATTGAAATACTTGTCATGATAACAACCAGTCTGTTTTTAAATTTCAAATTATGCACACTTCTTCTTTACCCTGTGAAACTAACTTTGAAATGCTTTCTAAGTGATTAATTTGCTAAAGTTTATTAAAATTCATTATCTTATCTAATTGTAATTTTTAATTTTATGGAAAAGTTATATAGTTTCTTCTCCAAAATCAATGCAAATCTAATTATTTTGGCTTTTCGGTGACATTTTTATTCTTGACAAAGTACTCTCTGGTTCTGAATGTAATAGATATAATAATCAATAATAGTTTAGCAGAATCTAGTCCAAACAAGAAGCAAATATTCTCTTTGAGAGGCAATAAGGCTCACTGGAAAAATTACCATTCAAAATGTCAAGAGGGGTTTGAATGTCTCCTTCAAGACCCCTGTTAAAATTTAATTGCCAGTGCAATAGTATGAAGAGGTGGGACATTTGAGAGATGATTGGGACATGAATGCTCTGCCTTCTTGAATAGCTCAAAATCATAATTGAGAGGGAGTGAATTAAGAGTGGGTTTGTGCCAGGCGTGGTGGTACATGCCTGTAATTCCAGTGGCTCAGGAAGCTGAGGCAGGAGGAGTGTAGAGTCAAAGCCAGCCTCAGCAATTTAGCAAGACTGTAAGCAACCTAATGAGACCCTGTCTCAACATTCAAAAAAAAAAGAGGAGAAAGCGGGGGTTGTGGCTCAGTGGTTAAGAGCCCCTGGGTTTAATCCCTGGTACCAAAGGGGGAAAAAAGAAAAAGAAAAAAGAATAGGTTTGTTATAAAAGCAGGTATAGCACTCTGTTGCTCAGGATCTCATGTATGTTAATTTGTCCTTTGCCATGTTATAACACTGAAGCCCTCACTGAATTCTGGAGCCATGTTCTTGGACTTCCTAGTCTACAGAATTGTCAGTCAAATAAAATTCTGTTGTTTAAAAATTACCTGGGGGCTGGGATTTTGGCTCAATGGTAGAATACTTCCCTAGCATGTGTGAGATATAGACTTATCTATATCTAAAATAGATAGATAGATAGATAGATAGATAGATAGATAGATAGATAGATAGATAGATGATAAATAGAATGAACTAAATGTGACCATGAAAAAAAATTACCTGGCCTGTCATATTCTATTATAGAAGCAGAAAATGGACTATGACAAGGTGTGAACTAATCCTTAATTCCATTTTGAACATATAATACATCTTTGTTGAGTAACTTCTTTTCTCTACAACTTTAGCTTTCCAATTATTACAAAAAAAAATCATGTGCTATAAAAATCCTTTCTAATTCTACATTTCCCACATTTTAGAGCACATATATTATAGTATAGCAAAAGTTATTATACCTTAAACTTGCAAGATACTGATTAAATTCATGTATTTTAAAGTTTATCTTTGGGCTGGGGATGTGGCTCAAGCGGCAGCACACTCGACTGGCATGCGTGCGGCCTGGGTTTGATCCTCAACACCACATACAAACAAAGATGTGTCTGCCGAAAACTAAAAAATAAATATTAAAAATTCTCTCTCTCTCTCTCTCTCAAAAAAATAAAGTTTATCTTTTCTTAGTAACATTTAAAGTTAAAATTTATTTTTCTAGTTTGCTCTCTTCCCTCTCTATCCCTGTTTTTTTCCTTATTATATCTTTTTTCTCTCCTTAACAAAATGAGATTATATTACAGACATTACCATGCAATTTAATTTTACCTTCAAGTTAGTTAATTGTGTGCATGGACATTCTTTAGTTTAATACATAAATGTTTACCTCATTCTTTGCAATAAATGAATAATGATCCATAATCTGGATTTACCATTGTTTTTGATAGTGATTCAGATTTTTGGGTGTTACCCAGTTTGTTGCAAAAACATACAAAGCTGTAATGAGCATTCTTGTATAGGTATATCAGTATATCACTGGTGCTTATTTAAATATACCTTCAAAAAAGGTATTGATGCAGGACAAGATATATGCATGCTTTACATTTCAATAAATACCATGTACTATCTTCAAAAAGAAAGTAAGAATGCATCCTTTGTGTGGGTAGTAGCCAGATTTAAAATCTCCCTATGCCATTTTGAGGATGTGGAGCTGGTGAGATGATAGGTTGGAATGGTTATGACTTGGCCCATATTTCATTTTAAAATATGATGTCCAATCAGTATGGCAGAAATGGACTGAATTTGTGATAGTCTGAAACCAAAAAGAACTGCAAATAAGTTGTTGCATAGTTTGAGTATGGCAAAGAAAAATAACATCCGGAGCCAGGACAATGCTGAATGATTGCAGAAAGCACCCATGGAAATGACTCTTGAGATGGAGTGCACTGAAAGTGATGATTAGACCATAAAACCTGGCCAGTGTTTTGAAATCAAGAAGCCTGGAGATGTAATCAAGCAGTCTTTCTCAGAGGTTAAAATTAGAGCACACATCTCTTTGAATTTCAAGTTCTAATAATCTGAACATAAGATATGGGAAATTTTTAGTACAATACATTATGGCAACATTTGAAAACTTAAAAAGTAACTGATAGTTTCAAATCTGATTACCTTTACATTCTGCTAAGCCAATTAAGCTTTTGTCATAAGCAATGCAATTTACACATATTAATAAGTGACCCCATTAAAACAGGGTTTATGAATCTGCCCACAAAAGCAAATGCTTTAAAAAATTACAGCCAGCTCATTAAATAATGGAGGCCAATTTAGTGTATATTGAATTCCTGGTGGCTTTGCAGTTATTCTGTGTGTCCCTGCCCTTGTGAAGATGTCCCTTTCTTCCTCTTGGGTTATTTGGGCATAACTGCTTCTGTTCTAAATGCCTATTGCATAACTGATTTCATAATGCTGTATGTGCCCTTTGTGGTCCTTGTTGCATAGGTAATCAGATTTTTATTTAAAGGGTGCAATGCAACAGATAGTATTGTTCTACCCTATGCCTCCAGAGGGTTGATCATCCAGAAATTGGCTAGTCTTTCTCAGCCTCCAAAATAAGAGTTAACAGTACATTTTGAAAATGAACATAATTAAGCTAGTAAAGAAACATCATTTTACCTATAAAGCTTAATTATTTTTTATTATCTTGGAAAATTTTAGAGAAGGCATTCCAGTTGTTTACCTTAACAAACTTCCTGCCATTATTTTCACCTAAGGGCAGGGTTTCCTTTATGTCTTCAAAGTGTGTGCATCATTGATACATTTATTCATTTCAGTACTTAAACTTTATTCAGGGAGCATAATTTGCAACTTTTTTATTCTAATCATCTGCTGAAGAATCCTAGCTGGCTATGTACCACACAAACAAACAAACTCTAAGAAAGAGAGAGGTAAGTGGACAAGACGTATTCAATAATAATTGAGTAAAGAATTTAATTGGAATTTAAAATCTATAATAAAATCTAAAGCTAAGACAATTTCTAAATCAATCTTTCTAAGTCATAAATGCATGAAAGTAGACAGTTGATTGTTATAGAAGTAATATTTAACTACATTATTAATATTTATGTGACTACCTAGACATTCTTCTCTATAAAATATTTTAAATAAGATTTTTGTGCTTATCAACTATTTTGTACTTTATATTTGAATATAAAATTTTTCCATATTTGTATTTTCTTTGGGCACTATTTTGTACTAGCTCAGAGATCATTATTTAGACTACTTCAAATTTATCCATATTTAGCATTTTAAAACATCTCACTCTTTCCACCTTTAAAGGGTTTCAGGAAATAGCATGATTTGTGTTAAAGTAATCTAAGTAGGAGACTGGGGTTGTGGCTTAGTGGTAGAGCACTTGCCTCACATGTGTGAGGCACTGGATTTTATTCTCAGCACCACATATAAATAAATGGATAAAATAAAGGTCTATCAATAACTAAAAAAAGTATTTAAAAAAATATCTAAGTAGGTAAAGAAAGATATACTGATATGCAAAATGTCCTCAGAATAAATCCACTGTAGATACTCTTTATTTTGATTCATCTTGAAGCTATCCATAACATAAAATAATTACTTCAAAAAGTATAGCTTATATATATTCAGACCATATTCAAATTGAAAGCCCATTAATAATCTGATGCCAATATTCATTACTATGAATATTCACTAAGAAGAATTTCTTTGAATATGATATTCTGTCATTCTTGATAAACTAAGTATGGATCCCCATCCACCATTGTTTTTTATAATGCTAATTGCCTCAGGTGACTAAAGTTTGACTTTGCAAAGAAAGCAGAAAGCAATGATAAATTCAATACATCTTCGTATATTAAAATGTGCATGTCTAAACGCCAAAGGCAGAAATTTTTAATTAAAACACTAGTACTTTGATGCAATGAGAAAAATGTCTACATTTAAAAACAAAACAAAAAAAACAACAAATAAAATATATCTGAATTACGTATCAAAACAATCATAGCAATATTAGATTGCTTATGAGAAAAACATTAGATATTAAATTATATTTCTATGATGGACAGTGAATCATAGTTTTAAATAGTTATACAACAATTGTTTATCAATATTGGAAGCCTGAAGATTGACATAGGTTAGGGAAAACATTCTGCTATCTTCACACAAAGAGTTTTACAGCTTGTAAAAGGAGTTTAAGTCATATCTAGTTCAACACTTATTCTATATTAAGTAACATTTTGTGTTATAGCTATAGCTTGGAAAAAAGACTCAATTTTACACTTAAAATAAGATATTTAAGTTCTTCCATAAAGAAGTATAATTTAAGAACCTTTTAAAAGTACCACTTTTGCCTAGTTTGACAAAATCTACTAGTGTGTTACCATCCACCTAGGAATCTAATGTTGATCATTCTGTTTTAAAGACTTATTTTAAAAAAAGATTTTATAATAACTTAGAAATACAAAAATGAATAATTAAGACTGTGAACAAGATTTGCTAATGATTTATTTGAAGCCACTGCTATTTACTAACGAAACCTATAAAAAGTTTACATGTTAAGAGTTTGGGTTGAAACAGCAGTCAGTGGTTCCACAGGGAGTGTGTGACAATCACCTGGTGGATAAGACTAGGTCCATGCCTCTGCTTTCTTTCACCCAGTAAGAACAGAGGTAGACAGGCATTGAAGGACAAATATAGGAGAGGCAATGACACACACCTAGGTTGGAGAATGATATGTCACTTATTAGTTGTGGTCTTGCATAGGCACTAAATCTTATGACCCCCGATTGCCTTTTTAAAAAAATAAAATAAAGATAATAATAGTACCAACCCCAACTGGATTTTTGTTAGGTTAAAGGAAAGATGTGAGATATAGAAAAGCTATTTGTTATGCTCTGCTTCATAGCAGACTAATCAGATCCAATCCTCTTTGTCATAATAATTGCTATAAATTTTACGCCTTATAATTTTGAAAAGCAGTCCATCTACACACACACACACACACACACACACACACACACACACACCCTGCTCTCTACATACTTAAGAAACAGAATAAAAAACAATATGGTGCCTCTAACTAAAATGTAAGATAGGAATAAAGTAATTTTATTATGAAGAACATAATTCAAAGTGTAAATACTCAGTGATGACTAGCCTAGAAAACATAATGAAATTTTCATGTCCTTGCTACTGGAATCCTTACAAATGGATAATCGTACTTACAAACCACTGGAGTTTGGGTGCATCGATGATAACAACACAGTAACACCTATTCTGTTTTTCTGTCCTGGGTATTATTATATTATTAATACTCTTCAATTTTATTATTTTAAAATGACAAAACTGTCTCCCCAAATTTGTAAAATACTATCTAAGAAGAGGTAGTATCCCTATGAAGATAAAACATATTGTGAAAAACATGGGCATTGGGATTTTGTAGACACAAATTCTATCACCCTGAATTTCAGTTTCTTGATCTGTGAAAGGTAGGGTGTGGTGGCACCAGCCTGTAATCTCAGCAGGAAGCTCAGGCAGAAGAATAGGAAGTTCAAAGCTAGCCTGGGTCACTTAGTGAGCCCCTAAGAAACTGTGAGACCCTGTCTCAAAATAAAAAAGCATTTGGTGATATGGTCCAGTGGTTCAGCACCACTGGGCTCAATCCCTAGTACCAAAACCAAGAACAACAACAACAAAAAAGCATAGGATTGGGAGCATTATATACACCTAATAGCATCCCTAAGGGACTTAAATAAAATTACCTTTGCACAGTGCTTAACAATACCTAAGGGAGTTAAATAAAATAATGTTTGCAAAGTGCTTAGCAATATCTGGTATGATTATTTCTTAATGTTTGTTGTGTCTCAAAACATGAATTAAATGGTTACTTCCTTTTTCCTTCCTAATTTTTCCTAATGATAACTTTAGTGTTTTCCTAATGCTAGGTGTCAAATTTCACAAGAGTCAGATCTGTACTTGCTATGATTTCTTATTTCCCGCTATCTTCCCACTGCTCTACTTCTGCCCATGCCTCCTCTCACCTACAATGCTACTTTCCTCCTCTTCCTATTCCTGCATGTTTCCTCCTCTTCCTCATTCACTCTTTTCTAAATATTCACTCATGATAAAAGAACTACTGAAAATTTCTTCAGGAAATTCTGATTTTCTTGAGATCCCATAAAAATCCCCTCAAGTCAAATGTTATTTCTCTGACACCTAGTGGATTTGGGGAGAGAGACCGGTAAGTTACTTTATTTGGATGTGTTCCTTGTTTCAGCTAATGCCAGAGAGCTAAGTGAATCACATAAAAGTCCTCCAGGTCGCGAAGCAGAGGCAGCTACTCTACAGAGTGGCAGAACCCCATCTCACTGGACTTCACTTAGAATCTACTTGTGATGTAAGATGCAAAGGCATGTTGTATGTCATAGTTTTCCAAATGTTAAACATTACTGAAGAGTTTCTGTGGATCCAAAAGGAAACAAATTTAAATACTTGTGGTACAAATTTAAATACTTTGACATAAACTCCATGCATATTAAAAATTCACTTTTATATTAATAACAATAAATAATAGCTGTATCCTTATAAGAAGTGTGTGTGTGTGTGTGTGTGTGTGTGTGTGTGTGAGAGAGAGAGAGAGAGTGTGTATGTGACCAAGAAATTAACTTTGGAACTTGAATTCCCTACTTTGAATAGTAGTTAGAAGTAGACAAAATAATGAATGATGAAATAGAAGATTTAAACAGTATTATTAAAAAACTAGATCTAACGCATACATAGAACACTTCACTCAATGACAGTAGATTACGTAAGGTTTTCAAGGTAACATGGAAAATTCTACAGGCAAAATAATATGGCAGGTTCATAAAAGAAGATTTAAGGAAATTTATTATTTTTAAATAATATGAAATATGGTATTAAACTATAATGGAATAAAATTAGATATCAATACAGAAAGAAAATTTGGGAAATATCCATATAATTAAAAATTAGTATACTCCTATATAAATAAAGACTAATTGACAAGAGAAATTAGAAAATACTTTTAAATAAATTAAAATGAAATTTCAAGATACTATAATTCATGTGATACAGCTTAGCAGTGCTTAGAAGAAAATTTATAGCTATAAATTCCTATATTAAAAAAGAAGGATCTCAAATCAATAACCAGATCTATGACAATAAAATGTATGAAAAGAAAACTAAATATAAAACAATTAAAGCAAATGACTAAGTTTTTGCAAAAACATTTGAAATAGAACACTTAAGAGTAATAGAGAAAATCAATAATCCAAAATTTGCTTCTTATTAGAAGATTTAAAGGGACTGCAAATATAAATACATGGTAGAACACACCCCTAATAGAAGCAGGGCCTGGTTTACCCCAATCTCTAGCACTGCCAAAGAAAAACATAGTTTAAAAATGCCAAGAAAAACACAGTGAAGAATAATTACTAAAATGGGAATGAAATTATAGAAAAAACTACAAATCTTAAAGATATGAAAAATAAAGAAGACTATAAGTAAATACTCTGAGCATCTGTATGTCATTAAGTTAGAAAACTTCATAAAATGGACAAATCCACAAAAAGACAAACTGCTGAACTGACTCAAAAAGAAACAGAAAAAATGAAAGGACCTGAAAATAAAGACTTAATTAGTAGTTGAAAACCATCTCACAGGCCAGGCACAGTGATGCATGCCTATAATCCCACAAGCTCAGGAGGCTGAGGCAGGAAGGTCACAAACCCAAAGGCAGCCTCAGCAACTTAGCAAGCCCCTATATAACTCAGTGAGACCCTATCTCTAAATAAAATATATAGAAGGACTGGGGATGTGGCTCAGTGCTCATGTGCCTCTGGGTTCAATACTTGAATCAAGAGAGAGAGAGAGAGAGAGAGAGAGAGAGAGAGAGAGAGAGAGAGAGAGAGAGAGAGAGAGAAGAAAACCTTTCCACAAAAGAATTCCCAAGCCCAGTGATGCCCTTGTCATTAACACCTTCCTTTCACAAGTTCTTTTGAAAAATAGAATCAGAAGTAACATTGTCTTAATCCCTCCATGATGCTAATATTACCTTGACACTAAAACGAGACAAAAAATATCACAAAAATAAAAAGCTATAGATAATATCCCTTACAAATATAGGTATAGAATTCCATGTGGTATGATCAAACTCAATTCACCACAATATAAAAAGCAGTATATACCAATGGAGGTTTATCTCAGTAATCAAAGCTTGGTTTAATATTTGGAAATCGATTATTGTATTGATCATATTGATGAAATGCAGAAGGAAAAATAGTCTTCCCAATTAACACATTAACATATTTGACAAAACCCAATAACTTTTCATGATACAAACATCAATTTAACTACGAATGAAATAGAATTTCCCAACTTTAAAAGGGTATCTGAAAAATTAGCAGTTACCATAAAAAATTATGGACCAATACTGGATGCATTTCCTATAGGTTTAGGAACAAACTAACAGTGTCCATTTTTTGCTACTTCTATTAAACATTGTTTTGAAGATTGTAGACAGAGAAAATGGAAGAAAAGCTACAAGGCATCCTAATTGGAAAATAATAAGTAAAACCATTTTTCTCTGAAGATATCATGATCTTGTATATAGGAATCTGCCAAAAAATATTATTCCCCCAAAATATTTCCAAAAGATTGCAAGGTTATAAGAAAATCAGTATACAAAAATGGATGCAAAAATCTATTGAATTTCTATATATAATCAATGAATTAATACAGAAATAATATTAAAGGAAAAAATATCAATTTAAAAGAACATAAAAATACTTAGAATTAAATTTAACAATGTGTAAGATTTGTTCTTCAAAAAGTACATTGAAAAAAAATAAAGGATAAATATGTAAGTAAATACACATTCCATAGGTCTCAAGTTCATGGATTGGTATATTATTATTGCCAAGATGGTAATACTCCCAAGTTGACTTAATGAGTCAGAATAATCCCTGTCAAAATCTCAGCTAATTTTCTGCAGAAATTGACAAGTCAATCTTAGCAATTCACATAGGAAAACAAAACAAAAAAAGGACCAAAATGCTCTAAACAATTTTGAAAAAAAAATTGGGAGTATTCAAATTTTTCAATGTCAAATTTTTCTATGAAAATATACTAATCAAGACTGAGCACTACTAGCACAAGGATGAACAGAAATATAAATGTACTAGAATTGACAGGTCCTTAAATTTACCACAGATTGATTCCCATATATGTGCCAAGACAATGAATGAGAAAAGAATCATGTTTTCAACAAACGGTACTGATATAGATGATCCAACCCTTCATATGTGATGAAATGCAGTTGAAAATGTACATCATATTATACCCATGGGATTGTGTATGTTACAGTTAAATGTTTTTCTCAAAATCCATGTGTTGGAAACTTAATCCTCAATGCAATAGTATTTGGAGGTGGAGCTTAGTAAAAGGTGATTAGGTCATGAGGGTTCTGCCAAGGTCCTCATCAGTTCCCAACACTGAACTTCTAAGTCTCCAGAACTGTAATAAGTAATTTTACGTTCTTTATAAACTACCCAGTCTGTTATGACAACACAAAATGAACTAAGATAATAGAATTAAATATAAGAGCTAAAACTATTAAACTGATAAAGAAACATGGGCATAAATCTGTACAATCTTGAATTAAGCAATGGTTTCTAGATAGGACACCAAAAGTATAAGGAAGAACAACAAAATAGAGGAATCATACTTCACCCAAAATTAACTTGTACTTGAAAAATGTCATCAATGAAGTAAAAAAGAGCTACAAATGTGATAAAATAACTTCAAAATTATGTATCTGGCAAAGGTTTAACATGTAGAATACATAAAAGACCCCTAGAAGTTCACAACAACATTTAAAAAGCAAGGAAGGAACTTGAATAGATATTTTCTAAAGAATATGTATGAAAGGCCCAGAAGATATGGAAAAATTCTCTTTAACACCAGCCAAATGTAATATCAATGAGGTATCATTATTATTTATAAGAATCAAAACAATGGAAATAACCAAAATATTTCTCAACAATGAAAAGGTAGACAAAATAGAGTATTCTTATAATGGAATTCTGTTTGGCTGAAAAATGGAAGGAAATGCTGATATATTCAAGAGTGTAGATGAATCTAGAAAGCATTAGGTGAAGTGAATGGGACCAGTTGCAAAAGGACTTATATTGTGTTATTCCATAACATGAAGATCCAGAATAGGCAAATCCATGAGCACACAAAATAGATTTGTGAGTACCAAGGAAAGAATGGAAAGAGAACTTGGGAAGTGACTTGGGGTTTCTTTTTGGAGTGAAAGAAATACTCTAAAATTTATGCAAGTGGTAACTTGTATAATTTTGAGATTATCAACTACATAGTAGCACATTTTAAAAGAGCCAATTTTGTGATATGCAAATTACGTCCCAATAAAGTCATAATATTTAAACTCTCCCCATCCCTTCCCCTCCTCCCCTTCTCTCTTTCACCTTCCCTCTCTTTCACCTTCCGCTCTCTTTCGCTCAAGCATAGTCTGTCTGTCTCTCTCTCTCTCTCTCTCTCTCTCTCTCTCTCTCTCACTGCCAGGCCATTACCATCTTTGCCACAGCTGTGAATGTGCAAACTGTGACTTGGTTAAAGTCAGAAAATTTTGCCCCACCTTCTATTGTTAATAGTACCTTTTCACCCCAACTACTGATATCCTATGTCTCCTATACCTCCCCCACATATCATAAGTTTTCCCATTCACACCCTTAGAAATGACTTTTTGTAATATAGCTACCTTGCTGGAAATCTGCTCCTCTTCCTCTGCTCCTCTTCCTCTGTAGTTCTGTTTGCTGATCCTTGATGCCCAATCCAGCCCCTATTGTTTTATGGCTTTTTTGGTCATCTCAAATCACAGTCACTTTTGCCCTTGCTGAAATCCTAATTCATTTTCTGTAAGCATTGTTCATTGTCCACTCAACCAATTTCCTGTATGGTTTGCTTGCATATTTCTGTCTAATGAAGACATGGGCAACAGTATTCTGTGCACCTATTTCTCACAGTGTTTTACCCATCACTAGTCCTTCACATTCAAAAAAAAAAAGTAATTGATTAGGCAAGAAATATCAGGAAATAATCCATATGTAATGAACATTTTTCAAGTGCTCAGAGCTTTTTGAAGAACCAAAAAAAATTGTTTTGATATTACAATTTTAAGATAATTACCTGCACATCATAGTATATTTTTTGGTTCATAGTTTGTTTATAGTCTGTTTTAACAATGGAAATCACATATTCTTAAACAAAAGCAAAATGCATGGTTTGAAATACACAGAGCAGGGATATTTTAAATCAGAGCTACTTATGGATTACGTGATAAATCAAAATAGGAAATTTTGGTGACATAGAGACCTGTATTCTGATTTTTTTCACTCTTATTAACAATTTCATGTTTAAACAAATTACTTAACCTTCCAGTTACTCATTTTTCTCCTTTAAACTGTCAAGTCAAGAACCAGTTCAACACCACAGCACCATGTTCAAAAATTTAAAAAGAAAATCCTTATGAGGTGTTCATACTGTATTTGATCCGAATAAAATCTTAAATCAAATTTAGCTGTCAATATTACTGTGTTGTCGTAGAATAAAATAATCTTTACTCAGGGCAGGCTATAACAGCAAGCCACATGTAGACACAGTAATAAGTGAGTATCCAAAAAAGGTCATTTAAATATGCTTTTGGTGGATTCCTATATCTGTGTCCTGAGAATACAAGTTGCCACACTATTCTCTCCTAGGACTTTTGACAGAAAAAAAAATCTACTCCTAAACTAAAGAGAAAGATACTATCGCCAGAATTTATAAATTAAAATGGGGAATAGGGCAAAAAAACTTTAGTGAGAGGTCTTGGCGCCCCCTGGTGTTCCATCTCCTCTAATTTTTTGCTTTGCTTTGTTTTGTTTCACTAAGTATTTTACCAAGGGATTTCAAAGTTGCAATCAGCGAAGTCTTGTTCAAATAGTCTTCCATGTTAGGAAGCTTGAAAATGCACACATTCATAATTGCTCTAAGACAGAAAATCTTTAAAGGCTAACGATACACAATTTGGCTATTTCACTAAAATGAGGCAGAATTACAAATGAGAGGAAACACAGAAAAGGGAATCAGATTCCGTATTTGAATATGTTCATTAATTGAAGCAATCAAATAATCAGAACATGTGCATTTAAGTAGAGTATTTAAGCCTAAGTAACTCTATCTAAAGCAACATAATTATTGAATGTAGTTGAAGTTCTTTACCTAGGTTATTTTTTAATGGAAATGCTTAATGCTGAGATCTAAACCCTTGTATTCTAATTGCATATGTAGCCTGCAGACAGGTCTCACTAAAATATGCTGAGTTAACTTCTCAGTTATGGAGCTTGTATTTCACAAGGGAAGAACATTAATTTCATGACCTTCAAATCTTCTAAATGATAGTAGACAAATCCTGAATGAAATAACTGGTTTTATGTTATAGCTATCAATCCTGTGGAAGAAGGTCTTCAGAAATTGGGAATTACTTCTGTAGTTTTGTCGAAAACTACTTGGTATTTTTGCTGACTAAACATAATTTTCAAAAGCCTGTAATAATAAAGAAAAGTTGAAAATCCAAACTATATTGGAACATTTATAACTAGCTCGAATAAAACTAAAGAAAGTCATCATTAGAAAATAATTAATTGGATTTCTTTCAATATGACCAATGTTTCTGTCAATGTGATTATATTAGAAAAGATTTTTATTCTTGAAAACCATGTCTAATGTATACCTTGTCACAACAAGTCTTAAGTTTGAATTAATGGAAATGTTTAACACGAAGATCCAAACTCTTGTATTCTAATTGCATATGTAGCCTGCAGACAGGTCTCACTAACATTTGCTGAGTTAATTTCTCAGTTGTGGAGCTTGTATTTCACAAGAGATAAACAATAACAAGTTTAAGTAGATGCTTTACCTCTATTTTGTAATAGACTTCACAAAGTTCAAAGGAAGACACCATATCTCTACTGTTTTTTGTAATCTACTGTCCTGTAGACCAGGACCATCCAGACAATGCTTTCTTCATTCCATATTTGACCTTTAAAATCTGGAGAAAGGGGATTTGAGCTGTTATTCTGCCTGTTTCCACCCACAATCATTTATATTATATTTCTTTCTCATTATTTCACAGTTCAATTAATCATGGTACACTTAACTTACTCTGTATACTGACCCCTTTCCAAAATTTATTCTTATGAGAGATATCCATTTTCTTTCTAATGTAGCCCTTCTAGATCCTTTAATTCAAATGCAGAATTTAACTGACATTTGGTGAGTTTCTCCTAGATGCTGAGATAACTAGTTTTGAGACTGAGAGTTTTTCCCAAAGACAGCCAAGGACATAAGTGGTGTGGCTGAAAGCACCTTTGGTAAGAATGTTGGCATGCTGGGACTAGGATTGTAGCTTAGTTTGTAGAGTGTTTGCCTTGCATTGTGAGGCACTGGGTTCAATCTTCAGCACCACATAAAAACAAATAAATAAGATAAAGGTATTGTGTCTATCTACAACTTTAAAAATTTTAAAAAGAAAGAGTGGATTTAAAAAAAATGTTGGCATGTGTACTAAAAAGCATTACAACAAGCAGGTGGTTGGAGACTTAGGAGTAACAGTCCAATTACATTATTCAAGTTGTGAGTGTAAATTTACAGATTTAACTTGTTTGGTTAAGGAATCAAAGGTATCATGATAATTAGCCATGCATGTGACCAACATTATTTTATATTTTTCTAAAATTAAAAAAATCAGAAAATATTTCCCCAGTTAATGGGATCTACATGGACTTGTTATTAAATATGTTTTTAGAGCAAAGAGAGTAAATAATATGGAAAAGATAATAATTTTAGAAGTTTAAATTTTTAGGAAATAATGTGGAAAGAAAACTGATAGCAGGTGTAATACTTTTAGTCTCAACAAATTATAAAGATAAGATGTTCCCATACGATAAAAAGGAGTCCCAATTATAAACACATGTACAAAATTCCACATTTTTTTGTTCTGTGTTGCTTTATTTTCCCTGCTCTCTTTTCTGAGGAGTATACTGAGCCAAATAAATTAAATAAGCAATTGTCACTCCTGAGGCCACACACAGACTATTACAAAAATTGGAACTTGAAATAATCAGGTCATGCACTTGAATTCATCTTATAATC
Organism: Ictidomys tridecemlineatus; assembly: GCF_052094955.1. NCBI lineage: Eukaryota > Metazoa > Chordata > Mammalia > Rodentia > Sciuridae > Ictidomys > Ictidomys tridecemlineatus. Next base: position 226,640,396 of record NC_135477.1, read on the forward strand.
ATCTCAGTTCAACATGTTTGTAAAAACTTATAGCAGTAAGAAAACATGAAAATTTGAAAAAGAATAACATACTAAAATCAGATATCTCCTTTTCAAAAAAAATCAAAGATTATTTTACCATTACCCACTAACCTTGAAGAAACAATAGAGTATCCTTGGTGTTTGCTGCAAAACAGTGAGCACATTGTTTTTGCCCATTGTACAGTTTCAGTCCAAGTCAGTCATCATTCTTGCTCTGAATAGAAAATACATGAGGAATTCCCTGTGCAGAGGCATCTGAGGAACACGCAGCTGTTGGCCAAGTGCCCTACGGTGAGTCTGCATGTCATGAAATGGGCTAGGTCACTGATTAACCAGTCTTCAGCTATGACCACCTCATGTAATTCCCAGTCTGTATCTTCTGAACTCATCCTCTTCCACTCTTGATCTATGACTGCTGACTGTTGGAGTTTAGTTACCTTGCCTCAATACTTATTCTTGTCAGCTCCCTCTAGATAAAACTCATTCACTGACCCAGGATCTCCTGTTGCTATATAAATCCTGGTGTAGTCACTCTGAAAAAAAAGGAAATATCTAATGAGAGAAGTAGAAAGGAAGAAAGTGTTGAGAACTGAAGTAAGCCAAACTGGATAATCAGGAAATAACAAGCCTTTGGAAAAGAAGGTACACTCTCTGGTCATATACAGATTTGTGTACCAGGGCTATATACCAGGGATATCAATAAATACAAGTAAAGCTCAATAAAATACTTTTTGAATTATAAAAGTTTATTAGCAAACATATAAAATAAAATAAAACAGAATATACAATTTTGTTAAATAAGGTATGGAAAATTGTATTCTCTTCTTAAACACTCTGTAAAACACCTCTGTGCTTCAGCTGTTCTTTGTGAGGCAGGTACAGAAATATTCTCTAGTATGCATATTCTTCTCCCACCTCCAAATACCATCACATTGGGGATTAGCGTTTCAACATATGAATTGTAGGGCACACAGATATTCAATACATGATTATGATGGCCATTTCAGTTTTTCATTTACTAACTTTTGTTTCATAGACTTTTAGACAAATGCATCATGTACTTATCTATTGTTGATAAATTCTATGAATCTTCAAATTATGGAATTTTTTCCTTAATTTTATTTTTAACTAATGTGATGGTATTTGGAGGTGGGATCTTCAGGATGTAAGGAGGGTTAGACTAGGTCATGAAGATAAAACCTCAGGTTGGCATTAATACACTTGTGATAAGATGAAAGAACCGGAACTCTTTTTCCACTCTGTGGAAGGACACAGGAATAAGGCACCCCTTCTACAAACCAGGTAGAAGGTCCTCATCAATGACCAAGTTGATTGTATTTTGATCTCAGACTTTATACTGTTTATAAATATGAGGTATAGATTTCTGTTGTGTAAACCACCTAGTATATGAATGTTTAACTTATTGCAGCCTGATCTAAAACAATAGTATTGGCCTCAAATCTTTAAAATTTTTTGATATTAATGTTCGCAGTCATAAAATTCATCATACTCACTAATGCTGAAAAGTATTAAAAGAATTGAAATGGTTCATTAGGATTAGGTATCTTTTATAAATAAACTATATCACTGATTCCAGTAAGTTTTCTAAATAGAATATCTTTTCACCTCAGTACCTGCCCTGATTCAGTACCCCAGTAAGTGAATTCTGTTTTGGAAATTGAGATAGTTAATGCTGCAAACTCATTACACATTGCTTTTTTAATCCAATTCATAAGCCCCTGTAAATTGGAAACATGTTTTCTGAAAATGCTCTCCCCAAATATATGTTTGGAGAATAATACGAATATAATAAAAACCATAAACAAGTGTGTAATAATTCTAGTGGGGAGATACACACACACACACACACACACACACACACACACACACACACCTTGGGGATATATATATATTTATACATACACATACCTTCTGCTGACAGGAGATAGTTCTATCAAAAAGAAAAGAGTTTCTTGATGTTAGAATTCCCCAGTAGAGTTACCCAAGCCTTTCCATTGTTATTCTACTCAAAAATTTATCCTTGCTTAAATCACTTAACATACAGGATTATCAATGATACACATGTTAGTTTCCCACTGCTCCAATGAGTCTAGAATATTCATAATTTTTGTCTCACTTTTGCCATCATTTTGCTCATATCTTCTTCTCTCATCCTTCAAAATTTACATCAAGTGTTACTTTTTCTGTAATTCCTTAAAACAGATCAGAAGGTAATAGCTTTATATCTTCTTTTTTGTTGTTTGTTTTTTTAATTGATTTTATTATATATTTGTATATTTAATCTTTGTCCCATTTTCTAACATGTATCTCCTAAAATGCTTGGAATCTCTAGAGTAATAAGAGTGGTTTTGCATGCTAATGAAATGACTGGTAGCTGGAGCCTCCATCTCTACAGAATGGAGGCTGGTCACCACAAAGGACAAAGGCATGATTACACAGTTGGGAATTTCTGTCCCATTGCCCAACCTCCAAGGATTATAGAGGACCTGAAGGTTAAGTTCTTCACTAATGGTCAGTGGATGTAGTCAATCATGTAAAAGTAACAAAACGTCAATAAAAAATAAAATAAAATAAAACAGAAGAACTAAGTTCAGGTAGCTTTGAGATAGGTGAGCACGTGGAAGTTCTCAGAGGGTGGCACATCTGGAGCGGTCATGAAAGCTCCGTGCCATTTCTCTTGTACCTTGCCCTATGTGGGCCTTGCATTTGGCTGTTCAACTGTATCCTTTGTAATGTCCTTTATATCAAACTGGAAAATGTAAGTAAAATATTTCCCTGAGTTCTGTGAACCAATCTAGCAAGTTAATCAAACTCAAGGAGGGATGAGGAAACCTTCGATTTATTTTCAGGTATGTTGGAAACACAGGTCCCAGGTGATTGGTGTTCTGAAGTTAAGGTGGATTTTGGGACTGAGCTCTCAACCTGTGGGGTTGATGGTGGCAGAACTGAATTAAGTTGGAGGACACCCAGCTGCTTTCTGATGGAGCATTGCTTGGTAGATATGTAGGGAAAACTTACATACATTTGGGATCAAAAGTATTGATTTAGTATGTAAGACAGAAGAGTGGAAAAATGTGTTTTGGGTTTTTCCTATATCCTATTAGGAAATGTTTTGCTCCTTCTTTGTATTATCTCTCAGTTATAACTATAGGATGCAGGTTATTGAAGTTTTGTTTTACATATTTTAATGTAATTCTTTAAATTTCAGTACAAGCTTCTAGAAGGCAGTATTTACACTATATCATTTCTGTCATATATCAGTTTTGTACACCTCCAAAGGACACCATTCTATTGAATTCACCTTTGAATGTGACTTCTACAATATAGAATGAACAACTTTGCATATCTCGTGTGATACCTGGTTTTGTATCTGGCTGTTCAATAAATGTGCACCAATTAATTTTGGATGAAATTATACTCTTCTTTAAAATTCATGGAAGTCAAATAACAGAAATGTGAATATTTTAAGTTCAAAAAGTTTAATGAGAACACATTAAATACTATAGAAAGTTAGTTCATGATTTTCTCATGTGCTTCACAGAAAAAATCATACATGAACAAACATCAAACCTCTTTTTAAAAAAATCGATTTTACAAAACTTCCTGTAGAAACAACCATCTCATCAATAGTTACATGCACGACTTAAATGGGAACTTTTACTAATGTGTCATTTACATAGGAGTCAGTTTATATTTTTCTCCATCTCAATATGCAAAATTAGCAGTATTAGTTGAATAATCACAGATTGGGGAGATTTGATAATGGGTAGGGTAAAGGCGTAGGTAGAAGTAATATGGCACTTCAAAACTCACCATGAGGGCTGGGGATGTGGCTCAAGTGGTAGCGCCCTCGCCTAGCAGATACATGAGGCACTGGGTTTGATTCTCAGCACCACATAAAAACAAAATAAAGATATTGTATCCACCTAAAACTAAAAAATAAATGTTAAAAAAAACTCATCCTGACCCTAGAAAAAAGATTTTATTTCCCATTTGAAATCATTAATGCCAAATATTAGCCAACAATTTTGCTAATGTATTTGGAATAAAGTTGGTTTTCTTTTCAAAACTCTAAACTGGAGGGATTTTGCCTCCCAAGGAGACATTTACAACACCTGAGACAACCTGTTTGTCACAAATGTGCCCTTTGCAGTGGTGCTACTAATATCTAGTATGTATAGGTTCCGGATGCTGAAAAGTATCCTAAAATTCAGTCCTTCCCCCCAACATCAGGATTTGACTGGCTCCCAATGTCAACACAACTGAGATCAAGAAACCCACTCTAAACTAATCAAAGTAAATATTTCCAAACCTGCTTGTCTCTCTTTTTCGGGTACCAAAAAAAGAGGTTCATCTATGAATAAAGTGCAGGGAAAATGTGTTGTCTTTTCTTGTCTAGAAGAGGAACAAAAAAGAAGGTCTGAGGATCAGAGTGGAGGATAAAAAAACATCAAGAGGCCTAATATTCATGGAGAGTCTCCATTTTTGGAAGAGTTCTGTGCTCCAAGAGCACTGTGGGGCCATTAGGGACAGCCCTGTCTGCATCAGCACCCCTGCAGTCCATGTGCAGAACATGACCAGAGGAAGCCCTGAAAAGCTTGCTAAAGACCTCCTTCCTTAACACTTGAAAGAACAGGCCAGCTCTTTACTATGCCCCACATATGATCTGACCCCTTGTTACTGCCTCTGACCACACTCTCTCCCTGAACTTCAGCCACCTTGACCTAAGTACTCTTCCCACATACACACCCCAAGCTCTCCTCCTCCTCCTGGCCTTCTTTCTGCCTGGACCATCCCTCCAAAAGCATTCCTGTGGTGTCTTCTCTTACTGTCTCACTGTCATTAAGGGCTCTGCTCCAATGTCAGGCACATTCATAAAATAGTAGCTACTGCCACTTGTCTGTACTTCTTGTGTTTTATTTCCTATAGAGCGCTTTTCATGACTTCAGTTTTTATCATTATTTGGTTGTTATCTGTCTCACCCCACCATCACTACCCCAAATAAGTAGCTCATTTATTTAACTTTCCTGTGTCTTCAGCACGTAGAATGGGCCTATAAAATGGTAATTTCTTTATAACATTTGTTAAAATAATCAATACATGAATGAATCACATTTAAGCCTTCTAGATCACTAAATGAGTCTCCCTTATGTCTTTATGTTTTTACTTTCACAGTTTGAGGAAAAGATTAGACCTAATTTAGAAGAATGAAGCCTCTGAGTAGAAAAATTGAAACAACAAACACTCGGCAAAAATGCTTTAGTATTTCTACTGAGGCTACTAAAATTTATAAATGAATCAAATTTTTAAATTTTTATTTTCATGGACAGGGGTTCCATCTCATATGATATACTCTGCAGATGTCACTTAAGGAAACTCTCATACATAAAGATAAATGGGAGTTTAAAAAATTTAAGAGAGAAAATTAAATGATGAAACAGAGAAAATATGGGAGTCTAGATATAAAAGCAATATTTTAGAGTAATTAGGAAACTGGATTTTGGATTAAAAAATATCTGTGTTCAAATCTTGCTCTTCTTAGGTTGGAATTCTTAGAAGAGGATCCTAGAATACGGTTGGTGTGTTAAGTGTCCCCAGAGGATACCAATAGAGGAAGCAGGAAGGACAGAGGAAGAAGCCACATCAGAAGCATTACCAGCAAAGCCTTGATGACTTTCTGCTACCCTTCCTGCAAGCTCTGGAGCATGAACTAGGCCAAGTGAGCTGTGTTCTTATACTTCTGCACAGGCTGGGCTGTCACTGGCTATGGACCACCCTGGGACGACACTCTTAGTTGCCTGCAGAGCTTGGTGTCTGAACATAGCAGCTCTTCTGAGTAAAAAGGAATAAGCAGAGCAGAAGCTGACTTGTGGGCAACCTGAACCAATCAAGATGATATGAAGACATAGCTTTGACAGCAACTACTACTCTGGCTTTTAATGGTGGTCCCTAATTTACCAATAGCCTTTATACTTCTATTTAATGAATTAATGCTGCTCCACCAGTGTAAAAGACTAAATAAAATAGAAATTTTAAGAATCACTGCTGCACTAACCCAACACTGACTATTCTTTTACCACAATATTGATTTTTCACAGAAGGTTGATAACATGTCCTCTGTCCTGAGCTGAGGAAGCTCAAAATGCTTCACAGAAATGCAGAAGCAACATTCTGAGGCCTGCCATTTGGCACAATAAGCAAGTGAATGCTCAAGTATCAGAGTGACACTTTAATTTTTGTGAAGCTAACAAGTAGTATCACAGAAACACCCCGTTCCTTACAATCGTAATCGCTGGTTTTCTTAAATCTCAGAAAGCAACGTACTTTTAAATTATTATTAAATTAAAGCATCCCATGTTATATTCTTTGTTTTCAAAACAAATGACATTTAAATGGCACAACTTCATTTTATTAAAGATCATTTATATCCCTAATTTCCTAAGTTCATTTACTTCAGAGACTCTTCCTTTTGGCCAAGAATAAATGCATTCATTCCAATGGTTCCAAAATCAGGTTAAATATATAGCACATATAAGTTTTTAACCATGTAACTAAATATACCATCTTAGCAAAGAGCTTCAATTTATACTTGACTACCATTTTCAGTAACCTGCTCCTTCTGACAAGGGTAGTTATAATAAATGAAAATCTTATAAGATCAAATGATTCAAAATCATTGCAAAATCACATCAACACAATTTTATTATTAAAGAGTGCTTATTGGTTAGTAATCTAGCTAAGGTATTTCTTGAAAAAGCAGAATTCCTCTTTTCCCATTAAAATTTCTCTCAGTCTATTTTAGTGTGAGGCTTGTGTGTTAATACATATTAGAAGAAAACCACAAATGAAAATTTTCCTACATCCTAAATGGCATGGTTTGAATATGGCAGTTTAAGGGTGTCCCCAAAACTTTGATGTTTTGGTAGCTTGGTTCCAGTGTGATCTTGTGGGAGATAGTGGGACTTCTAAGGTGGGGGGACCTAGTGGAGGCCCTTGAGTCATTGAGTGAGTTACCCTCAGAAATGAATAATGTAGTTGTCATGAGACTCCAAAGCTGTCATAAGGGTAAGCTGCTATAAAACAAACCCAAATCTTCAATTGTTTGCTGGCTTTGTGTTTTGAAGTATGATTTCATCCTCCAGTAAAAGTTTGCATCATCTATCATGGGGCCTTTGCCCAAACTGACATTAGACTGGACTCTCAGCCTCCAAAATTACAAGCTATACAGAGTTCTCTTCTTTATAAAGTTAGCCTCCCTCCAGTATTTTGTTCCAATGATGAAAAGTGAAATGCAGACCAATGATTAAAATTGATGAAATGAGGAACAGAAAGCCTAAGGCAGCAGCTGAAGTGAAAATATCTATTATCTTTGCACTAGAGTTTCAGTGATTATTTCTGCTCCAACAGGAGCTGAGGGGGAAAGGTGAAGTTTATGACATACTCTCATTTCATGCATAAAAGACAAGACAAGTTGATAGGTAGCTTAAGATTGGGTAACCCATGTTTATGGATTGAGTAGCCATCTTGAAGATACACCATTAAGACATACTCTGGTCATCTTCATCTTTTTTTTTTTTTTCCGACTATCAGTGATAGAGAAACAAAAGGGTAAACAGACATCCAACCTATAATAATATATTTATTCATTTTCAAAAAATATAAGTCTCCCTGAATTGGTCAGTTATTGCCACAATAATGCTACAAAACATATAACCACACTGTTTCAGTAACATATAACAATAAGCATTATTTTAAAAAACTGATTTAACTAAGCTGATCTAAGGTAAGCTTCCCTGGGCAACCCTTGTCTGGGCTTGCTGCAGTGGCTGGGGCTGCTGTACGTCTCAATGCACATCTGTGAGAAGCTCTGCCTCTCTCATTCTTCTTGTCTCAATAGGCTGGCCAGGATGTGGATTCTCATATGATTGCAAATGCTCAAGAAAGCAAGCAGAAATACAGAACACCCTTTTAGACCACTGAAATTGGCACACTATTACTTCAGCCCACAGTCCAACAGCTGATACCAGTCAATGCCGTAAGATCAAAGTCAAAAGAGGTCCCCTTTACACACAGTGACGTCATGAGAACAGTGGACTTGCAGGAAGGGATGGAGAACAAAGTCAATAATGAAAACGACTCCACTTTGCTGTTTTTCAAGTCTGAATATTCTCCAGCTATTAGCATTTATGTGTATCAAGAAATGGTATCTTCTTGAGAGAGAGAGAGAGAGAGAGAGAGAGAGAGATTGGAATAAAGACTTTAATAGCAAACCTACAATAATTTTCCAATTTCAACTTAGGGTTTTTTTTTTTTGACAAAATTATCCTCCAAATAAATATGTGTGTGCATGTACTAGTATGTGTGTGTGTGTGTGTGTGTGTGTGTGTGTGTGTGTGTGTTTGTATGTATGGATAGTGATCTTCAAGTGCACTTTTCTTAGAAAATGCCTTACTAAAACTCTCTGAATTACAGTTATTATTTTAGTTTAGAAATTAATTACAAAATGCTGAAAAGAAAATAGTTCTAGTCTTGGTAAGATGTCACAAACAATTGTACCTTGTACTAAGCAACATTTCAGCCAGTATCTTGTCTATGAGGAAGTGACGGGGCTCAAAAAGACTTACCCAGCATTATGCCATCAATCAGTCAGAAAAATTTCAATCAGAGAAATGACTCAACCCATGCTGGTGACAGGATTGAGTAAACTTAGGAAAATTTCTTTCTAGCATCAGTATAAAACAAGTCATCATGATTTAAGTGATCTCAATAATCTGCCTTCTTTGAAGCACGCTGAAAATGTGTGTTGTGTGATTTAAGGAGAAATTACAATTCTTTCTGCTTTTCCCCTCAGGGTGCCCTCTTTTTATTGTCTGTGATTGATTTGATGCCAAATTTTTAAGATAAACAAAACCAGCAGAGATGTCTAGTGGATCCACAAATATAAAGCTCTCCTCAGGCAAGAAAACTTGATAAATGTCTTCCAGGATTGTTCTTGTGTGTCCCTTGGGAGGAAATGACTGACTCAATAAAATGTGATAGTGAAGAATAGATTCAGGTGTTGAGGTCAAGGACAGGTCTAACGCCAACCAATCCAGTCTCACCTTTCATGTAGAATTTTCCGGTGGAATCGTAAAAACATCAGCATAAATCCAAAAATAAACCCTGCTGAGAAATGACGTAGAGCACACGATTGCCTACACAACATTGCAGAATAGCAGCTTCTGTACTTGGGAATGTGTTTTTAAAAGGTGAAATATGGCAACGTGTGCAACAGCTTGTAAAGCTGAACAATAAGAATGTTTACCAATTTAATGGAGAATTTATTTGTGTCTGGTTTTTCAGATTTCCTAACCCTTTTTCTTTAATCCTAGCTTCCCCTGGGAACTATTAATCTCTCAGAGATGTGGGTTGTAAAAAACAGAAGTGGGCCTCTCGATCCAGGTCCAAAAAAGCTAAAAAAGCCAGGTCTTCAGTGTGTTCATACTCCTCATGGAAGAAACTGAAGACCAAGGAGATTTCTTTTGATAATGAGATTTGGTGCTTTGGGGGAAGGGGAATGTGGATAAAATGACATTGTTTTCCTTACCATCTTCAAAGATGTATTCTCTGCCACTTTGCTGTGGATGTCAAAATTGATGCTTCCAGAGATATTAGGGTTAGAATCTCATGTTTTACAGGATGGCTGTTGTCCTATACCCAGAATTCCCAGTAATTCTTATATTCTTACCTTATTGCATTTTCTTTCTAATTACCTACTACCACGTGACATATCATTATATTTTTGTCAGATTTTAAAAATATATGTTAAAATGTTTGAGAAGTTTTCAGTTCAGGAGAGAATTGTGTGGAAGAGAAAGTTTCATACACCTGCTTACCTCATGGATTCCCTTTTACTGACATATCATTCTGATACACTGTAACAGCTGATAAGCTAATATTGATATGTTGTTAACCAAAGTCCATAGTTTATATTAAGTTTGGCATTTGATGGTGTACTTTCTTTGAGTTCTACAAATGTATAATGACATCTAATCACCATTGTAGAAAATGTTTTGAATTTTAACCAATCTAACAGGTGTATGGTAGTATTTCACTATTGTTTTAATTTGTAATTCCCTAACAATGTGAGATGAAACGTTTATTATATGCTTATATGTCACTGTATATCTTTTTTAGGGAGTTCATTGCTCATATATTGTGCCCACTTTCAAATTCGGTTATTTGTTTTCTTTTTATTGAGTTCTTTGAATATTTTAGATATCATTTTTTGTCAGATATGAGCATTATAAATATTTTCTTCCAGCCTGTGACTTTTCTTTTTATTCTCTGAAAACTGTTATATGAAACTTAGAAAGCAGTCTACTTTATTGATAACTGCATCTTGAACTTCTAAACATTTGATATACCCAGGTCACAATTGGCTCACGGTGAGTAAAATAATTTGATAAATTGACACACATAAAATCAACAAGAGATTAATAGGCAAAGTATATAAACATTTTTACAAATTATTGAAAACACTATGATTTATCCAATTGAAAAATGGGGAAGAGATAGAAATGAGTGATTCTCAAGTCAGAAATCACAAATTACTTGTACATGTAAAAAATATGGTCAACTTTATTGGAAAATGAGCACATGTTAATTAAAATAAAAATGTGTCATGTTTTCATGTCATACACATCTGTCTCTATACTTATTTTCTCTTAGTCTGTTTATTTATTTTCAACCTCTGGGTGCATATGATTGGATTAAATTTCATGATTCATATCATACTAATATAACTCATTGATGCAAATATGTTCCTATGCCTTGGATATGGTTTGTATGTTGAAATTCCAACTCCGTTGTAAGGTATTAATAGGGTGGGAAGTTAATCTGAATATGGAAAAATGCTCATTATTAGATCATCAGGATAAGACTCCAATGATTGAATACTTAGTGACTTTATAGGAAGAAATAAAGAAACCAGAGAAGATGCACCCAAATAGACACACATACTCCTTGTGTCTTACTATTTGTGATATTCTGCCCTGCCTCAAGGCTTTTCCAGAAAGGATGTTACCACAGATAATAAGACAAAATAAACCTCTTTTTGTTGAAACTTAGGGTGTGGCATTGTGCAATTGGCAACAGAAAATGAACTAATTTTTATGAACTATTATTTTTATTTTACTTCTGTATTCCTTAATTAAATATTTGTACATTTTACTTACTTAATAATTAATTAAATATCACTTACTGCTACCTATTTTTTCTTTCCTATCTTATCCTTTTACATCCTGCCTCCTGCAAGAATAATCATTTTCCTGAACTTCAAATTTCTATGATGCTGTGTGAAGCCTTCTGAAAGTTGTTTTAATCACGTTGTTGTCCATGTATCTAGTCTAAAAATATTTTTAAGCTAGGATTGGTGGCACAGGCCTGTAATTCCAGAGGCTCAGGAGGCTGAGGCAGTAAGATCACAGGTTCAAAATCAGCTTCAGAAACTTAATGAGGCGATAAGCAGCTTAGTGAGAACCTGGCTCAAAATTACAAAGTAGTTAAGCACCATTAGGTTCAATCTCTGGTATCAAAAAGAAAAAATTAAAACCTAATAATACCCAGTGTTAATCAAGATAAAAAGTAATAAACGTACTTAACTGCTGTTGGGAACAAACAATAGTACAATCATCTTTGAGAAAAATTTCAGGTTAGTGGTGCGATCTTGTTATCCAGTCATTCCACACCTAGTTATATTATCTAGAGAAACTCGCACATAGAAACACAAAAAGACAATTATAAAAATATTTATAGAAACCTTTTAAATAAATATTAAACCTTGAAGATAACTTTTAATATCTTGTTACAACATGAAATATAACTATGTAAGAGCATGATTGAATTTATTTCTGAGTGAAAAATCAAGGCACTAAAGATTCATATAAAATTAAATCATATTTATTTTAAGAGATTCAAGGCAGACCATATGTTAAGGAGATGCTTATGTAAAAATAAATAAATAAAAATATGCAGAATAATAAACAACAATATTAGGCTAGGTGTTACTCTGAGGACTGTTGTGGATGATGATCATGGATAGTTTACAGACAGTGTCAGCTGCTTTGAAGCTGTACTTTTTATTATTGAAGCAGGATTTGAGGTTTTTTTTTTTTAAGTCTACTCTATTATTTTCATTATTTATTTTACAAGTTAAACTTTTAATAACAAGTTTACTAATAAAAAATACCAGGAAAACTGTAAGATAAGATTTTTTTTCTCTAAAACAAACAACAAATCACAATATTAGTTCCTTAAAATCAAATATCTTTTACAATCAAAATGGTGCTAAAAGCATGAGTTTAGTACAAATGCAGTTTATGATTGCACATAACTCAGCAGTAAATGAACAACTGAATAGGAATGCTAGGGGCCCAATGAGAAGAGAAAAAATCCAGCAGTACCCTGGGCTCACTGCTGTCAGGCATGGCAAAGAATGCTGGGCACATCTTGGCTAACCAGACCTCAACCTGCTCACATTGCCATATGTTTTTTAGAGAAAATGAAAGCAAAATAAATAATCACACAATTACAGAGCAAACCAAACCCTTGATAAATATTCCTCAGGAGACGCATATGGCCCTATAAAATACACATCACAAAGAACTGAGCAGCCAGAGAGATTAGGAATGAATGGTCCCTTGGAGAGGAAAGTTATAAGTCAGTTATCTGTAGGACAAATGAGGGACAAGAAGAAGTTTCCCAGAAGAGGAAAAAGGATTTTCAAAGACCTTATGTCCAGAAAGAAAGGGCTGTGATACATTTGGAGAATAAGAGAAAAATAGTGAGATTAACCCTCCGCTTATTTTAAGTCTGACCTCCTTTCCAACTGAGTACTCTCCAGTCATTATTCTTTGGAACAGCAATCTTCACCAATTTATTTTTCCCTGTTCTTAGAGTAACTATCTAATCAAAAGGAACTGAAGACAGGCTAGTTGTGTAGGAGTATAACTCACACATACCAATAAAGCTCAGTTACTCACCATTAATGTTTGAAAAAATAATCAGCATATAAAAATCTGTCTCTGTAATACATTCTCTGTAATCCAATTGTAGTGTAATAAATATTGTTGATTTTTAGGACTGATTTTGAATTCTTTCTTTCTTTTATTATTTTTTTCTTTTTGTTTTGTGGGTGGTGACTGAAAGGAACTGGAAAATTATCCCCTGCTAGCATTAAAAGATAAGAAAGATAGTACAGTACTTTGTGTCTTTTCTCTATTGAAAGCATGTTATTAACCATCATTTAACTCTGATTTTCCAGACTATAAAACAATTGATCATTTTAATTCTCCAGAAAGGATTGTCACATTTAAAAGTTTCTTACTCAAAGAATCTTAATAGCTTTCTTCATGAACTAAATTATACCAATTTTCACTCTTCAACATGTCATGCCATAACAATATAACATTAAATATCTTTCTGGTATGAGAAAATGACTATATGGGAATCTAAGAATAAGCAATTTAACATGTATTTTTAAAGAAAAATAACAATCAATTTGGTTCTATTCTTTAAAAATCTTTAGCAGCTTCATTTTCTCCTTCACTATTCAAACAAGATTTCTCTAATTTTATGAAAACCATCTGGAACATTACATTTGCTGCATAATAGAAGGAATTAAAATAAGTATCATAAAGCCTGCGATAATGTTCATTGAAAATGTATATAGTTTGTTTTTAACACAACCTTGTCTCCATATATTCACCAGGTGTGGAAGAAAAATTTCCAGACCGTATGTTAAAATACAATAGATTTCTAAGCCTCAAACTTTAACATGTAGGTGCTATTATATTGGATCTAAAATTTGTAATTCATAAATTGGAAAAATAAGACTTTACATAATTTTATCTGAAAGACTAAAATGTAAACAAGCATAGCATGAATCTTCTTGGGATCAGAAATCAACTTAAGACTCAAGGTGTTCCTAATCGCATCTGTGGCAACCTTTTGTGTCTAGAATGTATTAATTTACATATGTAAAATTACCTTGGATACATTGGGGGGATTTATATTGTAAAAGAAGCCTTCCTTCACTCTGTAAATAATTTGAGGATATAAATGAAAGTTATCATATTTTCCCAAAATTCTTAATAAATATCATAAAGTTTTAAGCTGTAGAGATTGACTAAAATATATATGCACGCACACACACACATCACATCACACCAATATATTTTCTAATAGATTTTAAAATATTTCATACCTCACTTAAAGGTACATGTTCTTAGAAAGAAAATAGTTTGTGAAAACATTTTGGACTATGATTGATTATGGAGAGGTTTGGATCAGATTAGTATCAACAGAAGCATCCTGGTAGAAATGTATATGTATATTTTTTTCTTTCCTTTAGTTCTTTTGCATAAAGTATGTACACTATGAGAAATTTCGTGATATTCTTCATATCAGAGGAGAAGGACTCATAGATATCATGAGTGAATGGAATCAATTCCTTTAAATTAAAAAAGAATGAAAAACTTATTTATCTCTAGAGTAGAAACTGCTCCTAATATACATGTAATATTTTGAGAGATCTAATTTTTAAGATGCTTTAGAAAAATTTATATCTATATCTATCTATCTATCTATCTATCTACCTATATATATATATATATATATATATAGAGAGAGAGAGAGAGAGAGAGAGAGAGAGAGCAAAAGTGACCTGTGGATCTATATCCAAATAATTAGTATGTATAGAAGATGCTGAATTTCTAAATAGCAGTCATTTGCATTTCAGACAAGTACAGAGTCAGACAAAGTGAAACATCTGGCAAAGTCTACAGGAAAGCATATGAGTTTGAGTATCAGATGGAAATTTTCAATAGAAAAGAATGATAAGACTTTAAAATTAAAACACATGTTCCTAATAATTGAGAATGTGAGAATTTTTCTTAAGCTAAAATCTACTCCATATATATTTAATTTGTTTTCTGAATTCCAAAACATTCTATGTTTATCAAAATCATTAATTTGCAATAAAGAGAATGCTTTTCTCAGTGTGACACTGGAGGTGCTTCCCAAGCATCTGTTCCTTTACTTAGTGAAGAAGGACTGTGAATGGGAACAAAGATGGCCCCAGTCTGCTCTAACATATCAGTGGTTTTGCTAAAAATCCTCAAAGATTTATATTTAATATGTTTTACCCTAAACAAATTTTCCACAAAAATGATAAGCTGTTACAAACACTGTAAGCTGACCTCATTACAACTGTGGTTCTGAAAACCACAGAAACTAAAAAATTGGTGTGAGAAGAGTTCTTGGTGATTTCCTTAGTAGCATTTTCTCCAGTGTGGTTTCCTGATCCCACATAAAATCCACACTCTTTGAAAGTCTTATGAAAATGTGGATTCTTGGGCCCCATCCTGATGTTCTGAATCAGATTCTGTGAGTGAGAACATGGAATCTATACTTTGAATAATTTCTCCAGGTGATGTTTAGGCTCCCAAAATTCTTCCAATTGGATCTAGGACAGTACTGTTCACTCTGGTATCCACAGTCACATGGCTATTGAGTCCTTGAAACATGGACTGGTGACATAATTCAAGATATACTACAGTACTGTGAGGAGGCCAGCACTTCTCCAGAGCAGGTTCCTGCTCAGGAGGTGATGAGCCATCTGAGAAAATGAAAGTCTGAAATAATTAGTGAAGAATTAAGAGACAGAGCCAGAAATTAGTTTTAAAAAGTAAAGTATGTCTTCCAACCCCGGTAGAAGCTGCAAATGAGTGACTAGAAAATGGCTCTGGTCCTTTATTTAAAGGCGAGTAAAACAAAGTCAGGGATAAGGTTTCAGTGGGTGGAGTCTTGCTTCATGACGTCTTGCAGTCAATAGGTTCACTGGCATCTTGGCAGGCCACGCCCATCTCTGAGATGCTGTGTGTCTATGTGGCTTCAGCAGGTCACCCCATCTCTGGTGTTGTGTGGAACCTGTGATGGAGCTGGATAGGAATTCACATGTATTGGGCAGTCTCACCAGCAGGAATGCTGTTGTGAGTTCTCATATACCAGATTCTCCTACTCAAAGGCTTCCTTGCTGATTTTAGTTCACGCACAGTTCAAGGATGACTTCTAGCACTACAGAATTTGAAAACTCATCAAAAAAATTAATAGTTTTATATTGATTACATGCTGGATTAAATAAAATATATTATCATGATAAATTTCTCCTATTCGTTTTGTACCATTTTAATATGGCTATAAAATTTTTTTGTAATGTCTTTTAGTTATAGATGGACACAATACTTTATTTTATTAATTTTTATGTGGTGTGAAGAATCACACTCGGTGCCTCACACATGCTAGGCAAGTGGTCTCCCACTCGGGTACAACCTCAGCCCCATAAAATTTATTTTTATACATAGCTTGCATCATAGTTTTTTGGACAGTGCTGCTCTAGACAAAAAAAAATATGAGAATAGCTTCATATCTTTCAGTCAGCTTTGTGCTGAAACATTCATACTTTCTTAATAATTTATTGGAGTATTTAAAGTATATTTATTTTTATTTTTTGTGACGTCCAGGGGTGGTTTTTTACATATATATATATAAGTTATTTGTCACAAATGATACCATGACTTTAACATTATGAGAAAAATAAGTTTTCCAAGTAAATCCGATTATAAATTGAACTTAATGTAAATCTGATATACTAAACACACAAACTTGAAAAATTATAATAGACTTTTAAATTGTGCTACCTTATTAGCAATAACAGTTTATTGCTATATGAATGAGAATTACAACCAGCCTATTCAATTTTTCAGTGTGTGTGAGTATGTACAGGAATACTTTGTGTACATAAGACTAAAAACAGAAATCAGACAATTAATGAAGTGAATTCCTTATTCTTCTTGAACATACAACACATTCCAGTCACCACAATTCTGTTATAGCCATATGACCAAGTTCTGGAAAATGGAATCTAGATGGAAATAATGAGCCAGATTTTTAAATATGGCCAACATGTTTTTCCTAATCATTTATTTTTTCCTGAGCAGAAAATTAAATGAAGAAAGCTCCAAGGACCTTGAAATAAAAGAAGCCAACAAATCTGAAATGTGGCTTAGAGGAGAGAGGAACCCGGGAAGAAGAAACATACTTTTTATATTGTTGTATGAGTAAAAAAATTAATAATAATAATGTGATGAGTAACTTACAATTTAATTAATTGCAAGAGCTGTTAGGTAACATTGCCAAACATATTTTAGAAGCTGTCTTTTCTTTTTAAAATCTAAATGCATAATATTTCATGCTCATTGGTTTCTCAAAGTGAGTTATTTTTCTAGAAACATAGTTTCAGAAAAATAAGCCTCAAGTTACTCTTCCTTATCTGAGACTTCTATAAATCACCTTTAACTTTTTCATTAGTAAAAGTACCTCAATTGTGTCCTGTAAAATAATTATCTTCATATTTTTAGATAAGGTTTAGAAAAAAATTCTAATAAGACAACTAGAAAATATATTCAATTCTGTGAATTTCTATCATAAATATTTAAAAAACCCTGTTTTTGTAATACACAAGTATCCTAGACCATACATATAAGAATGGGGATCAGTGTGTTCCAAACTATATTCATTTTTAAAAACATATGTTGAACTCATGTGATGTAACTTGACAAATCATGGCATCAATTGTTAATTGTTACATTGAACTTTAAAGATAACAAATAACACAGCACCTTTGTTCAACATGCTAAAAAATGTCACCTTTTTATATTGCTCCACACTTGCTGCAGTCTGGCTGCAGCAAAATAACGGGGGGGGGGGGGGGGGTGTTGACAAACAACTTGTGTAGATCGATACAGCAGGGAGCCGTTTATTGTAGGATAACAGAGGTATTTATACATTCCAACACAGCTTATCTTAATTAGCATAAACTAGATACAGCAGTCAACCAATAAGGAATCTCCACACTTAATGGCTCACTGGTGTTACTTCACAAACCACTCCCTCTGGCATTTTGCCAGGCACCATCCAAACTTGTTTACAGACTCTAACACACCCTGGCTTGGCTTACAGCCTGTGGCGCTATTGGGAGGCAGTGGAACATTTGGCAGGTAAGAGCTAGTAGATGGAAGTTAGGTCACTGGGGACATGCCCTTGAAAGGGATATGAAGACTTCAGGTCTTTTGTTTTAGTCATCTTTTTCATTGCTGTGACCAAAAGATCTGATAAGAACAATTTTAGAGAAGGAAAAGTTTATTTTGAGACTCACAGTTTCAGAGATCTCAGTACACAGAAGGCCAGTTCCATTCTCCTGGGGCCGGAGGTAAGACAGAACATCACGGCAGAAAGGTGTGGCAGAAGAAAGCAACTGAGAACCTGGCCCCAGGAAGCAGAAAAACTCCACTCTCCAGAGACAAAAGATACACCCCTAAGCCACAACCCAAATGATCCATCTCCTCAAGCCACACCATACCTACCTTAAGTTACCACTCAGTTAATCCCTATCAAGAGATTCATCCATTGATTGGGTTAAGGCTTTCATAATCCAATCATTTCATCTCTAGATCTTGAATCATCTCACACATGAGGTTTTTTGTTTGTTTGTTTGTTTGTTTGTTTTTTTGGAGGGGGAAGGACACCTTATATCTAAACCATAGTACCTTTCTTGTCTCTTGGCTTCCCAATCCACAGGAGGTAAAAGGACCTCATCTGTTATATACTCCTACAGCTATGATGTTCTGTGCCACCACAGCCCAAAGTAACCAGGTCAAGTAATCATGGATTGAAACTTTTGAAACAATGAGTAAAAGTAAACCTTTCATCCTTAAAAAGCAGTTTATATTGGAGGTTCTGCTATTGTAACAAAAAGCCGACTAAAACAGATATACTTTAGTTTTTTGCACTTAATATACAATCTTCAAATAAATTTTCAGAACTTCAAGAAAAATTATATTAGTCTATATTGTTTGGCTTCAAGTACCTATTTTTTCTTTATCTATTTTCTCAATTGTTTTTGTTTCCTCCATTTCATTACCCTCTAAAAACATTTTAAGCATTTGAGTAGAACTGATAGCACCATGTATGAAAGAGAGTGGAGGAGAGGAAAAGAAATCAATTCAGATGTAAAATACTTAAATATATAAGAAACAATTAAAATAGTCCCACATAGTCCCACATTTAAACTATCTTGATTAGAGAAACTCTTTTGTAGCTTCCCCCCACACACTCACCCCATGTCTGTGTTGTTTTCATTGTTTTATTGTTTGTTAAAGTTTTGGAACTACTTCCTAATTGTTATAATCATGCTTTCTTTACAAATTCTGTTTTATCAAAATTTTATTTAGATGCAACATCAGGGTTTTCACAAGGTTTCTCTATCAAAAATACAATTGAAATAAACCTCACCAAAAAAGAAAACCAGAAAAAACAAAGTTTTAACAAGGTATTTCCACCCCTTGGCTCTTATTATAACTTAATCAGACAGAACACGAAGAGGACACAGGATGAGAAAATTGGTTTCAATTGAATGACTTTCTTTAAAGAATTTAAATCTAATTTGGATGAACTTTTACTTGTGTCAATTTGATCAAAGCAGAAAGAAAGCAAATATTCACATCGGTATTATCATTTACATAACCTCTACTCTTGAAATTTGATGGGATATTTAATTTTTAATCAAACATGTTCTGTCATCTATCCTAAATAAATTTAGTAAAAATAATACACCCCATACATATTTTAAAGTAAACTCAATTTTAAGATCAAGGATCTCGTGCTATATTTTTTAAGTGTTCTCTTTTGTTATATAATAATAGTGGATCTTGTGTTTTATACCCACCATAAAATGAAGAAATCAGAAAAATTGTGCTATGGTCCATTGGTTTTAATCAGCACTGCTATAGTCTGAGCCACCATTGCATGCTGCTTTATACCCAGAATAATACTCTGGATTTACTATCAGTGGTTTTGATTCTTATTCATATAAACCTAGTAGCAAAATAAGAAACCATGAAAGGAACTGGATATATATGGACACATATTCTGTGAGAAAGTGATGAAAGAAGCCCTCTGTATCCTGATCTCCTAGGGGAAAAAAAAAAACAGCTCCCAAATAGTAAAATCATAAAGTAGTTCTTTAAGTTTAGAGTGTTTTTATAAGCCTTGTAACTATGCATGAGAAACTCAGCTATTTAAAGATTGAATGTCCATAAGCATATGGAATAATCTTCTGCTCTCATTTTTTGAGAATTCCAATTTTCTCTAACCTATACATTCTTTACCAAGGAAACGAGAAATGAAAATGTTGAGTTCAGTAAAAAAAAAAAAAAAACAACAACTCTATTTTTATACTATAAATTTGAGCAGCCCACAAATTCCAAACTTATTAAAGAACCAAAATAAGACAATAATTTGGCAAAGGATGATGAGGAATATTGCTCATTAATAAAGCATCTTATATTGTTTTCCTTGGAAATTATTCTGGCTCATATGATTAATTGTTCTGAGCCAAAGAGTCAAGATATGTCATCACTTATTAGAAAGTATCCTGATATCAGCAACCAACTTATTATTTCAAACTTTATTTTTACTTTTGGAAAAAGGGCTATTGGTATGGTTGAAGTAATGCTTACTTTATTATTAATACAGTTTTCTTTATTTATTTCACTGTAGTACAGTATTTATGCAATAATATCAATGGTATATATCTGTTGAGCACAAAGCATGCAACCTCTAAAGACTTCCCTCTAAGGAGAAGAGACTGACATTTTGCTGGATACAAGAGAATACAAACAGACAGTCAGCTACACAAACAGACCATAGGAGATGCCACTGAAGTCTATCCTGTTGGACAAAGTTTCAGGACACTGAGGAATAAGGATTTTATCATTCTTTATCTGCTACAGCTCATAGATTTCTCCTCTGACAGGAAGATTCCAAGAATTTCAATTCATATATCATGGCTCTTCAAGGCTGCTATGTTTCAGAAACTTCTATCTAGATAGATGGATGAGGCTGCTCTGTTTCTGTGTCATCAATCTTACACAATCAGGAAGGCTAAGAGCAGGGTCAGTAACAATGCAACATAGTTCAGAGACCCTTTCCAATATCAGACAGACTGAGTATTCCAGTTCTTTGGAAGAATTTTCCTCTCCCTTCAGAATCTTCAAATAATATAGCACAGAACTCCTCTTCCATTTGTTACCCCTGCATTCCAACTTTAAGATTCTGTTTTCCTATTGTCTATTTATAGGCTCTACTGAATGGTATTATTTTCCTGTTAATTTTTTTGGTTCATTTATATTTTAGTTTCCCCAACTTTTTCCCATATTTTAAACAATTCTACACAAAGATATATGTCACACACATTGATCAGCAGCAGATTAGCATTTTAAATATTAATCAATGTCTACTTAAAATGTTTTTCAAGAACAAAGCCAATTTTCCTTTGTGATTATAAGAAATCAAACTTCATTAATATGTATACATGTATAAGTTTTATCTACCTATCATGTGCCAGACGCTGTCTTAAGCATGAAGGCTATAAAAATATGCAAAATAACTCCAGTTTCTGCTTCCACAGATTTTAGAGTATAGTTGGTAAGTCATTCATGAATCAAATAATCTGATGACAACATTTGTGATAGCTAGCTCTGAAATTGTCTGTGATTCTCTTATGATTTAAAACAGTAACCTAATCTAGCTTGAGAAGTCTAGGTTGCTTGAAATAGTAGGTGAGCTGAAATTTGAAGAATGTCTAGAAACATTTACCTTTATTTTTTCGGGCAATTAATTCATTGTCTTTATGGAACACACTTTCCATATAATTTGTGTTTCCAAAGATATCAAAGCTTACCATGTTCTTACTTTGCTCAAGAAACTTGAATTATTTATATATTTACCCTCCCATATTTGTAGGCGGTGTGAGGGTAAGTTTCAATTATTGAACCCAATGGTAACAATTTTATTCTTCTTGAATGTAATTTGTTTAATCCTGCAATGAATAATAAACCTAGCCAATGAAAGGTCAGGGTAAATATTTTTAGGGCTTATGGGGAAAATGTTTAGAAGAGCATATGTTGGGACAACTTCAGTTTCTGTCTTTGGATTAGATGAACACCTGATGCCTGGAAGCACTGAAGCAACTATGTAACCCTAGGCAAGGTGACAGATTTATGTACAGTGAGTGTTAGGGTTGTTTAAATAGAACAGCACTTCTGTAGTGCAAAGATTTTCAGGCAGAGAGCAATTAGCAGTAAAATATTTCGTTTGCTCTCCAAGAGAAGGGAGGGGCCAGACTCCAAGAGAGGTGTCACCTCTGAGGCATTCTGCCAGGAGAGGATTTTGATGGGCCTGTGAGGTTTTGGGTGCTCTGAGGAGCAGAATTCTCTGCAGACCCTTAGGGTGTTTCTGGCAGAACACTTGGAGCAGCTCCTAGAGGATGTGGTTTTTGAGCTTGCCACTTGCTGAGGTCTGCATGCCCTACTTTTGTTTTTGCAGGTGCTGCTTTACCTTGCATTTTTTACCGACCTAGGACTCAAAGACAAGGCTGTCACAAAAGAGAGTGAGCTTTGTTCTATCAGTGAGGATGGAGCATGCAAACCTGGAGGGAACCCATGTCCTTGCCAACATCATTTAGCTATTGGGTTTACCTTGGAGTTCCTCCTGTCTTATCTCTGGTTCTGATTTGTGAAATTGTAGGCTATGGAGCTATTTTCAAGCCTCTGTTTGTCAGATATCATGATCCTTTAAGCCAAAATCACACCAATTAGGAAAAAGAAGTGTTTTAATGCTTGAATTTAGCAGACAAATTATAAAGTCATATAAATGACATAATAAGATTGGGAAAGGTCCATACAAGGGTTAACTGTAAAGAAGGAAGAAGGGCTAAAAAGGGGGAGGTAAATGACTTTGACAAGATTGCTAAGCATGTTATGGATTTGGTAATCCAAGATTTATTTATTTGTTTGTTTGTTTATAGATACCAGGGATTAAACCTAGAGAAGGATTTATCAAATCCCCAGGCTTTTTTTTTTTTTTTTGAAACAATTTCTTGCTAAGTTACTTAGGGCCTTGTTAAGTTGCTGAGGCTGACTTTGAACCTGGGGACCTCCTGCATCAACCTCCTGAGATTCACACCTAATTATAGGTGTTGAGTACTATGCTTGGCTTGAGATTTAAAAAAAAAAAAAAACAAAAAAAAAACAAAAAAAAAAAACAGTGAAAATATAACTTTTCATGCTTGTTAAAAAAAGTAAGATTATTTTACATCAGCTCAGTGCATTCAATGCTTGACTTAGAGAGACTAATTGATATTCCAGTTAATGTTTATTGTATAAATGAATAAATGAAACCCTTTCTGAGTATCTTGAGGAGAGTAAACCCAGTGTATGTATGTGTGTTAACTCCCACTTGCCATCAACCTTAAAATGACATTATTTCCATATTTCATACGAGACATTTCAGTCTCAGAGAGGTTTATTACAAGTACAGATATTGAGTGACAGAACTTAAATTTTAAACTGTTATTCTGACTTAAAACCCATTAATTCCTCCAAGCAGACTTTTAACAAATGTGACTAGCAACTTATAGGATGAACTGTTTTCCAATTTATTTGCAATCTTATAACTCTTTTCAAGAATTATTGAACTCCTTAGAATTCTGACTTTTCTTTCTAAAGAGAAACCAAGATTTCTGTCTCATTTCACTATTTTCCTGAATATAGCTTTTTCCATAAATCGCAATCACTTAAATCCTTAAATCGCAATCACTTGTAGAATTTGAAAAAAGTGTATTTCTAGGTCCATATGGAATGGGACTCAAGAATGTACATTTATTAAGCCCTTGAGGTACTCTAACATGAACACCAAAGTCTAAGAAACATGCTACAGTCAGAAAATATGTATTTATATTAAATAAAATCCATACACAGAAAGAAGAAAAAATTCATTAAGAATTTTAAAATAGCTTTATAAAATATTATAAAAATAAGTCTTTATTTTCTTTTTTGGTGTTTAAAATACTAAACACTCAAAAAATAAGTGGCCACTTAGATAGAAATTTATTTAATCAAAAGTTTTTTTAAAATAATGAATTTTTATCCAATTAAATTATAATGACAAAACTTTTGTTAAAGCTAAAACTGATAATTTATGTGGGTCAGAACTTTCTTTAGTAGTAAGTACATTTAAATTAAAGCAAAGTATAAATTGACAATTGAGTCTGATGTTATATTTTTAATAAGTCACACAATTCATTTTTTGTTGCTATGATGATAAAAATCAAAGGCTGATAATTGATGTTATTTATTTTTTACACATATGAAAATTAAGCCCTTGGTGCCAACAATCCTTAGTAGAAAGATAAAAGAATATGTATTAAGTGCAATTTGAAGCTGTTTCATAATCTCAATATTTTCATCTTTACCCAATATGAAAATTACATAAGCTTCCTTAAGCATTCTTTTTCTAAATGAGCTGTTTAATAAATTAATTCACAGCATACTTACTCTCAAATATTTATTATTTCTCTAGGTCATAAATGTTTACAAAAGTCAAGAAAGTAATTAATTCATTTTTGCAGATGTCTATTGAATATCTGCCACATCCCATTTACTATTGGAGCCACATAGTACACAAATTCCATAGAAAATTATGGGGAGAGGCAAAAATATGTATAAAAACTAGGAAACAGAAGGAACCATGTTTTTAGTGATCATCAGAAGCTGGATGAATATATGAGGTGATCCCAGGTAGGAGAAGTAAGCAATTAGGTCATCAAGCAACTTGATTGCTATATTAAATACTTTGAGCTTTTCTTTAAAAATGTAAGGGTTTCTAAGGAGTATAGTAAGAGGAGATTATTCTGATTAAAGTTTAGAATTATAGAATAGAATTTACCATTTTTAATCCATTTCTTTTGCAAGGTCAGTGAATAGATCAACTAGTTATAAGCGTGGAGAAAGTTCTTTAATGTCTCTGCTTTGATATTTTCAACTCTTCTCTAACTAAATTCCTCAGGGTTCTGTGACAAGTGACAGAAACCCAACTCAAATGAGTTTTAAAAATAAAGAGAATTAATAGTTAGTTTCACTGATTTAGGGAGGATGGAGGTAGGAATGACCTCAGTAAGATTTACATACTAGGTGTCAGATGATGGCATAGGCTCCTCCCTCTCTTTTCCCTCCCACCCTGTTCCATCTCTATGTCTTTGTACATTGGCTTCCGTTTCTGTTGGTGCAATTAAATGTTCCAAGCACAGGGAACTTGGCCAAAGAAGCTCAAGGTTTCCATCGTCCAAGTTAGAAAGAACATAAGAGGAAAGTGAGAACTTCTATTTCTGTGCACTCATAAATTTTATAAGATCTGATTGGCTAGTTCTGGATCATCCATCTAGGCCACATCTCCATATATGTTCCTGATAACTTCTGAGCACATAAAACATATGTATGTGTGCATACACACACACACACACACACACACACACACACACACACACACACTTCTATTTTGAAGCTTACATTTTGAAGCAAAAATGTCATAAATAGTTGTAAGAAAAGTTATGATCAAAACTAGTCTTATTTCAATTCCTCTCAGTATAAATAGATTCATAAGGAAAAAGAGTCTTAGCGTGCTCTGGTAGCACAATTTGGATTGTTTCTCCTTATTTTCTATTTTAATACTGTTTCTTGATAATGTTCTGACTGTATCAGATTTATTACATCAGATTTATGCTGTGGGTTGGTGATACCTATCTTTAACCTAGGAGTTCCATAGAAACTCATTTGTTCTACCATTATTTTTGTTCAGTAAATATTATGTATTTTAGTAGCTGGGATATAGCAATGAACAAACAGCGAAAAACTTAATATTTCATTGGGAATTTATTTTCTATCAAGGGACACATACAAGCAAGTAAACAACACATACAAACAGTATAATTTCATACAATGCTTAAGAGCTGTGAAAGAAATGAAATAAATTAAGGAATAGAAAGAGAGAAAGTGAGAGTAAAATCGACTTGAAGGAGAAATCTATGTGACCATCTGAAGAGGTATCATCCAGACAGGGGGAAGAATATATTTAAAAGGAAGAGGCTGGAGTGGTGTAAGATCAATTAGAAGAGCTTGAAATGAATAAGAGGGACAAAATCAAGCATACTTTTAAGCCACAGTAAGAATTCTAAATGTTACTATAATAGGAAATCATCAGAAGATTTTGTGCTGAAGAGAAACATGATGTAATTTGTATCCTTACCTTTTATATGAAGAAGAGATAGCAAGGGTTTAAGATTAGAATTTGAAGACCAGTTGGAAGGCAATTAATTGTCTGTTTCATGCTGTCGACAGACAATGGTAGCCTGAGTGCCAGGAACAGAGTGGCAGTGGAAGTGATGAGAAGGAATTCAATTTGAGATAGGTTTTGAAGGCAGGAGTGACAAGATTCACATATGGATTAGATACAGGGCATCAAGGAAGGGAAAGAGAGGAACAAGAATGAATCTTAGTCTAAGAAACTGAATATAAGAAGCAGCAGAAACAATGACCTACATTGTGAATACCTGAGCTTAACCTGCAACTCTGAGTCTGTTCTTCAAACAAAATTATCAACTAGCATAGGTGAAAAACAATTTCTTAAATGATCATCAAAAGGTTACTATTTGAAAATTTCAGATAAATTCCAAAGATTGTCCATGAAAATACTGTGTGTTCAGAAGTATTGTTTTCAGAAATTCTGGCTTTGCTTTTCTCCATTTGTTTATCTTTGGTTAAGATGATTGAGTTGATTAATACTGATTATTTCTGAGGCTTTCATATGTGATGACTATTGTTTTACTGATTTATGTAGAGGCCAAAGAAGCTCAACACTTTGACTAAATTCCCACTAGTTTTCCTACAAATATGTTCTAATTTAGAAGGACCTCAAGAGTCCAATTATTTATAAGCATTTCACTTCATAGTAGCCTCTGGGCCTTTAACAAGAATATCTATCTGAAAAGAAATTCAAGTTTTAAGACAGAAACAATTCTTTATATGAAAGAGGTCTATTATACAAAATCATTCCCAGAAACCTGATAAGTAGTTTTAATAATTTCTGACATGTAACCAGCTCCAAGTATAAATTAGTCATTATTTTTACATTTGATGCATAAAACTTTACCTCCCCAGTTTTTATTTCAGGTGCTTCTTGATGAATAGTGATTCTGAGCCACTTCACCATAACTTTAAAAAGCCAGTACTTTTTCCATTCAATTACTTAAAATGCAAATCATCATAATTACCTAAAATTAATCTCTAATACTCATTTAGAATAAGATAAAAACAATTCAACTCTCTGCAGTTTATTCAACTGCTTTACCATCGACTCTGATCTTTGTTTAACTGATAACGTGCAATGAGCACATGTTCAGAACACATAGGTATGGATGTACTCTGATCAATAATTTCTTTATGGAAGGTATCAGGTCCCCACCTTTTTATACTTAATCAATATTAAAAATGTAAGTATCTATATATCAGTTATTTCCAGAGTTTAAAACAAAAAGCAAGAGAATTAGAACCCATATTTTTGAGTGCCTTCAAGTATAGATATGCCACCCACTTCAAACCTTAACATAATCCCAAAACAAAACTTCCAATTATCACCTTTTCCCTAATTAAACAATTTGAAATTGGTGAAACTATAATTATGGCACAAATCTGAGTTCTAGCTCATGCTATTTCTATTATATGATGCTTTAATCTATTAAAGATGAACAAAGATTGAACTGTCTATGGGTAATTTAGATGTTTTCATTCTCCTGGAAAGATTAAGCTTTTGCCCCTCACTCATTTTATGACAGATTCCTCCTCCTCCTCCTCCTCCTCCTCCTCCTCCTCCTCCTCCTCCTCTTCCTCCTCTTCATCCTTCTCCTTCTTCTTCTCCTCCTCCTCCTCCTCCTCCTCCTTCTTCTCCTCCTTCTCCTTCTCCTTCTCCTTCTTCTTCATTACAAGATGAGTTTCAACTCCAAGATATGAATGGAATATGGAAAGGATAATATTATATGTCAACTTGATTAGATTATGCTGCCCATTAGTTTGGTCAAAAATCTGCATGGGGCAGAGGCTGCGGCTCTATGGCAGAGCACTTGCCTTGCATGTGGGAGGGACTAGGTTCCATTCTCAACACTGCATATAAATAAAGGTCCATCAATAACTAAAAACAATTTTTAAAAATCAGCATAGATGTTACTGTGAAAGTATGTTTTAGATGAGATTAGAAATTTAAATCAATAGACTTTGAATAAGGTATCATCCATAACGTGAGTCGGCCTCACCCAGGCACTCAAAGGCCTTAAAAAACAAACTGAGGTTTCCTAAAGAAAAAGAAATTTGCTCTTAATGAAACATAGAAATTGTGCCTGTATTTTCAGATTGTATGGCCTTCCCTGCAGATTTCAGTCTCTCTAACAGATATAAACTGTATAACATTATATAACTGATATGTTGATTCTCCAGAGAACCCTGACAAATGAATAGAAAGTAACAGAAAGTGGTAATATAAAGTGGGTGCTGCTGTAGATAGCACCTAAAACTTTGAGAGTAGCTTTGGAATTGGGTAATAGAAATAGGCTAGAAGAGTTTTACATATATTAAAATCCTAAATTGACACAATAGGTTACTGCCTAAAATAATTTTATGGTTTATATGCATGTGTAAGACAATGCAAGAAAGTCTAGAGGTGAAATGATGGGGTTATGAGTGCCTTAACTTAATCAGTGCACTAATCCACTTGAATGGATTAATTGGATAATAATGGAAGGCAGGTAAGATGCAGCTGAAGGAGGTAGGTCTCTGGAGGCATGCCTTTCAGGTTTATACTTTGTCCTTGGGGAGTGAAGTTAGAGGATTCACCCCCACAGCCCAGCTCTCTCTGCTCCCCTCTCTCTCTCTTTCCTTTCTGATCATACTCTTCTGTCCTCATCTCAGGACTACAGCT
Organism: Ictidomys tridecemlineatus; assembly: GCF_052094955.1. NCBI lineage: Eukaryota > Metazoa > Chordata > Mammalia > Rodentia > Sciuridae > Ictidomys > Ictidomys tridecemlineatus. The sequence continues at coordinate 226,669,400 of NC_135477.1, forward strand.
ATGGAGCTGGTAATCTCTTAACTGATACCTCTGAAATTGTGAGCCCCTAAATAAACTTTTTCTCCTAAAATTCTTCCTGTCAGGCCTTTTGATCATAGCGGCAAATATATATATATGATTGTGAAACATGCTTCTGTTAATGTCTCAGATGTAAATATATTCTAAAAAAAAAAAAAAAGCATTCTTTCTTCTAAAATGGTGGAGAACTTGGTGAAATGTGTCCACTGCTTTGTGGAAAGTAAACTTATAACTGAGGATCTTTGATATTTGCTGAAGTTATATAAGCAAAATTATTGCAGCTGTGGCCTTGTTGCTTCTTAATACTTACTGCCAATTGTGAAAGGGCAGAGATGATTGAAGAAGGTGTCGTTAACTAAAAAGTAAACAGAACTCAAAGGGGCCCACATCCCACGCCTGTAGTGGAATTGGGGGATCCTCTTTGTGGAGTAGGCTGGCTGCGGAATAAAAGCTAAAAGAAGAAAGTGGTGAAAAAAACACAATACACAGGAAGAAATTTTGAAAATCAGGGGTGGAATGGCTCTTCAATCTTAGGAATCTAGCTTCCACACTACAAAAAGAAAGAGTTGGAGCCCCATGCTTACTTTATTTATATGGGGGGAACATCAAAGGTTTTCGATGGAATGCTCTTTGCCAAATAATGTAGGGGGTGGGCTGTCCAGTTCCCCATGGGTTATGCCCAACTCCCGAACTAGGAGAGCTGTCCCACTGGTAGAGCAGGGGCAGAGATCTCAAGCCTTGGGCAGTCAGATACACACATAAAGCCAGGATTGTTCCCAAAGGGAGACCGAAGAGCCCCATGGTTCAGTACCAAGTAAAGATCACTCAAGTAGTTTCATGGGAGGCTTCCCACACAAAGGTTTAGAAAAATATCATCCTTTCCTTATTGCAAAACAAAGAAAGTGTGTTGTGGACAGAACACTAAGAATGTGGTTGGATAATTCTTCATCTAAGGTATTAGGTATGTGACTTTTGGAGCTCCTCAATCAATCATTGTTAAAGAAATGTTGCCAGTTTGCATGAATGAGACAGAGAAGAAAAAGTTAAAGATGTCAAATTTATGGAATACAGTGTTAGTCAGCTCTGCATCACAAGGACTATAATTTCTAACAAATAAAACTTAAAGGAGAAAAATGTTATTTTGACTCCTGGTTTCAGATGTTATTCTGTGGTCAGCTGACTCTGTTGCTTTAGGCTCAAAGAAGAACATCATGATGAAAGGGCAGGTGGAAGAAAACTGTCAGTTCATCCCAGCTAGGAAGCAGAGGGGAGAGGGTGGAATCAGGAAGAAAATGCAATCTCCAAAGGCACATCCCCAATGACCTACTTCTTCCAACCAAATGACTAATTCACTGGTTAGGTAACAGCTCCTATAATCTGATTGTTTCAACTCTGAACATTGTTACATTGCCTAGTATGAGTTTTTCTGGGGGTCACCTCATATCCAAATCATTACAGACACTATTGTTAGGAAATGGATTGGTAAATTGCTCAACTATTTGCATGTATTAAACTTCAAAAAATAGAGAATAATGACCCACGGTAGGAACACCTCCTGAAGATCCTACAGGAGAGAGAATCAAACCAAAGAGAAGTAATTATTCTCTAGCATTAAAATCTAATGGAATTTGCCCTGCTAGGTTTGAGATGAGCTTGAGATTCATGACCCCTTTTTTACTTCCCATTTCTCCCTTTCGGAATAGAAATATATATCCTATGGTTGACCCCAAACTGTATTTTGGCAACAGATAATTTGTCTGATTTCATATGTTCACAAATTAAAGCAAATTTTGCCATGGGGTGAATCATAATCCAAATGATTCCAAAAATTAGGATAATAAAATTTTTTTATGTTGAGTTGATGAGGTTTTGATGAGATTCCAGAGAGTTGACAAATGAATTTCACATGAGAGACAAACATAAATCTTGGGGTGGCCCAGAGGAAAGTTGTTATAATTTGGAAATGCCATTAATAAGGTGGTCTCTAATAAATATGACTGGTATTGCTATAAAGGTCCAAAAGTTTGGACAGAAACAGATGCACACACAGGAGAATGCCATGTAAAGATTATAGTTATGCTTCCACCAATGGAGAAACTATCAGAAGCTGGGGGGAGGTCTGGAACAGAGTCTTTCCTAGTATTGTCAGAGAGTATGGCCTTGACAATAAATTGACATCAGTATCCACAATTGTGAGATAAGATTTCTACTGATTAAGCCTCTCAGTTTGTGGTACTTTATTATGAAGATCATGAAGTCCTAGGAAATTCACAGATTTTAATAGAATTTTTTTTTGGTGGTGGTGGGGGTACTGGGGATTGAACTCAGGAGCATCAACCACTGAACCACATCCCCAGCCCTCTTTTGTATTTTATTTACAGACAGGGTCTCGCTGAGTTGCTTAGCACCTTACTGTTGCTGAGACTGGCTTTGAACTCAGGATCCTCCTGCCTTAGCTTCCCAAGCCACTGGGGATCACAGGCATGCATCACTATGCTTGGCTGGATTTTAATAGAATTTTATGAATATTTCATGGAGAAAAAAGAATGGGAAATTTATATATCTACAAATAGTAAAACTGAATAAATTCTCATTATTTCTGGTTATACTAATCTCCTTTCCAATTTGTCTCATCTTTATATTTATTTTTCTATTCACTTTTCCAATCTTATCTCTAGCCAGTGCCAGTTCTTACCTAAATTTACACATTTTCAATATAGAAAGCGGGTTTTTTGTTTTGTTTTGTTTGTTTGTTTATTAGAGTATTTTTGTTTGATGCTAAAACATCCTGGGATCCTAGAAAGCAACATAGTATTTCACAAAATCATGCTTCCCTCCTCACTCACCCCAAATGCTTCAAAAAAGTGTTCACTCCACAGCACAGGTCTCTTTTAGATTGCAATTAAGAATTTTTTCTCTGCCTGGCTTTCTTTTAATCATGATTTTGGAAGTCAGTACTTGTGTTTATATTTGACTTCAAATGGGCTTCAAGCGTACACCATCAAGATAGAATTTCATGCATAAACTGCAAGAGAATAAAACACTATCATAGATCACAGTCTGTATCAGTGTAAACTATTTTAAATCCTAGAAATTAAATGTTTCTGTAAATGTACATTTCTTACCTATATAAAAGAGAGGGGGGAGAAAGAGAGAAAGAAAGGAAGAGAGAGAGAGAGAGAGAGAGAGAGAGAGAGAGAGAGAGAGAGAGAGAGAGAGATTTGACAGCATGAGGAAAGGATAGGAGACAAGAAGGATGTGGCCAAGGGGAAGAAACACTTGGGATATCTACCAACATTTACCAACTCATGCCTAGGCTATGGGACCATTGGTTTCTGTGGTCATTCAAATGTTTCTTTTCTCTCTCTACCCTCACCTGAATAACATTATTTTTTTTTTATTATCGTCATTTGAAGAGTTTACCAATGGACCTGTGAAACAGAAACCCATGCCTAAATAACATTATGTCCTAGTGACTTCCTTATGCTTCAGAAGTTTAAAAAAAATCAAGGATAATTTGTGTATTTTAGTTAGGTACATTTTCATCAAAAGCCAGTCTTGAAGAAGAAAGTATGAACATTTTTTATCTAAATGAATTTTGCTATTAAATTTATAATAGCATGCTTATTATAGAAAATCTGAAGAGTCAATACACATAAAAGAAATAAAATAAATATCACACGCTGCAAAAATAATTTCTTGGTATTCTAATAAAGCTATTTTTAATCTTCTTTCTATGTAGTTTTCTTGAAAAAGTAGTACATTAAAATCAACTAGTATGACACTTATTTTAAATTAATTGTTTAGCTATAATTTGGCATTTTTGAAATATAAACACACATGAACACCAGTTCTTACAAAGTTAAAGCAATAGTATGCATAGTCAATAGTATGAGCATAAGTTAATAAATCCCTATGAAATTCCAGCAGTTCTGCTATGTGACAAAGCAGCATAAAGAACCATGGTTCTTTGTATGTGTTTGAAGTAAATGAAACTATAGGTTCATCTTTTATCATCTCCAAAGCTCTACAGGGTAGTTCATAATGTTAATTGTGAAGAAAGTAAAATTGTTTTAACTTTATCCTGGTATTTCTATATTGTGCTTTCCTTTCTTCCCCTCCCTGTCATTTAGATACCAAATTTTCTCAAGATTTCTTTAATCTATTAAAGCTAAATTTAACATCACAGTTGCAATAAGAATAAATAGCTCTTATCTTGAATTATCAGTATGGGCTAATTTAATCATTAAGATACCTTTAAGTTTAGTATAAGAGCATGATGTGCTTAAATTAGAATTTTGATCATCAACTTTTGAGTAGAATGTCAATTCATTAATAATAATGAGTCTACAAGTTAATGAATTGAATTATTCTATATGGCTAATAATTCATTGTATGTGTGTGTGTGTGTGTGTGTGTGTGTGTGTGTGTGTGTTTAGACATAATGGTAGCATTGGTATTTTTAGATACCAATTACTTAATTCCCTTATCAGACTCTGATAAATTACAATAAGATTTTTGGCCACATTTGATTCCACAAGGACTAAAAGAATGAGAAAGAGCATTTATATTGCTTCTTTTTTCTGTGAGTGCTTCTAATGCACTTCAAAACATCTATATTATGCAATTCTAAGAACATATATTATACACCTGAAGTTACCTTGAAGTCTGAACAAAAGTTAACAAATATATACAAAGCTCATGCTATATAATAGGCTCTTTTAATGTTAAAACAACATGATCTCAGAAAACACAAATGGAGGAATTAGATATATGATGACTTTTTTTTAAAATAATTCCAGCTTTTTTCTAACTTCTCCACCAAACCTAAGATGATTCTTATTCCAAGATGTAGTCTTTATGGAATAGTTTCCAAGTACATATTCAAGGTTAAGTTGAGGATTACACATAAAGAACTGATCATAAATATTGAATTGGCAACTTCGAACGTTTCCCAGAGGGTAGACTTAATTAATTGAAGCAGTTAATAAATATAGATTCTATTATGTGAACATTACTGAGTAACACTTATGGCATTATGACTAAATTCATTAATGGATGTAAGAAGTATTAGTAAGATTCTAAAAATTAACCTATCAAGTTCTGCAGTTTCTATCAATTATCTCCTAAACAATTAACACTCTCATTGAAGTTAATGTAGAGTGAACTCTAGAAGCAATGAAAAAGTAACAAATGTTTTTAAACCAACAATTGAAATGTTGAGTCTGGTAATTTATAAAACAAAATTTGTTAAAAGAATTTTATCATTAAAAATTCTCAAGTGGTTGGTATATTTGATTTAGACATATAACAATTTGTTTCCCAGTGCAACCACAATATAGGTCTCTAGCACACAATTTACATATTATGTAGGCACATAAATCTGAGTCCTATGTGAGAGAATTGTATTACTTTCAGATTGACAATGAGTTTTCAAATAAAACACCAACAGTATCATACACAAAAAAAGAAAAAAATGCTAACCTAGACTTTATGTCAATATTAAAAATTTTTGCTATGGAAAAATACTGTTAAAGATTGAAGAGGTACGTCATGGCCTAGGGAGAAATATTTGCAAATCAGATGTCTGTCATGAGACATATCCTAAATATCTAAAGAATTCTTCAAGCCCCAAATAATAAAATAATTTAATTAAAGAAGATCTGAAGACATACATCACCAAAGAAGGCATATGAGTGATAACCAATGATATGGAAAAAAAGGTCCCACATCATTTGTAATTAGGGAAATGCAAATTAAGATTAAAATGAGACACACTACACATCTATTAGAATTACATAAATCAAACCAATTATAATACTTAATACTGGCAGGATAGTGAAAAAACAGGAACTCCCATTCACTGATGGTAGGAATAGAAAATGATAAGCCATTTTGTACAATAGTTTTGTGGGTTTTTAATAAAATTTTAAATGTAGCAATCTTCTATTAGACACAGGATCTCTGGCTTTATTTCTACGTCCTTGATCCCTTTTGAGCTGAGTTTTGTGCATGGTGAGAGATAGGGGCTTAATTTCATCTTGTTGCATATGAATTTCCAGTTTTCCCAGCACTATTTGTTGAAGAAGCTATCTTTTCCACAATGCATGCTTTTGGCACCTTTGTCTAATATAAGGTAATTGTAATTTTGTGGGTTGGTCTCTGTGTCTTCTATTCTGTACCATTGTTCTACCAGTCTGTTTTGGTGCCAATACCATGCTGTTTTTGTTACCACTGGCTCTGTATAATTTAAGGTCTGGTATAGTCATGCCACCTGCTTCACTATTCCTGCTAAGGATTGCTTTAGCTATTCTGGGTCTCTTATTTTTCCAGATGAATTTCATGTTTGCTTTTTCTATTTCTATGAGGAATGTCATTGGGATTTTGGTCAGAATTGCATTAAATCTGTAAGTGCTGTTGGTAGTATGGTCATTTTGATAATATTAATTCTGCCTATCCAAGATCAAGGTAAATCTTTTCATCTTCTAAGGTCTTCTTTAATTTCTTTCTTTAGAGTTCTGTAGTTTTCATTATATAAATCTTTCACCTCTTTTGTTAAGTTGATTCTCAAATATTTTATTTTATTTTACTATTATTATTTTTTGAGGCTATGTAGGCTCTAATCTCCATCATGTGGGATTAGGCCCCAACTTCCTTAATAAAACTTCTATACCACAAGAGTTAAAATCAAGAATCAATAAATGGGATGGATTCACATTAAAAAGCTTCTTCTCAGCAAAAGAAACAATCTGTGTGATGAATAGAGAGCCTACATTTTGGGAGCAAATTTTTACCCCTCACACATCAGATAGAGCACTAATCTCTAGGATGTATAAAGAACTCAAAAAAGCTAAACACCAATAAAACAAATAATCCAATCAATGAATGGGCTAAGGACTTGAACAGACACTTCTCAGAAGACGATATACAATCAATCAATAAATATATAAAAAAATTAATCATTGCCTGCAATTAGAGAAATGCAAATCAAAACTACTCTAAGATATCATCTCACTCCAATCAGAATGGCAGCTATTATGAAGACAAACAACAATAAGTGTTGGCAAGAATGTGGGGAAAAAGGTACACTAATTCACTCCTGGTGGGACTGAAAATCGGTGCAGCAAACATGGAAAGCAGTATGGAGATTTCTTGGAAAATTGAGAATGGAACCACCATTTGACCCAGCTATCACTCTCCTCTGCCTATACCCAAAGGACTTAAAAACAGCATACTACAGGGACACAGCCACATCAATGTTTATAGCAGCACAATTCACAATAATTAAACTGTGGAACCAACCTAGATTCCCTTCAATAGATGAATGGATAAAAAAAAGTGGCATATATACACAATAGAATATTACTCAGCAATAAAAGAGAATAAAATCATGGCATTTGCAGGTAAATGGGTGGAGTTAGAGAAGATAATGCTAAGTGAAGTAGCCAGTCCCCCAAAAAACAAATGCCAGACTTTTTTACTTTTTTACAACAAAATTTTACTCTATATGGATTTTAATAGCTGCATGGAGTCACTAGAGAAAGATTTCTCTGATATAAGGAGGCTGATTCATAGTGGGGTAGGGAGGGGGAGCATGGGAGGAATAGAGAAACTCTAGATAAGGCAGAGGGTGGGAGGGGAATTGAGGGGTCATGGGATTAGAAATGATGGTGGAATGTGATGGACATCATTATTCAAAGTTCATGTATGAAGACACAAATTGGTGTGAATATACTTTGTATACAACCAGAGATATGAAAAAGTTGTACTCTATATGTATAATATGAATTATAATGCATTCCACTGTTATTTAAATTAAAAAATTAATAAAAATGTAGCAATCTTATTTCAGGGTATTTGCCTAAGTGAATGTTTAAAAAAAACCTCACATACATAAGTTTATATAAAATTTATTTATGATCTACCACAACTAAAAACAAAGTTGTCCTTTATTGGTTGAATGGACAAATGGTGGTACATCCATAAATTGGATGACTACTTTTCAACCATGAATAGAAACAAGATATGGAATCACATAACAACATGAATGAATACTAAGTGCATTTTTTAAAATAAAAGAAATCAGAGCCCAAAGATTGTATATGGCATGATTTCACTTATATAAAATTCTAGGAAAGACAACACCATAGATGGAAAAAATATCAATATTTGCCAGGCATTGGAAAAAGAAAGCATCGTTGATTAGGAAATCCTTTGGACGATGGGACTCTTCTTTAAGGTACAGTGGTGGTAGATATTGACTCCATGCAACTATTAAAATCCATACAGAGTAAAATTTTGTTGTAAAAAAAACTTTTAAAAATCAACCAAGATTTTAGGAATTACTGAATAATATGCAAATTGTAGCAAATTAATTTTTTTTCCTATGTGTGACAATTTCAATGAAGACGATATGGGAGGGCATGAACTGACCTAAGTGACTTTGGAAAACTGTGTTTTGAATGGCTATTGTAAGGCTGAAGAATAAAGAAAAATAAAAACTGCAATACAAATATTCATAAACTATGGTAGAAGTGTAAGCACCATGTTTTTAGAATATGTTTTGATATTGACTATGTAAGTTGAATATATGGATATATATTTAACTAGTGGTCAGAATTGTCACTACTTAGTATATTCACAGTAGAAATATATACATAAGTTCTCCAAGAATCATGCAGAGGAGTCTTCATGGTATTATTATTTGTCTTATACTGGAAATAACCAAATCTCCATCAAAATCAAAATGCATAAGTAAGTAATGACATATTTATATAATGTAATATCATTCAGCATTGATTATCAATCTATATGCCTTGAACCACACCCAGTTAGTTGCCATATTTTTAATGACCTACAAACTAAGAAGAGTTTTTACAATGTTAGAAATTCCTTTTAAAATTATTATATACATAATAGCCTCACTTTTGTTTCCTGATTATAATGCCTATAATATTAATTATATGGCCCTTTAATTAAAATGCTTGACAATTCTTGCTATACATCAGTGAAAATAAATGAATTTCTGTTGCATGCAATATAGATGAACCTCACAAACTTAATTGTGAATGACAGAATACATATTGTAGTATGCCATTGCCTAAATGTCAAAAGATGAGCATAATTAAACTATAATGTTTTGTGATGCATAGATAAATCTGTATCAAAAAATAAGGAATGCATATCATAATACTTAGTATATTGAATATATTTGACACAACATAGAAAAGTTAATGACATATCATAAAGAATTTGGAGATGGTAGCAATTTGTTATTCTTTACCCGGAAAGCAGATATCTAAATCTTCACTGTGTGAGAATTAATGATCCATGTGTTTGGATTATGGATATATTTTCTGTACAAGTTTATATTTCACAACAAAAACAACAAAAAAGTATGTTAAATGGTTAAGTATGCAAACATCCCAGTGGTAGGCCCTAGTGGTGGAAGGCTCACAAGTTCCTATTTTATTTTCATTTGTACCCATTCATTCAACATTTACTTACTGACCACCTACATTGTGTGTGTCATGCACTGTTATAGATGCTGCTAAACATTTATGGAACACCATAAACTTTGAGGTCATGGAACAACAGCAAAAAAGTAAAATAGAAATATATATTTTACTTATTACAAAATTAACTTCAAGCATTTATAAGGTGATAATTTTCAGAATATTGCCTTCCAGATGCAGGTATTGAAGAGAATTTGTTTCTTCAAAAGAGATTTTGCTATGTTTGAAGAAGGGAAATGTTTTAAGAATGTCTTGTTGATACTACAATGAAGATTCCACTTAAGTTTATAAATTTTTTTAACATAAAATAAGAAATTTTTTTTTTATAAACAATAACCAACATGAAAATCTGTTGTGCTGTGCTATAGAGATTCAGTCCAAATGCCAAATGAAGTCAGTCCCAAAGTGGAGGAGAGATAAGTTGTGTTGAGTTTGGTTATAGTCTGATCTTCTGATCATTGACCTTTACATTAATAACCTTATTAATCCCAGGCAAATCAACAGTAAGACTTGATTAAGATGCCTATACTTGTGTAGAATAGACACTTGCACACAGAAATGTGGTTCATTAACATTTACAGCAGCACATGAAATGATAATCTGGAATCATTTGATATTCTCATGAATTTTCTGGGTATTTTAAGGATCACTGGAGTTTCAACTGATAATCTATTAATAGGCTAATGCTTTCTTGAATTCACAGCAGGTCAGAGTCAATTCCTCTGCTGGGGAGAGACTTTCCCTGCTGGCAAGGAAAACATGTGAAAATCTTGTACATAGCAGATCTTTGGTAAACATCAGTTCTTCTCTAATCCTATTCAGGTTCAAAAGCAAAATACCTCACTTTTATTCCCTTTGATTCTAGGCTTTGCTCCATGTAGTCAGTTCAGCTTCCATGTCAGGCAAGGACTCTAAGGGGTGAAGTGGAAGTGAGGCTGAAGTAACAAAAATGGGGATTGGTATGACCCTTTCTTCTACTTAGTATAAGTTCATTAACAAGATATTTTTGCTTTATTGTTCTCCCATGGTTAACAGGAAAAAAAACCCCTCTAAATATTTACTTTTGAATATGGATGAATTTACCGTTAAAGCACATCTTATATTTTTCAACTTCATGAATATTCTTTTAAGGTGAGCTGAAAGGGCAAGAGGCAAGAGTAGCACTTCCTTTGTTAAAAAATAAATAATAAAAGAAAATGGAAGTTATATGCCGCAGTCCAGCTGCAGCAAAATAACGGGGGGGGGGGCGGGGGGGTGACGAGCAACTTGTGTACATTGATACAGCAGGAGTGGGAGCCGTTTATTGTAGGACAGGAGTGGTATATATACATTCCACACAGCTTATCTTAATTAACATAAAATAGATACAGCAGTCAACCAATAAGGAATCTCCACACTTCATGGTTCGTTGGCGTTACTTCACAAACCACTCCCTCTGGCAAAATTCCAGGCACCATCCTGACTTGTTTACAGACTCTAACAGTTATATATTTATGAATCAATAATAAAAATATCAGAATTATCTACAATTGCAAATATTATTCCTGTTCGGTGTATAGAGTGTCTACCTCATCTTGTGATATTCACAATGTTTTTTTTTTTATTGCCCCAAATTCATCTATCATGTGACAAATTTTGGAAGATTGTTGGGCCACATAGGCGCTGAGCGCCCTCTAGCTTTGAGCAATAGAAATGTGGAAACTGGCTTCCACTGCCCACCAAAACAGGTGGATCCCCATCTGTGCAGGGGAGTAGGCATTACCTAATGGGAATGGGCTGCCTTCTTGTTCCTGTCTTTCTTGTTTCCCTTGTGGGAGCTGGGGCTGAGAAGCTGTTGCTGAATCCCAAGAAAAGGGTCCTTTCTATGTCTGTGTGATTATCTTGAATCCAGCCCAGTTCACCTGGAGTGACCCTGACTGATTAGTTGCATGTTTCAGCAGGAGGTAATTTTTGGCAATAGTTTTTGATCACTTTTTTTTTCTTTTATTTTAAAGTGTCTGAACAAGTCCATGTGACTTGTTCCCATTTTAAAAATTGGATTGCCTGACTTTTTCATGGTAATTTAAGGATTTTCACATATTAGGAATATGTGTCATTCAAGATGTACCTATTGCAAATGTCTTCTACCATTCTACAACTTTTCTTTCCACTCGATCCATGTGATATTTTTACATTGTATTTTAATGACATCAGTTTTATTAATCTTGCTCTTTACACTTTTGTACTTTTGTATGTGAAGAAATCTTTACCTAGGGCCAGATATGTGGCTCAGTGGTAGATTACTAAAAGAAAAGAAATCTTTGCCTAACTCAAGATCAATTTGTATTAATGTTAGGGTTCTCCAGGGAAATAGAACAAACAGGAGAGACATTATAGATCCATATATGTATGTAAGATAGATAGATAGATAGACAGATAGGCAGATAGATATGGAGATTTATTATGAAATTGGCTGACCCGATTAGGGAAGCTAAAAAATTCATTTGCAAACCAGAGAACCGAGAAAGTTGATATTATAACTCCACTTTAAGGTGAGAAACTGTTGATGGTGTTGGATGTGGGAGTAGGGATTTGTTGGTGTTAAGCCCTGCAGTCTGAGGCCCAAGAACCAGAAACTCTATGTTCAAGGTCAGAAGATGGATGTCCCAGTTCAAAAAGGAAGGGAGAGAAAGAATTCATACTTCCTCCACCTTTTTTTTCTATTTGTGCCAGCAACAGTTGGATTATGCTTACCCACCTTGGTCAGGAAAGATCTTACTCACAGTACTGACTCAGTGTTATTTTCTTTCAGAGACATCCTCACAGATGTACCCAGAAATGATGCTTTAGCAGCTCTCTTAGCTTCCTTTAGGCCCACTCAATATGACACATAAAATTAACAATCACATGTTTTCTTACACAATCTGTATCTTCTGTTCATGATTGGATCTACATATACATACCCTAGAGTAGAAATGATACTTTGTGTGCCTTAATATAGAAATATAGTGGAGGAAAATTATCTCTATCTTTTTAAGGATTTTTCTGGTCAGGTCTGGGAATAAAATTGACCTAAGATCAATGGTAGAAAAGCTGATTTAATATAAGTTTTAAATAGCACAGCACTCCTCAAAAGAAAATGAAGACTATTTCCCACAAAACAAAACAACAACAAAATTATTAGAGTTGAATGCTTACATACAGGATTGGATGAAGAGGAGTGGATTGTAACAATATCATAAGGAATAGGGGTTTAGTCTAGGGCAGTTAATTGGAAGGAAATGGGTTGTTTGTACAGATTTCCCTTGGCCTCAGCTTTCCATCTTTGATGATAAAAATATTACTTTTCTTTTAGTATAGGGAGGGATCCTTTAAAATTTTATCCTCCCCACCCCCTGCTTTTAAGAAACAGATCCAAGTTCAGAGCCATCTTGCACTGCTATTTTAAAAGTATTTTTAATCAATATGCTAGAGTAGCATACTTTAGGGTGAAGTATTCTTAACCCCTTAATAGAGATAAAAACTCTTTCATTCATGTGAATATCCAATTTCCAGCCCCTATAAACTCTTACATCCTTAGGAATTAACTGGTAGTCTTGATTTTTCTCTGATGTGTTTAAAGAATGTTCACTTGCATATTTCATAATTATTGATGGTAAAGTTAGTCTTAAAATTCACTCTTTAATATATGAAGCATAAGTTAAATATATTTACATATATAATAATTTATGTATATATAATATATATTTATACATACTTATAAATATTAGTGTCAACATTCTATATATAGAACATCCAAAGATTTTTTTCTCTTCCTTTAACTTAATGTATGAGATAATCTCTGTTTCTTCAGAATAGTCACAAAATATTCATAATGTGATGGAAAATTTTCTGATCAGGGTAAAATCCTAACAAAAGTAGTTTCTATGATTACATTTATTTGGAAGAAACATTTTTAAAGTTCTTTTTAAAATGTCATAATAATCTTTATTATGGTAAGAAAATGTAAAATATTTTCTAGAAATTTAATTGTAAAGATACAGAAAACTTTGTTTATATTTACATTTATTTTAAATACCAGCAAAAGTAAATCTGATTTCCATAGTTTTGCTTCTCAATATGTCATGAAAATTTTAAAAAAAATGAAGTCTATAGTCTTTTGTGTCTGATTTCTCTTACTTGCACAATAAAGTTGAGAATTCATTAATGTTAGAGTTTGCTTGCCTTTTGTGGTTACTGCTTTTACCTCTAGGATACCATGACTTGCTTTGCTTCTACTGACTGATTGGTAGCACTTACCTGGTCCATAAAGTGGCAGCAGGGGTTCTGAAGGATTTTGTCTCCCAGCTTCTCCTCAGCTATTCTTACACACCTTGCCCCCTACAATGTCTTTATACTTTCCCACTTCCCCTCAAATGACAGGGTTTTTTCATGTTATAGGTGCTCCTGAACAGGAAGGGTGGATAGGTAGGTTCTTTGTCTTGCAAATTCAAAGAATGAAATTCACAAACACAAGGGTGAAAGCAAAGTAACAGGATTTATTAGAGTTTTAGAAAAAAAGCAGAACTCCGAAGAGGGAGGGATGACAGAGAGAGAGATGACAAAGGGTGTCTGTTGTCCAGAGGGTGTAATGGGCTTGATTTGTCCCTACAGATGATTGGTGGGTACAGGATTAAGAAAGGGGGCCAATCAACTCTATTTTGTTGGTGGTGGTGGGTTTTTTTCAGCAAATTTGGAGAAAAGTGATTTCTAATCCTTAATCAGCACAAGAGTGGACGCGAGGGTCTGTTGGCGCAAGAGGAAGTACCTTTTGGAGTTGGTCCTGTCTATGGGCTATTAAGGAACTATATTTGTGGCTAGGAATAGTTGGGGTCAGAAGTTTGATTTGTCAGTTCTCTCTTCCTCCTTTTGTTGTTGTTGTTGTTGTTTTTCCCTCCAAGACCTTTCTTCTGGCTCTTCTGGCTGCCTATGGGTGATCTCTTTCTGTGTCACTAAATCTATCATGGGGATAGAAGTGATTCACTATTGTCTGGGTCCAGCTTCAGCCCTTGACAATCCTGTTCAAAAGGACAAGCCCTTCTCATAATTCCTGCCCTTTCTTGTGGTAGTTGAACCTTGCATATATCTATAGTTTTTGCCCCAAATGTCTTGCCCAAAAGATATTCCTCCTACTTTTTCCAGGTGCAGTTGTTCTTTGTCAGCCCACCGGGGCCAAGAGAGTTTTCTCTCTTCCCTGGTAGTTTAAGGCTTAATCTCATAGAAGAGAAACTTCTTTGAAATTAGGAAGTCCTTTTTCCTATTTTCCAGCAACTACTACTCATCTGTATTCCTGTGCCATCAACTTGGGGGTTGCGGGCCATGCTCTCCCAAACTTCCTGCTCTGCCTCTGATTTTTCCCATGAGTACCTGACAGAGTCTGATAAAACAGACCTTGAAAGAATAAGAGATCCTCTTTAGATTCTGGGCCCCAAATATTCCAGAGGGGTATTTACTTGGTTGCCTTATAAACTCAACTTTCCAATAGGTGGAGAAAATGTATGCTTTTGGGGGATGACATTTTCTCATTAGTAATAAGAGAGCAACATTCTTTATAAATTTCTTCATTTAAGTGAAAGTGAGAGATAGGTATGTCTGTGCAGTCAGCATGGGATTTTTCTCCGGACTCTACCTTATTTTGGGTAGTATTGATGATTGCAGATTGCTTGTCATGAGCCAAAAATTAGTCATATATAAACAAATTATGACCAAACACATAAGTGGAGCTAATTTTTATGCCAAGCATAACCCTTTCAAAATCATTAGTCAACAGAATAAACTTCAATAAATAGTCTCACAATTATTTTGAAAATGAGCAAAACTGAAAAATATCAGAACATTTTGAACATGTGGTGGATTTCTTATATTACTATTTACCACATACAATTTATCTGTTGCCTCTTTTAATCTCCTCTATTTTCTTATTTTATACATTTTTATCTGGGTCTTTCTTCATCTTCTACTTTGACTTGTGTACTCAAGACTTATCAGCCAGGCACCCTGCAACACACCTCTAATCCCATCAAGGCATTAGGAGGGGGGAGGCTGCAATTTAGGGAGACACCAAGAAATTTAGCCAGAATATGTAAAAAAAAAAAAAAAAAAAAAAAAAAAAAAAAAAGGCTGAGCATGTAGCTCAGTGGTAAAGTATTCCTGGATTTAACCCACAAAATAAGAAAGGAAGGAAGAAAAGAGGGAAGGAAGGAAGGAAGCAAGGAGCAGAATAATTGGTATAATCTTCAAAATCTGTCAAAAAAAAAAAGCTTCATTGTGCCATCCATTCAAACATGTGTAGAAAACTAAAAATAATTATTTCAAAAATGTTCTAATTTCTACCTCTAATCTTAGAATTATGACTATTTTATATGATTATTTTCCTTTCTTTTCTCTTCCTTAATTACGTAAATTGAAATATCATTATTTTCAGGAAAAAAATTCATAATATGTTCAATAAATCTCTCTTTATATTATCTCTTTCAGAAGGTCTGATGACAATTTCACCTCAACATAGAAAAAGTCATTTACACTTTCTCTAACTTCTTAATCATCCTTTTCTCTTGTTACTATGGAAACTCAAATGTCTCAGTCTTTGAAAACTTTGTATTTTTTATGTTACAATTCTCTTCATCCTTACTGATAGTCTCACGAGTGTCTCAATATTTTAAGTTTAACTATTATTTTTTATCTCTGCAGTCCAGCTTCTCATTCACATAATAAATATGTGTAGTATTTTTTAGGGTGTTTTTGTTGGTTGATTGGTGTTGGTTTGTTGTCTAATTATTTTTTCACTGTCTATGCTTCAGAGGTAAAATAAATAGCTAAGGTATTTATAATAATAGTGCCAAGATAAAATAAAAAATAGATTAGTGTGGGCTGTAATTTTAAGATAACTGTCTTATCTCCAATTGCATTTGAATATACCACATAGAAAAAATTCTTAAATATGAGTCATTTGTATTATACTGTAGAAATTTGCTTCTCTGAATAACTCTATTTAAACATTATTAATATAAACTAGACATGTAAATTTTTTAATTTCCTTTTCTTTGTGATGTGACTTGTCACTTATTCTCCAACTGACTTGACTGCTTGGTTTATTCTCCATGAAAATGATCTAAGAATCTAAAATAATCTAATAATCTTGCCAAATTGTATTAATTTGTTGTTGTTGTTGTTGTTTTAGCTGTGTACCTACTCTGTTATTTTCTTAGATAATTTTTGTTGCCTGAGAGTCCTTTCATCAGATTTCTTAGCCCTGTCAATTTTGTACACATTTATTAAGTATAACTTTCATCTAAAATCAACTTTCCACCTTTACACTATAAGAACAACATAAAACTCAAAGAGGATTAATGGTTATAGGTCAAATGACAAATAATTATGTCAAACCCATGTTTCAAAGTTTTGTGGTATCTTGCGTGTCAAGTCTCAAGCTTCGATTCAGTACGTCATTTCAATTAAATTCTATGAGGAGACACTCTGCTAGTATCCTTCATTATACTCACACCTCTTCCCAATTTACCCACTTTGTTTATTTGCTCTCTCAATTTTAGGCTTAATTATGCAATCTTCAGGATAATAACCACCTGGGTGGCTGGTACCCAAATAGCAAAACTTGGCATTCTTCATCTCTTCCAGAGAGAGGGAAATGGCAAAATAAGATACAAATCAAGACATGGATTGCAATAAATGTATGTGTCTTGAGCAAGGACAGATTCAGACTCTAATTATTTTTACCAAATTTATCCAGAGAGGTTTCTCAATATAACACCTATGTATCACAGCTGCACAATGTTGACTAATTTGTCTTACTAGGGAAGAACACTTATCTGATCATAATTTACACTTTATTTACCTTTTTATTGTGAAAGCTGATTATTTGTCTGGTTAAGAGTGTAGGCCCTCTTAAGCCACTGGTGAGTGAAAATGTGATTTAAGTGATTTATGTGATTTCCTTTCACAGGCTTCATATCTTCTAATAGGGAATCAAATCCCTTTAAGGATTTTGTGAATGCACAGCCCTAAACCACTCTTAAATTCTTTTAAAAATGGTTGACAGAAGCCACAATAATGAAGAATGCCAAAACTCAAGTCACTGGGTTTACAATGACTCAATTATGTGATCATGCAACAAGTTATTAGCCTTGTCATTTAAATAACTCCATCTAAAATGAATCAAGAAAATATTTCCTTCCTGGACTATCTTCAGTAGTTAAAAATAGTCCCTGTGTTACCACTGTTGACCGGTGATGAGTCCTTGCTTCCCCAATGTTGAAGAATAACACCAGAGAGCATGCCGAGGCAAGGTCAGAGTAGAAATTAGAAGTTTATTAAAGGACAGCAGAAAAGACTTCTCCCGGAGGAAGAAGGCAACTCAAGAGGTGGAATCCCATGGAAGTGTGGTTGTCTCCCCTTTTTATAGTTTTGGTGATGGAATGTAGGTTGGAAGGCTTGAGGGGTGGGACACAGGTGGGCTAAAGAAGTAATCTGGGCAGGAAGGACTTTATTATCACTTCTTTGGGATGGACTATCTCCAAATCTGTTCGGGGCTGTTTCCTGGGTTCCATTAACATTCCTTTGGGGTGGACTTTGGCCTAGGGCTTTTCCGGGACTTCATTAACATTCCATGAGTTGTCCTACATTTCCGGAATCATTGTCACCATGGCCTCCATTTAGATTTCACTTGGTATTAGACCCGATTTACCTAACTACACTGACTACCTAACTTTAAATCTGGCTTCACCTGTTCCATTTTTTCCTAGACCACTCTTGTCCCAAAGCAACTTTGCATTAAAAAAGCACTTAAGAAATATATAAAGGGAAGTAAATAACATCAGATGCCTAAAATACTTCTGTTCTTATTCCCCTTGCATAGCCTTAATTACACACTGGAATAATTGTGATAGCAGATTCTGAGACAATAACTTCTGTTAATAATCACTCAGCTAAGTGCTTCCCCCAACTTTCCAATTCTGGGAAGAACCTTCCTCCAAAGAAAGTGGACCGTTGTCAACTAGTTTCTTATTCTATAAATGTGTGTTAGTAATAACATCTATTTTTTACAGTGATAGAGTCTATCAAATTGTAAAAGGGGTTCAGTGGAGCGTCGGAGGGAGACACCACACAAGAGACTTACTTCATGCAATCGCAGGGGGGATTTATTGGGGATCCACTCAAGAAGGGAAAGCAGTCCAGAGCCCAGAGCAGAGGTCAAGCGGAGCTTAAGTACACTTTTTGGAGAGGGTGGGGGGCTTTGCATACATCAGAACAAATCATCAAGAGGCGCAGGGAAAATTGAACAACAACTCTGAGTCAGGATTAGTACATACATTGGCGGGAACAATCTGGGCAGGGTGATTGGTCATTTCTAAGCGGGTACAAATTTAAACTGATTGGTTTTGGAGCCTAGATGCTTACGTGCTATGCTACCTGGAGCCCTTAGCTATTAAACAACCAGAGAATCAATGGAGATATTTACTGGGCAGTTCCCACATTGTCCTAACAACTTACAAAAATTACAGGTACAGGGGTAGCAGTGGAATTGTAACAATAGACTTTTACAATTGTAACAATTGTCTTTTACTTTTTAGCCCAGGCCTTGTAATCTAGAAGCTTTACAATGCCTAGTCTTTTACACTTTAACTCAAGCTCTTGCAGCTTGGAATCAGCTTAGAGATTTTACCTTTACAAAACAAAATGCTAATATTTATGTAAATTCCTTGCAAATATGATGGTGCTAGAAATTATTTGATTATATTATAAAAATCTTGAGGTTTTTTGTTTGTTTGTTTGTTGTTTTGATGCTGGAGATTGAACCCAGGAGTACTTTATTACCAATTTACATTCCCAGCACTTTCTAATTTTTCTTGTGAGACAATATCACAGCAAAATGATTAAGACCTAAGTTGCTAAAGCTGTCCTTGAATTTACCAATCTCCTGCCTCATCCTTCTGAGTCACTAAGACTACAGACATGTGCCTGGCTATATTTTGGAGTTATTCAGGTAAGGGGAGTGGCCTTGAGGCAGTGATATTCAAGAAATATCTTAAAATTCTGAATTTAATAGTAAAATGAATTGTTGAATTGATTTTAGTTTGTATATAATGACATCAAATGGAACAGATAATATTTGTAAATACAGATGAATTTACAAACAATTGCAATATAGTACATAAAAGTACACTGGAGTTTGAGGGTTTTCTTTGTAACTGATGCTATTATATCTGTAAATTCAAAGAGGGAATTTTAGTAAAGCATAAGAATTCCCACCAAAAGTCACTTAAGCAAATATTATTATCCTTGGTACTGGGGATTAAACTAGGGGCACTTTACCACTGAGCTACATAACTAGTACTTTTTATTTATTTGTTTGTTTGTTTGTTTTTATTTTGAAACAGGCTGGCCTGGAATTTGTAATCCTCCTGTCTCCACCTGGGGAGTTGCTGGGATGAAAGGCATGTCCACCATACCTGGCAACAAACCTTAGTTTTAAGAATAACCTTTGCTTATTTGATCATCTTCATTTTTTTATATATGCTCCCTTTTATATAATTGTTGGGTAGTCACTGAAAGAGGAAAAATTGATGTCAAAATTTTCAAACATTTAGAAGTAATCTCAAAAGATATAATGTTTATAAGAACATAATAATTCACACTGTTTTAATGACCCTCCAGAGATGCTTTTGATGCTACTACTTATAAATGAAAGATAATTACTCATCAAAATGAGTGAACACTTCAATAACAAGATGAGATTATATTAGTTCAATGGCCAATTGCAAACTAAAGGTGTATTACATTTTTAAATTATTTAGACATTGATAGCTTTAAAATCTTAAGTAATTCCCTCAACAGCACATTAAAAGAAACATTTGCGATGATCCAGTTATATTCATCCCTAGGATGATTGGATGGCCCAATATATGCAAATTAATAATTGTAAAAGATGATTTTAATAGAATGAAAGACAAAAATTATATGATCATTTTAATAAATAAAAACCATTTGACAAAATTCAACATCATTCCATGGTAAACACTTTGAACAAAGAAATGTTTCCTAACACAATGAAGATCATGTCTGAGAAGGTTGCAGCTAAATTTATACTCAATGGTGAAAAGCTGAAAACTTTTTTTCTAAGATCAGAAACAAGACAAGGATGCCCTCTCTTGCCAGTGCCATCTAAACTATATAGTATTGTAAGCTTAAAGCAGAACAATTAGGAACAGAACAAAGGGTTAAAAAAAGAAAGAAAAAGAAAAAAAGCAAAATAGGCAAATAGGAAAGAAAGAAGTGAAATTATCTCTTGTTGCTAAAGATATTATCTTATACATTTGGAAAATCCTAAAAAAAAAAAACATGAAAAAGTCTTAGAAATCATTTTTCAGATTCAGTAAAATTATTGGATATAAAATCAAGATATAAAAGTCAGCATTTCCATATGCTACCAGTGAACAATCTGCAAAAGAAATTAAGGAAGTCATTTCATTTACAATACCTCAAACCAAACCAAACCAAACAGTCTTAGGAGTAAATTTTACTGAGAAGTTGAAATATCTGTATACCAAAAACTACTAAACATTGAAGAAAGACACTGAAGAATACATGAATGAAGAGAAAGATATATCATGTTTATGGATAAGAATAATTAATATTGTTAAAATTGCCATACCACCCAAAGTAAGTTACTGATTTATCACAAACCCTACCAAAATTCCAACGTCATTGTCCTCAAAAATAGAAAAAAAAAATCCTAAAACTTGTTTGGAATCACAAAAGCTAAGGCAATCTTGAGAAGAAAAAAATAATAATAAGCATATTGATCCATGAAACAGTATAGAGAGTTTGGAAATAATCCACACGCTTCACAGTCAATGGATTGTTGACAAAGCGTCAAAAACATACAAGAAATATAAAACAATAAAAGGTAAGGGAAAAACTGGATATCCTCATGTGGAAGAATGAAATTGAATCTTAGTCTCACACTGGCTTTGGGTTGCCTGTTCTGAGATGCAGCTGCTTCTAGACCCTGTTTGGTGTCACAAGGTGGAGGCTACTGCCTGTGGAGGGCTATGGCAGTGTTCCAAGATGGGGGTGGGTTAGGCCTGGGCTCTCAGGTGGGCTGGGGGGAAGACCTGGGCCCACCCTGGGCCTAGGCTCCTGTGCAGGTCAAGGAGACAGTCATAGTCCTGGGTTTTGGTCCAGTGTAGGTCAACAGGTCAGTAGGGGCAGTCCTGGGCCAGGGTCTGGGCTCCAGCATGGGTCTGCTGTTTGGCAGGGAAGACCTCTCATTATTATTGTTGTTTTTAATGTTGTGCTCTTATATATTTTTCACATCGGTAATGAAACAAAATCCAGAGCAACAACTATTTTAATAATTTGTTCTTTTTTTTTTTAAATAATACCTCTGAAAGTAACAGTGTTCAAGAACACTATGATTTGAGTGTGTATGTGTGTGAATAAGTGTGTGTGTATGTTCTCAGGAATCTGGAAGAACTGGTGCTATTTTCTTTCACAATGAAGAGGATAAGTACTGCTCTATAACTCCTTTTGCCACTGGGTGCAGGGGTACATGCCTGTAATCCAAGAGATGTCGGAGGCTAAGGGGAGAGGATCAGCTTTAGCAACCTAGGGAGACCCTGAGCCACTTAGCAAGACTATATCTCAAAAGAAAAAAAATAAAAAGGGCTGGATATGTAGCTAGGTGGTAAAGCATTCTGGGTTCAATCCCCAGTACTAATAACAATAGTAACTCATTTTGGTGAGGTTTTTATCATTGCCCCTTGTAGCCATCAACAGCCTGCTAGGCAAAGGGGCTGGCATGTGGCTCCTTGTCAAGCCCTTTGTAGCCAGTCAGCTAGTTATCTGAAAATAATGTGTTTTTTTCTTTATTCTGCTCTCCTCAAAAGTAATAAAACAACACCAGTACACCTGCACTGACTCACACTAATCATCGAAACTTTCTACAGTTATGCTTATACAAATTTTGTTTAGAAACACAGAAGTTCTAATCCTAATTCACTTCACCTCTCAAATACTTCCTTGGTATCATAAAAGAAGTAAATGTTTTAATATTACTAATACTTTAATATCTAAAGTATAATATTTAGTTGCTTAAACTAAGGCTAAGAATTGCAGTTTTGAAATAGAAAATTTGGAAGAATAATATTTTAATCCAGAGCCAATATGGAAAAGGACAGAAATTTGGAAATTGAAAATCAACAAAGACTCTGATAGATCTGATGATTACCACTGTGGGCCATGACAAAGTAACTCATAGAGTCTGATTAAGTAGGAGGTAATTCCCAAAGCAAAACTACATGCAATGAAATCTCTATGCTAAAAATAAAATCAGAGTCAAAACCCAAAATCAATGGAAAATCAAAGTTTCCTCTCTACTTAATACAATGTTAAAAGTGCTTTGACAATTATTTTTATAAATATTATAATATAGTCTGGTTTCTCCTAGCTTTAGTCCCATAGACTTGGCTTTAGTCCTTCAGTAGAGCCTGAATTTGCAGGCTGAGGCAAAAGAATCACAAGTTCAAAGCCACCTCAGCAACTTAGGAAGGCGCTAAGCAACTCAGTGAGACCCTGTCTTTATATAAAATACAAAAAAGGGCTGGAAATGTGGCTCAGTGGTTAAGTGCCCCATAAGTTCAATACCTGATAACAAATGATATAATGTTTATGAAACCTCATTGTCCTCCTTTATGGAAACGTGTTAATGAGGAAAATTGACACAGCACCTATTATACCAAGATATACCTTTACATATCAGAAACAGCAACAATGACCAGCTAGCAGCTTTGATAACCATGTATGGCCCTACTATCCAATAGGAGATATCATTTGATTAATGTGGAACACAAGTAGACAGCATGTAACAGTTCCTTGTGGAAACTAAGAAGAGGGTCCCAAGCTTACACAAGATGTTCTCAAATAATTAGAATCATTGAGGGTATAAGTGGAATAAATCTAAACAAACCGAGGTTACTGTACTCTTTACATATGAATGGAAAAGTGACTTGTACTTGCACTTATATGTAAAACTTAAATGTGAATTAGACATATCTGTACTTAAGCATTTCACACCATTTTCTTAGAGGAATCTAGCCCATCTTCCTCTGGAATCTTTACTTTGACCCTAATCTGGGATACAAACCCCAAAGGAGCAATTCAAGGTATATTCTGTAAGAAAAATAAATAAACAAACAAACAAACAAACAAATAAATTCCTTACTTAGGAAAAACACTCAATAAGTCATTTTCATGCTATATTTTTAAAAGTTTGCTTTTGTTTGTATAAATGTTATTAAAGTTTTTTAACACCATATTTGCAAAATTTTGATTTGGGCAAATATATTTTTGTTACTAGATAAACACTGAAAAATTCATTTAAGGAGGGGCTTAAAGAGAATTCATTCAAGCTCTACAAACTCTTAGTAACTGCCAGTTGGGATGCTGCAAACAGGATGACAGCTTTCTAACATCAATTTCCATGAAGGCAATCATCAAGGGGCATGATAATCAATGTGTAGGAGGAAAACACCATTTTTAACAAGAAACAGTGCAGTGCAGATAAACCACTTTGAGACATAACAAGTAAGTGATAATTTATCATCAATCTCATTATCAACAAATATTCACCAGCTCCATTGGTGGTGTGCAAATACTTTGTACAAGAGTCTTCTAGTTCCTTGGCAATCTAAATTCCCTGAAGACCCTATAAAGGAGGAAAGATTTATAAATATCTTAGAAACAGAGAAAGGTTCTTATTGATTCAGAAATGTAATACTTAGCACGATAAGTCAGCTACAACTATTTCTGGAATAAACAGTGATACATATTTTTAAAGAATGAAAAAAATAAATAAATACAAAGACAGGAAGGTTTGTATAGTTATTCTTAAATATGCTTTAACTGATGTCTGTATGATATTTATATTTAATTCTTCAAGACAATTTATTTAATATTATTTTGTTCAACAGTATAAGAATATCAGATCAGTGAGATCAATCAGTTTACCATGAAATTGTTTTCTATCTTAGTAATGACCAATAGACCCTCAAAAAGAACCAATAATTGTGAGATTTATTAATTAATATCTTTTGTGCAGATAGACTATTTGTGCATTGCAAGGCTTATAGAGTATTTTGTCCTCTATAAACCAAGTAAAGTGCATAACTAATATTATGCTTTGTTGATGGTAGAGAACTATTAAGCATTTGGGTCCCAGAATGGAAAAGTTTTTTAAAGTGGTAATCACAGAGCAAAACTGGAAAATAGTTGAATAAAAACTGAATTATAGAGTTTGTTAAAGCTAAATTAATCATATTCTTTTCAAATGTTTTCTTCACTTTACATCATAAATAACTAGATCTAACATTTATTGGTTTGAAATAATACTAAAAAAGAAAAACCATTACACTGGGTGTTAGACTCTCATGGATCTAGTTCTTGTTCTGTTAGTGTAATCAGTATTAGCTTAATTGGAAAATTCCCTCAATTTATTTCATCTTTAGTTTTTTTTTTTAATGGAGAAAAGGAGGGGTTGGATTGTGTTACTATTGTATGACTGTACTTAAGGAAAGGCTTCATTAAATGAGAAGAAAATTCATAATGTGATCAAGATCATTAATTTTTTTAAAGAATGTTTTCTTTTTCTACCTTTATTTTGTTCATTTATTTATTTTTTATGTGGTTGCTGGGGATCAAACCAGTGCCTCACACATGCTAAGAAAGTGCTCTACCACTGAGCCACAACCCTAGCCCAAGATCATTAATTTTGAAATGTAAATAATTTGGACTTTGCTGTCTCCTACTTTTTGTTTACCATTTTTTTCTTTTGCTTTGTTCTTGAACTTCCACATCAGTCCTGATTTGATTTGGACTTTTATCTTTACCCTGGAGGGCATCTTCTCTGAAACTTTGTGTTGGCAAAAGACTGTCTTATTACCTAGTTACCACAATACCACAATGCCAGCATTTTATCAATTTTCCAGTGAATGTGTGTGTGTTTTTACCTTTAGCTTATGATCCATTTCTTTTCAGTTTACACCAGATCTAGTAGGTCTAGAGAGTATAACCAGTGAGCCTTCTTTCCGTCTATTTCTGTCTTTTACCATGGGGGTGGGTGGTATCTATAGCCCTGATGTACTTAATGTGGGATAAGAATGAAGACTTTTAAATGAAAGCTTAAATCTTCTCAGTGATGTGATAACCACACATCAGCTGAAACTTCCAGCTCTTAAAGAATCTATGGCCTATAAAGGGTAGCAAAGAATATTTCAACTTCATTTACAGAAAGCATATAGCATGTATTTGGATTCACAGTGGATTTTTATCATGTTCTTTCTGACTTTCAACTTCTCACTTTTCTGAAATTAAAACTCAGTTTTCCTAATGATTTTGAACATGCTCCTTTCTTTTTGCTTTACTTTAATTATTCCCAGACCTTTTCCTTCTAAACTGCAAATCCCTATGTCAATAAGGATAATTACATGTGGATCAGAACCTCATACCATCACACAGATTCAAGCACATAATGCGATATTAGTAGTCATTATTGGGTATCTATTCCCCAAACACATTAGTTATTTCTCAAGGATACATATGCAGCCAAACTGTAAAGACACATAAAATATTTTCAACATTAGCAGCCACTACACTTATGAAAATCAAAACTATAATGAGATGTCACTTCACTTCCACTAGGATGTCTCTGAACAAAAACACCCATGATAACATGAAGAATATTGTTGAGGATATGAGAAACTGGAACTCTCATGCACTGCTCATGAGATGTAAAATGCAACCACTTTGGAAAACCCTTGGGCAGTTCCTCAAGGGATTAAGCAGGGTTATCTTATAACCCATCAGTTTCATTCCTAAGAAAATGAAACTGTATGGCCACACAAAAATGTGTATATGTATATTCGTGACAGAGTTTTTCATCATGGACAAAAGGGGAAGCAACTCAAATGCATATTTACATAGATAAATACAAAGTGATATATCCACACAATGGAATATTATTTGACGATAAAAAATGAAGTTCTAATATATACTATAAGGGGGACAAACATTGTAAACCTTAAGTGAAAGAAGTCAATATGCCAAAACCATACATTGTAAGATTATTTATCTGATATGTCTAGAATAGGCAAATCCAGAGACAACATTGTTTAGTGGTTTCCTAGATTTGAAATAAAATGAGTTGTGTATCAATGGAGAGTGATTGCTACTGAGTACAGAGTTTCTCTCAAGGTTACTACAGATGTGTGCAGTGGATACAAAATTATATAACTATACTAAAATCCTTGCATTGTATACTATAAATGGTTTATTTGTATTTCAATGAAGCTGTTAGATATAACATTAGAAGTAAAAACAAGTGAAAAACTGAAAAAAAAGTTCTTAGGAATTTCCTTTTCACCTCACTTGAATTGGCAGATCAATAATAAAATTTAGACCAGTTTTCTTCATTCTCAGTGCTTATATGAAATGAACCTCAGATTCTTGGCAAATTCCAAAAAATTTAAGGGCACTGATCCCTTGCTTAATTAATGCATTGCAGGAAGCACAACTATCACTGCTGAAGACTGACCAACAGATACAGTGAATGGATCTCCAGCTTCTTCACAGTTATAAAGAATGAAAACAAGTAGTTACTATGGCCTCCAAACCCAGGGCTATAATTCAAGCATCACAAAGAACTTTAACATTGTAGCAGCTATGTAACAAAATGAAAGTAGGAA
Source organism: Ictidomys tridecemlineatus (assembly GCF_052094955.1). NCBI lineage: Eukaryota > Metazoa > Chordata > Mammalia > Rodentia > Sciuridae > Ictidomys > Ictidomys tridecemlineatus. Next base: position 226,696,707 of record NC_135477.1, read on the forward strand.
AACCTTATACTTTAGAAAGTACTGGACAAAGCTGCATCAAGGGAAATTATATTAGCCAAGATTAGGTAATGAACAATATGTTGCCAAGATCCTCACAGGGAAGAAACTGTTCACACATCAATGTTTGTGTGGTGTTCCAAAATACCTCAGCATATCTGATTTAATCCCAATTATAGCCATTCCAGTATGAAAATAATCTACTGGAAAATTTAGGCTGAAATGCATACTAATAGTGACTAATATTTTTAGAATCTAAACATAACCACAACTTCAATAAACATTTTGATTTATACTTATATAAAAAGTGATAACAGGTGCTATATGATCACTGAAATTTTTCTTTGATAATTTTTCACGATTTTAACTCTGATACTTTTGTTATTATACAAATAAAATTTCCTCTGTGTCAGATATAAATAATGCATTCCAAGGACATCACCAGGAAACTACAGATATTAATCAAGATTGTTTGCAAATCACTTCAAAATAATTGAATTTTTGGAAACATAGCATAAATCATAATAGTCATATAAATATCACCTAGGTCAAGTGTGTGTGTGTGTGTGTCTGTGTGTGTGTGTGTGTTTGTGTGTGTGTGTGTATGTGCACATGTGCATGCCTATTGTCCCAAGTGCTTTAGGATATTGTTAAAATGAAAAAATAATTGACTGAGAAGATTTAAATACACACCATTTTATTGTGACTCATCCTTACTATGTCTTTGATAGATTATTTTTCAGTTGAAACTCATACTATTTGTAGAAAGTCACTAGTCCTCATAAATTGATTTCTGTGAAGATTTACTTTTTCCAATAAGCTCTATAAATATAAATAAGCCACTTTTACTCATAATCCATAAGAAAATAATAGCAAAAGTTACAGTAATTTGCCTTTGATCAAAAGATGCCCTTTCTAAGTCTTGTCTAGACTGATGGCCAATTCTCCATTGCCCAGTACCATATTACCACCTGTTTTAAGCACCAAATATTTCTTTGGCTGCAACAGAAGATTTACTATTTAATCACATTGGGCTCACTAAGCCATGGTTTTATTAACAAGTTTAAAAACATTAGTTTTCACCATGTTCAGATTGTTCAATTTATAATTTTGCATCAATTAAATCTAGATGCTATTATTGATTTTAAAAGGAAAGCATATAAAAATCAAAGTATCTAGATAGTTTCAATGTAGTGATTTTGATTATTTTGTAATGGTTAAAAATAATTAAAATTGTTATTCTTAAAAGATATTTACTGATACATGTTGAATTCCTGATGTTCATTTATCTGCTACCATGTATTATAATACTGTGTATTTCGTGGATTAAAACAACATGTATTTGTTTCCCAGTTTCTGGGGGGTGGGAGTCTGAGCATGGTTCAGTGGCATTCTCAGTATTGGATCAGGCAACATTCTCATCTGAGGACTGCTTCCAGAACTCATTTATTTGCAGTTATAGGACTGAAATTCTGGCTTCTTGCTGGCTATTAAAGGCCGCCTGCAGTACCTTGCCAGACGTGCTTTCCCAGCGTGGCTGTTAACTCTACCAAGGCAACAAAAATTCTCTAGATTGTCTTTCTACTGATGAGACAGTAGAAACACAGGACATAACAAAAGTGACACCATATTGCTTTTGTCATATTTTATTGGTTAGAAGCAAATCAGGGCCCGCCCACATTCAAAGGAGGTGAATAATACAAAGGCATGAATACTGAGAAGTGAGGATCATTGGGGTCAACCTTCGTACCATTCTTAGCCAAACAATATAATTGAAAAGTAAAAGTATATTTAGTAGTAATATATAATCACTATCCAGAAGAACCAAAGATAGTGTTGGTTATTTCAGGCTCTACTTTTCTAATTGTGTTCCATGTATCTCTCTTCTGGTATAAGGATCTGTAGAGAGATCATCTTCCTGTTCCACTTGTGTTTCCACATGCCAAGATCCAAGGCCCTCATGTTATTTAGTAGGACCATTTCTTGAAATTGTTTATGCAGCTGGTAACCTTGATTTGTTCGAGCATTCCTTTACCTTAGACACAGGCAGGATGCTTATTGCTTTCAACAAATGCAGTGGAATTCCTGAGATGAAGCTACTTCAGGTATGACATAAGTCAGTTTTGTGTATAGATAGCATCCACATGGGCATATTGCATGTCCCCTGAGGACAAAGCAAACAAAGCTCATGATACACTACAAGCATGAATAACTTGACCTTTGCACGAAACTTCAAATTGATCACTACAATTTTTAAAGTCCTAAAAGTAGTAGTTTCTGATCTCTAATGGCATTTTTGTAGAGAGCTTCAAATTTGGGAAGAAAACTAAGGAGAAGTCCTTTTTAATATATACAGTTTTGATGAGATGCAATACATTTTCTGAGAGGCTCTATTTAGGGCACACCAGGCAGCATAGTTAAGATATGCAGAAGCCTTCTCATGTATAAAGTTTTCAGCTGAAGTGGGTAATATATTTCCTATTGGTTGATATATGAATTTCTGTGAATTTTCTGGGCACACGGCCTTTTCAATGTAAGTTGTGATGTTCAAGTATCTTTCATAACATCAAGACTCCTATTCTGTCTCTATGATTTGGAATCATTAATACCACAATCAATGGTCATAACAGATAGTGGTTAAAAAACACAGGCTGATGACTTCTGCTAACATGTAAATAATGATATTAATAGCACAATAATCATGTCCACTGTAATGTGTACTTGTACCAGAAAGAAAAATAAGCATTAAGAAACATTATCTCCTTATCTCCTTACCATCATAAGAATTATCTTAAGATGGTGGAGGAGATGGGAAAAATGGAGAGACATTGACTGGGAAAAGGGGAGAGGGAGGTGGGGAGGGTGCCTGGGGGCAGGAAAGATGGTGGAATGAGATGGACATCATTATGCAAGGTACATATATGACTGCACATATGGTGCAATGCTACATCATGTACAACCAGAGAAATGAAAAGTTGTGCTGAATTCTGTACAATGAATCAAAATGCATTCCGCTATCATTATATATATATATATATATATATATATATATATATATATATATTAACTAATAAAAAATAATTCTCTTAAGACAATATTATCAGTCCTGTTTTATAGTTAAAAATTTTAGGTTGGGCTGGGGATGTGGCTCAAGTGGTAGCGCGCTCGTCTGGCATGCGTGCAGCCCGGGTTCGATCCTCAGCACCACATACAAACAAAGATGTTGTGTCCGCCAAATACTAGAAAATAAATATTAAAATTCTCTCTCTCTCTCTCCCTCTCTCTCACTGTCTCTCACTCTCTCTTTTAAAAAAAAATAAATTAGGTTATCTGTGCCCAAGATGACACAGATAAAAGGTGGCAAAAGAAGACATTGAAGCTCACTTCTGCTTGGAAGCATTTTAGAGATATAAATATGTGGCATATAAACTTTATATATATTGTGTGTATGTGTGTATAAGTATATATACATGTATATATTATATTACATATATGAAATAAATGGGTTGTAACAGATTTCCTTGGCAATACTGAATATAATTACCATAATATAATTTCATTAAGCAGTATTGTTTAATGCAAATTTTAAGATTGAAGACTTTCTGGTAGTTGAAATATATATTTTTCAGCAAAATTGCTTTTCTATTTTTTCAAAAGAGAAAGGGAGAGAACCATTTTTGCCATTATTTCTCTGTAACTTCAATAAGTGATTGAAAGTATTTTAATTTCTTTTGTATAATAATGGATTTAGATTTTATGGGAGAGGAACTGATAAGTTCAAGTTTTATGCAATAACTTTAAGTAGGGCTATAAAATATCATGACAAATCCCTTTTAATTTTTATCATTTCCTCCTTTTTCATAAATTAAAATACTAGAAACATCTGTGTTCCCTCGAAAGGTTTGTAACTTGACTTTTGCAAAGTATATTTTTTATTAACTTGTTGAAGTTTTCATCTCCTTTGTGATTTCTTTAAACTACAACATATTCATTGTCAGAAGAAAAGTATGATACTTGTTCAGACAAATCATTTGACAGGTTATTTCAAGTTTCCCATTAATATTGGACTTATAATAGAAAACAAACTTTAAGCAACATTTCAGTGAGCACCTGTTGAGAAGAATGCAAATATATATACATCTTGGGTTGAGTGGAACAACTTTCTTGTGCCATTTTTATATTAAAGAGCAATCTGTTTTACAGGTTTCAGACAATGAGAAATCATTACTCAAGATGCAATTGATCATTATATAAACATATATACACAACATATATACAAATGTATACATGTTTCCATTAACCTGTATTTACTTACTACACAAATTCTTTTAAGACTCAGAGTCATGTGCATGATATTATTTGCTATACTTAAGTTTTTATTTAAAGACAAACTTTAAAATTTTTTAAAAGATAACCTTAACAAAAAAACACAAATAATTCAAAACTAGTAAAAAGTTTTCTGGGTGCAGTTCTCACTAGGTTATATATACACTAGTGTTCTAGATCAACATTTTATTAGTGAGAAATTGTCTGTTATGGGAGAACTAAACCATCATAGATGTAAGAACTAATTTCTTAAACTCATGATATTTTCAAGGGCAACTTGAAATAACCTGTCAAATGATTTCTGTCTGCACAGGTATCATACTTTTCTTCTGACAATGATTGTGTTGTAGTTTAAAGAAATCACAAAGGAGATGAAAACTTTAACAAGTAAATCAAAAATATACTTCAAGCTTTACCAAGATATTAACTAGCATTTGAAAACTGTGAATTAGACTATGTGCAAAAGCAAATTGTTTTGAGAAATCAGCTTTAAAAGCAAAAAAAATTAAATTAAATAAGCAATAATATTATTGTATAAATATTGAGAGTTTGACAAATGCTTCCAACACAAGCTTCTCAACACTTTGAATGTTCCTCTCAGAAATGGGCTAGGGAGATGCTGGGGTTGTGGCTCAGTGGTAGAGTGTTTGCCTAGCATGTGTGAGTAACTGGATTTGATTCTTGGCACTACATATAAATAAATTAAATAAAGGCCTATTGACAACTAAAATAAATAGAAGGGATAGATAGATAGATAGATAGATAGATAGATAGATAGATAGATAGATAGATAGACAGACAGAAGAAATTGAGCCAGGAAACAATCCTTCAAGTCTGGAATTGAATGTAATTGCCTTTTCCTGGAGGATAAAGAGCACTAGATTTGGAAAAGTCTTTCACTCAGTCCTGCAAGCTGTGACAGGTGTTGATAACTACACTCAAGGGCACTGTGCTATGGCTTATGTGCTTGTGCATACTTTAATAAATTCCTTTAACTAGGTGTTTGTTTGATGTTTGTTTGTTTGTTTGTTTTTGTGGTGTGCAGTGCTTCCAGCAAGCAGGGCTGAAAGCAGAGCTCCCCATGCCAGGTCTAAGAGTAGTACTTCTCAAAACCATCTAATGAACTCAGTACTATTTCTATCCTCTTTGCACAATATAGGAAAACTAGGAGACAAATAAAAAAAAATGAGGCTCAGAAAAGTTAAGTAATTTACTCAAAGATGGTTAGCTTAAAACTGGTACAGCTAGATCCAGCCCTAACAAGATAAACCCAGGGCTCAGGACTTCACAACCACAGTGAAAAGTACCATGAACCTTTTAGGATTACTCATGAGTAAATTATATGCTGCTCCCCTCTTCCTCAAAGGCCTCAGAACTCCTCAAACTTCACTCTATCCTACTCTATTATTAGAGAATTAATTAATGTCCTGTTGTTTTTTGAATCACCTGCACCTTTGTTCTGAACTACTTTTATGTTTATTGCTATGCTACTGGTTTCTTTTCTCCTCCATTCTTCTTCCCTCCTTCCATTTTTCCCCTCTCCTTGCCTCTTCTGTGATTATATTCATCTGTCTTCAGTCCCACTCAAGTGTTCTCTTTTGGCTTCTACAAGTCCAAAGACAAATTTCTTTTCATCTGTCATTCTTTTTCATGAAGATAAAATTGAGTTATGGAAATGTAGTATTATTTCGACTGTGTATTTTTTAGTTTCACCATGTTTTAATTGTTTGTAGAAAACAGGAAAACTTGAATGTACTGCTTGTTACCAAACTTTGTAGTAACTTTGGATTCCAGTGAAATTTTCTACATTGACAAAGCTTTTCTTCCATTTATATGGGTCTCAATATTACTTACAATAAAGAAAACTCAAAATGATTCTCATTGTCTTTGAAATTTGGGTGGTGAAGAACAGTGTTCCAGAATTTTTCTGAAAATATATGACTTTTTCTTTTAAGTACATTATTATAGAACAAATTTCTCCAATTTTAATTTGTAAGCATCTCTGAGTGCTGTGTTTCCATTGAAGGTGGGAAAGTACTATGAAGTATATCCATAATAAAACGAAGCAATTCTACAATCCTCCCAGGCCATTTAATTTTTGCTGTGGTTGTTGTTGTTTTGTATTAAGGAAATTTCCCTAAAGTTATGTTTGCAAGCATTTCAGAATGAGAAGTAGACAAAATAAACTAGTACCATCATGTGCAGGGCAAACTTTTCAAACAGTACTGTTACCAAAATGAGAAAAAAGCAAGTCATGCCATGCAGGTTCTTATAGGAAATGCAGTTAGCTTTAAAATGTACTATAGATAAGAAATAAATGTGTGTTAATGAGATCTGGACCCCAAATATTAAATTTTGTGAGTATTAGTAAAACTTCTTCTGATTGAGTACAATATAGCAACGGGGCAAAATCAATTGCTTCGTTTTCTCTGAATGTTTTAGGAGCAAAGGAGCCTGGGTATGTTTCTGGTTCCGTGTAAATTTTTGGGAAAAGGGAATTGGGGGGGGGGTGCTTAACCTATTCTCATGTGTAAAAATCAAGGCTTAGAAACACCAAAAGAGAACTTATATCTATCCTGGCTTACCCAGATTCTGTTTATAATCCTCTATATGATACTTAGAAATGGAACTTGATTCTCATGGATTTACTTGTGGAAAAAGCACTGAATAGGGGCCAACGAAAGCCTATCGAGGTCCCAAAGTGAACTACCAAGATAATTCATCAGCTGCATGTGTCTCAAGGAAGCTTCTGAGACTTTTCTGCTTGGGAACTATGGATGGGAGAATGCTGAAGGTGAGGGTAGTGAGCATGTGTTTGACTTAAATTCCCTTGTTTTTTAGTGCTGAGAATTAAACCCAAGGCCTCATGCATGCTAAGCAAGCACTCTATCATTGAGCCACATCACCATCCCATACTTCCCTTTCATTTTAAAAACCAGTTATGCCCATAAAATGCATGTACATAAAATGCACACACTGAGTTTAAGATAACAGATTCAAACTACCCTCAAATTTCTACAGCTTACTCCATTACTGAACAACTCTCATCATCAATGCATAAAAACACACATTAAATAATCCTTCAGTCTTCCAGAATGTAGGGTTCAATTTACATTTAATGCTTATATCCTCACCAAATCTCAAAGCCTTCTAAGGGTCTTTTGGAGTCTTTAGCATCAAAGATTTATTTTTCCTCAGTGAACAACCAATTGATGATAAGGATCCCAAAATCAAGTATTGCATTTCACTTGTCTTGGTCAGACAATACAGAAGAAACTTCCGCTTTCCTTGGCTGGAAATTAATCAGTGAGAATAAAGACCTGTTAAATGCTGAGTACATACCATGCTGAACACTGTGTATTTTAATGTCCTCACCAAATATTGTCTGGTTAAAACACAGATTTTGGAGTTAATCAGATTTTATTCCTGGGGTTTCATCACATCAATAACCAAGTCGAGTCATTTTTGTAAATTTTCCTCATCTACAAAAAGCTGATTAAATAATAGCATTTACTGCATAGGGTCATTTTGATATCTATAAAGTGTATGCAGTAATTCCCAGCGTATAGTTATACAAAGGCCATAAAACAGTTCTACAGGGCTGTCAATGCTTTCCCTATTCCAGAAGAAGAAACTGTATCTCTAAAACTTTCCTGTAGATTTCTATTTTGTAAGGGCCCAGATTTGGTAGAAGCATTGGAAATGAAGAAGTGATGTCTGTTTTAGACATTCCCATGTTGGACTTGTTAATTATACTTCTTATTATTACAATTCTCAGTAACTCTTAAACTTAAGGAGGAAATACTTTTGAATATTTCTCCACTCAACAAATCTAAAAGGGAAAACATCATGTGCTATTTTTGGTTGAACTAAATGACAAGCTTCTGACCACTTAAACTGCTTTTAGAACCAAACGCTTAAAAAGCTTAGACTCATTTGTTTCATTGAAACCTTAGGTTGAGCATTAACCTGGTTTTCATATAGTTCCTTTTCACAGAATGCATGACAATCAAGAAGGATAACTATAAAGATAGAGTTATTTAGGAAAATCAGTGTATTCTGTCCTACATCATTTACTGGGGGAATGTAATTTAAAATCTCACCCTCCCTGCCCAAAAAAATATGGACATCCACACAGAAAGCATTCTAAAAGCTTCTATGAAGTTACAAAAAATAAGCCCCAAAGTGCTTCCCAGAAGTGTGTCCTGAAATTTGGGAAAGAGTGGGTATCTTTTCACAAAATCACTTAGTGAGCTCTTTTGTAAATGGTTCATTCTGGTAAGGCTTGGTGCATGAGAAAATATGGTGTGTTGAAGAGTTGGCTTGCTTTCTCTTTTACTCCTTCTCACTTACATGATGCAGTAGCCTATTTAGGCAAAGGACTCCATTAATTCAAAGGTTTCTTATAATGCATCTATTGTTAATGTTGTGTAGGAGAAAGTATGTATTGGGGCAGCAACTGAATGCCTGGGGCATCAAGAATATTTCAGGTTTTTGGATGAAGGCAAAGCATCACAAGGGCCTCATTCTGTCTTCTATCTTCAGCCCACGGCCCCAAGTGACCTTAGGTCTCCAAACACAGGCATCCAAGATTTTGTCCCCTGAGGAAGAAAAGTGACTGAGTAGCTTTTGATGGATCTCTGTGTGCTGTCTGGAAGTGGAAGAGGGGAAAATGAAGGAGTTGATGACTCATACTGAGGATGAGTAACTGGGACCCCAATTGTATGCAGTCTTGAATTTGGAAGGAAACATTTCTTAAGTATAGTTTTCTATTGCTGGATGATTCTTCTATAAATGTGGAAGGCTTTTGGTAAACTTCAGATCGACTTAAATACACTCTTTTAATTAATCCCAGTAGCCAATAACTTAAATAACCAAAAGATTTTTTCTTCAAAAACACCGTCATTTTTTTTTCAATGGGTTAAAATAAGCACTGGGTGGAGAAGTGAGAACTAAAGGATAAGACCCAGCGTAAATATTACAGGGTACATGGAGACATCATTTCTAGTTGAGTCTTTGAATATAAGAGTGTACTTCCAATTGATCCAAGATAGCTATATCCATGGGAATTTACAGAATGTAGCATTTAAGCATAGAATTACTTTTAAAATTTAAATTCTAGAAATAATAGCAATAGTAGGATTATTCTATTTTAATTGATTTTTCACATTGTAAAAAATTATTGTTAAAAAATTCTAAACTTAGAAAAAATTATTAACAGGAATATAGAAATCTTACTCTCTAGAAATTATGTACTGTCTCATTACAAATTCTATATATACTTTGTTATCAATATAATTTTGAATCTATAGAAAATAGAGTGATAATAAGGCTTTCATAATCTTCACAGATCAAGGACTAGCCACAGTCAAAACATTGTTGGCTGGTCAGATGATGCAATGGGATGTTCAAAACTTAGCAATTAATTCTAATAAAATCAACTAAAAATCCTTGATAATTATCTCAACCTAATTAATGACAAGCATATCATGCAATAATTTCACATTTTAGTGCATGTTGCAATGGACTGTATGTTTATGTCCTCCAAAATTCATTTGATGAAATCCTAATCACTAAGTGCAAAAATATTAGGAAATGGGGTCTTTAGGAGGTGTATAGGTCATGAGGGTGGGGTCCTTATGAGTGGGCTTAGAGCCCCTTAAAAGTCCCAAAGAGACTTCTGGCATCTTCCATCATGTGACAACACAGCTACAGTAGCCATTGATGAACTACAAAGCAGGCTCTCACCAGATACTGGATCTGCCAGAGTCTTGATCTTGGCATTCTTAGTCATTAAAATAATGAGAAATATATTTCTGTCGTTTATAAGGTATCCAGTTTATGGCATTTTGTTATAACAGTTTAGACAGACTAAGACACATGAGCATGTTAATAACACAGGGTTCTACAACACAGATGCTTGTATTTATGGAGTCAAATTTAAGAAGGTATTTTATAGATATTTTAGACAGCTTTTGTGTTTCCCTGACCAAAACACCTGACAAAAACAACTTAAATGAAGAAAACTTTATATGGGTCTCACCGTTTTGAGTTCTCAGAACAGAGACAGCAAACTCCATTCTCTAGGCTCAAAATGAGGCAGAACATCACGGGGAAGGGCCCAGTGAAGGAAAGTTGCTTTGCTCTGCTTATGATGAGGTCAGGAAGTAGAGAGCAAAAGAGAGGTAGATGAAATGGCTGAAGGAAGAACAACCCTTGGAGGGTTATGACCTACCTCTGCCAACCATGCCCCACCTGCCTAGAGTCACCACCTTGTTAATCCATTCAAAATAGGATGAACAATTCAATCATTTCACATACTTGCATTAATACAAGAGCTTTTATTGTGGGGTGGGGTGGGGGGAGATACCTCATATAAAACCATAACAGCAGCACATTTTAGTACTAAAAGTTTAGGGCGGGGGCGGGGGGACTTATCCTTTAGAGTGTACTCCATCCAATGTAAAACCCACACTAACAAGAACATTTCCCGGGCACCATGGTACACACCTATAATCCCACTGACTCCGGAGATTGAGGCCATAGAATTGGAAGTTCAAGGCCAGTATAGGCAACTTAGCAATACCTTGTCTCAAAATAAAAATAAAAAAGGCCTGGGGATGTTGCTTAGTGGTACAAAGCCCCTGAGTCCAATCCCTAGTACTGGAAAGAAAAACAAACAAGCAAAGAAAAACACCTTTTCTTACTAATTATTCATACCCAGTAAGTGCTTGGGAACTACTCATAATTCAGACAGCCAAATTTTCTCTCATCTCTTTAAGATCTTGTTATGCAGCTTTAATTCTAAATTTCAATTTAGACATTCTGTGCAATTGCAATTGTACTTCCCAAACCAAATCCAGTGATCTTTAGTTCTTCCATCTTCCTAAACATTGAAGAAATACAAAAGTCAGCTTCCCTCAGAATGTGAGAAAGGAAAAAAAAAATTCAGATGCAAATGACTGTCAGGTTTTGTTTGTTTGTTTTGTTTTGTTGGTGTGCATATAGAAGATGAAAGGAGAAAAATAGTGACTGTTTTCTTGCCATTGTTTTCCTGTGATAAGACTAAATTTTAGATTTTGTTGGATTTTGTTAGCAGTGCTCTATTTGAACAATAAAGTTGAGGCATATTGTTCTACAGTAGGCTGAAATATTATCGAATATCCAGTAAGTGGCATTAAAAACACTGTAAAGGGAATGAGTGTAAGTGCAAGTGTGTGTGTGTGTGTGTGTGTGTGTGTGTGTGTTTATCTGTGTTTTAAGCAAATTGCCTCTTATTACACATGTGTATAGTTACTAGGAAAGGTTAAAGAAGAGAGCTCTGGAATATGAATGGAGAATTGACCAGAGCTCATCAAAAGGAGAAAGATATAGAATACTTCTTGTGTATCAGCAGAAATATGACTGAAGATGGGGAAAACTTTTCATGGGAAAGAACAATAACGAGTTACATAATACTTGTACAAACAAGGAGAAGAATCTATAGGAGAATTGCCTACAGTTTTCAAGTTTAATATGCATAAGTTGAAGGTCTTACTGAAATGCAGATTCCAAAATAATGAGCATTTGGTGGAGCCTAAGACTCAGCCTTTCTAACAAGATTCCACAGGGTGTTAATGATGCTCTTACTGCTACTGGTCTCATTCCTGGATGTTATTTTGCATAACAAGCATCTATAAGTCATCATTGTTCAATACTAACTTCTGCAGTGATGGAAATGTTCTGTATCCACTGATGGCTAGTTAATAGTTTAAATGTGGTTACTGTATTGGAAAACTAAATGTCTATTTGATAAAAATTTTACTTTAAATTTACATAATCACTGATGACCAGTAGCTATCTAATGGACTGTATTGTACTCTATAAAATATAATGAATCATAAAATTGTCACTTACATGCAGTCTGTGTAAATGTACACCATCTGTAAATGTGCTATTCTTGATAATTCTTTACAAGAATGCAGGTGTGCTGGTTATGAGACAATGCACTTCAATAAATTTTTCAGATAAGATTTATAATTTTGGCAGCTATTTACTGAGAATGTTCATTCTGGTCTGAATTGTTTCTGTGGGAGAATTGAAAGTAGAAAGTGAATTATCAAAACTGTGGAAGATTACTAAGGATCTTTTAAACAAAATAAACTGTTCTTTTTTTTTTTCTTTCTTTGAGCTGAGTAAAATTCACAAAGACATACATACAATAGAAACAAGAATCTTAAGCAATCAGAACCATATTTTGGCAAAATGATTCCAATTTTAGATAAACTTTTGTTCTATGATTATTTCCAACAGGATAATGGCAACATTAAAAGCATTGACATTGTGATGGAGCTATGTGTGTGATGAACTTAAGGCCAACATAAGAAATATAAGATAAATTCTACCTTGGCTTCTGATCTTCCTCTTTCCCTATCCTGGCCTTGGGCAAGATGATTCTAATCATAATATTCAGCATCCACATATAAATACAAAAACATAATGATAAATAGCAATATGAATATTCATGAATCAAATAAATACAATCATAATGATACCAATAACAATGATGAAAATAAGAATACTTTATCCTTGTAAGGTACTTTGACGTTTATAAAGTACTTATACATCATGTTTTTATTAATTTTGAGTTAAGATAGAGAACAAAGTGACTCAGACAAATCACATTCCAAGTTTTTGTCTTGTATTTGTTTCCCTTTGTTACCAAAACCTCAGTCCTTACCCCTGATGCCAATCCAATACCAACAACATAGTTTTGAGGAAAGGAAAAGAAATTTTATTGCTTTGTTAACAAAGGAGAAATACAAGGGGCTCCTGTCCCAGAGTCTGTGATTCTCCACATCTGGGGAAGCAGGGGATTTTAAAGAAGTGATTCAAAGGTTGAATTCTAGGTGTTCTCTGTTCAGAGTTGTAATTCTCTTGTTAATTTGGGAGATAGTCATTTCTTAGATCTTCTGGTGCCATTCCCAAATCTGAATTATTTCATTCCTATGTTATGTGTGCTCAAAGACAGATAACTCTGCCTAGGATGGGGAAGAAAGATCTTTTTCCCCCAGATTAGGGAGGAGAAGATTAGGGAGAGGGAGGGAGAAAAGGAGAGAGAGAAATTTTTCCATTTTAAAAAATAAGTTGCAGTGGGGCTATGGTTGTAGCTCAGTTGTAGAGCGCTTGCCTAGCATGTGTGAGGCATTGGGTTCAGTTCTCACCACCACATAAAAATAAATAAATAAAATAAAGATATTGTGTACACCTACAACTAAAAATTTAAAATAACATGTATAGGTCACAGTAGCAGAACAGCAAAGGCTAAATTCAAAGCAGTAAGTGAATAAACCATTGTTACACTTTCTTTAGATGTTTCCAAAGAATACAATACAATCTCAAGCTCATTCACAAAGGTATTTTGATGCCTTATAGCCACTCTCCTCCTTCTCTTGGTCCTCATGTTCACAGTCATCATTGACATTATCATCACCTTCATTTTCATGCCAATGATGTCTCTAAAAGTTAGAATAGAAGCCACATATCCTGAAAGCCACTGGTATTTTATACAAGAGTAAAGATACTCTCAAATTGATAAAAAGTTTTTTTTTTCCTCTTACAAAAGGTCTTGTCTGATTACATTAAAGAGAATTAACTTTCAAATATGTAAAATAACAGGAAAAATCAAGAAGTTCTTTGGATTGCCAGTGAGCATAGAAAAACCAAAGAGTAATATTAAAAATCAGTTAAAACATATTGAAAAAAGCAGTGTTCTCAGATAATTTTGTTTTAAACATTATTTCATTAAAAAACACAATCAGAATTTTGACCTCTTAAAAATATACCAAGCAAAAGTATACAATCTTTCGATTATTTCCATATTATAAACCAGTGTTTAACATAATATGTTTGATTTGTCCTTAAAGAAATGTGAGTAAAAGAACATCTCCAAATTTTATGTTTGTTATTCAGGAGGAAAAGTAAAATACGTGCACCTTATTCATGTTAGAAAAATTCCAAAAAAGAACCAGGTTCATTTCAGGCTGATCCTTTTAAAAATTTTTATTAACATTTCTCATATTATTTTCAAAGATTTTATCACCTCTTATCTTAAAAGAGGCAAAAGGTTATAAACTCAATTACAAATGCAGGATACTGTAGTAGCATTTGATCTTGAAAGTGTAAAACCCAGTAAGCATCCAACTTAAGTGCCTTAGGGTGAGATTTGAAATCCTTTAATTCTACATTCTCAATTTCCACATGAAAGCAGTGAGCTGGAAAGAAGAAAAGTCTGTTATTTTTTATTCATCCATTAAACTTTTTTGAGGTGTCTAAAATGTACCACATGTTCCAGTCAATACAATGTCAATGACTTAGACACAGTCCTGCCCTCAAGGAGCATACAGCTGGGTACAAGATAGACATGTAGATAAAACACATATGATGTGGGAAGTGCCACAATGGAAGTCTGATGACAAAGGAAATGCACATCACTAAGGGTTCCAGGGATTCTTCATAGGAAAAGAATTTTAAGCTTGTGGATAGTAGGTTACAAGATGAGACTTTGTATTTCCAGGTTATTTAAGTGTTTCATCCACTGTTCTTCAAGTGAGATATAGAAGCTGACACAATTGTGATGATGACTAGTATAGGGTTCCTTAGATGCTACCACTTTACGTTCCAGTATCCTAAAAGAATTACACTCTGATAACTACTCAGGGTTTTCCATCACTTTGCATAAATTAAGCAATTACAAGTCATCTTTTTATCCAAGACTCAACATTTTGCATGAATATCTCAGCATAAAATTTGACTTACATGAATATATGTATGTTTAACAGAATAGTAAATGAGAATTTCCCTCTTGACTCAGATTTTGGCCAAAGCCCTAATTCTGAGAATAGCAGGTAATTACCAATCCTTCATGCAAATGGGTATCTTTAGGCTTATCTTATAGGATTTAGCAAAACAATTGTTTCAGAATCCATCAAGTCTCATCACCCACCTCCCAGTTACGTAAGAAAAGATTAGAAATATGAATGGTGACTAAAAAACAATATTTCCTTTAGGGAATTACTGACCTGAGGCAAAGACCCAACCCAGTGAAATTCTTATCTTTCCTGCAGTAAAGAACACTGGCTGTAAGTTTGCTGCATTCCTTTCCTATGTTTACAGGAACAAATAGGACCACAAAAGAAGAGGAATTTGTACTCTCATAGACCTGGAATCTGCAAGCCCCAAATCAAGGTGTTGGCAGGGCCATGCTCCCTCTGAAATCTATTCCTTCCTTGCCGCTTCCAGCTTCTAAGAGTACCAGAAAATCCTTTGTATGAGGCAGTGTAACTTTAACTTCTGTCTTCCTTTTTACATGGTGTCTTTTTCTTTGTGTCTGTTCTCTTCAAAAGGACACTGGTCACAATTGATTATTATTAGAAGCTCCATATTCACCGAATATTAACTTGATTACATCTACAACGATCCTGTTTCCAAATAAGATCCCATCCACAGTTACCAGGAGTAAGATTTTTACATTTTGAGAGGATGGCGCCATTCAACTCTTAATAGTCATCAAATTGAACTTCTAAACTGAATTTTGTAACAATGTTCCCAATAATATCAAATACTCGGTAGAGCTTGATTTTCAATCAAGTCTTTAACATTATTTTCAAATTCCACATTAAATCTTTGAATTGCTACTCATTATATTGTTTCTTAAAAGGATGGGTAAAAGAGAGATGGATTACATGTTATTCCAATTGAACTGCTATTACAGAACACCATACATTGCTTGGCTTATCAGCAATGGAAATTAATTTCTCATGGTTCTGAAAGTTGGAATATCCAAGATCAAGGACATCAACCAATTTGGTACCTGGTGAGGACCCAGTTCATGTACAAGCATCTTTTCACTGTGTCTTCACATGTGGAAAAAACAAATAAGCAACCCCGGACTTCTTTCATAAGAGCATCTCTCATTCAATGAAGCCTCTATTCTGTAACCTAATTCATTTCCAAAGACCCAACCTCTAATGCTTAAACCTAGGAATTAGGATTTCAACATGTAAACTCTGGGAAATACAAATACACAGACAATAAGAAATGATGTATTTAGTCTACCTATTCTTTGAAAGAAAAAGACATACTCACAAATATGAAAACAAATATCAGTAAAGAGATACATCAAAATTTTAAAAGTGGTTATTACTTGATAGTTGGAACTGTGAATGACTGGCTTTTTGTGTGCTCTTTGAATTTTAAGATATTAGGAAAGAACTTATCTGTAATTAGAAAATATATTATCTATTTGTGTAGTATATGTATTATTTTTCCTGGAAGAAGTTTATTTCTGCAATCCTCCTTTCCTACAGAGATTTTATGCTGAGTAAATATTTAACCATAAGTAAAAGTAAACAATTCCATTTTTTTGTTATATTAAAGCTAAATTTCTGCTAAAGTGTGAACCTCACTCTTCAATTCTTGTTAACACAAATAACTGACTTCAATGTTACTACATCAAAGTGAAAGGACAGGACCTTATTCCGCAATTAAGTTTTCCTAACACAATGAAATTGCCTGGATAAAGCAATTTGCCTTTCAAATGCTTGAAGATGATTTAACATCAGTCATAAGACATGCAAAAGCACTGCTGGAAGAAACCTTATCCCTTGATGGCTAAGATAAAAGAGTTTTACTGTTTGTTTACTTCTTCCAGAAAAATAAAATACCACTGAGGGAATGTATTAGGTAATTTAACAATTGACAATTGGAAAATTAGGCAATTTAACAGTGTGGTTTTCTAACTGCTCCTACTGGAGGACAATAATTTATTCTGCTGTATTTTGTTAAATGCTGAGCATGAGTTTAGATGTCAAAGTTGGTGATAATCACGGCTAAACTTAAACCATAATACTTAATTCAATCCAGTTTAGTAAATATCATCAGTTATATGACTTTGTTTTGCTGGCTGTAACCCAGGCATGCACTTGCCACCTCAGAGATAGAATTCCATGTACAATCTGGATTCTAGCACTTCATAGCTCTGTGACAAACAAGTTATGTCACTGTCCTCTGCCTCAACTTCCTAGATGTGAAATAGGAATTCTAACTACCTCAAAGGTTTAAGTAAATTAGGTACATGATTGCCCAAACACATTTCACCAAGAGAGTTAGAAAATGTCACCTCAAATGCAAAATCATGTCCTCAGCACCACCCTACATTCAAAAAAGGTGAAGAGCTCAGAGCATATTCCAAGTTAATTCCAAATTGATATAAAAGAAACCAAAGACCTTCCATATTTATTTAAGGAAGGCAGATTGCTAGGGTATTTGTCAATTATATCAGTATAATGTAATATATTTTATAAAATAATTGTGCATCTCTTTATTAAAAATTAAAGAATGAAGTCACTGTGTCTGAAGCTAATATATGGATCAGTATTAAATTGAAGGGTATAAGAAATGATTTTATTTATTTTTTCGTTTTTTAATTGATTTTACTTTTTAAATACATGACAACAGAATGTATTACAATTCTTATTACACCTAAAGAGCAAAATTTTTTATATTATAAAATAACTTCAAAATAAGTTATTTTATAATATAAAATATCATTTCCTTTAAACATTTTCAGCTTAAGTCTTCATCTGATGTCCTATAAAGACTTTCTGGATGTATTCTATAATTATCAGACTGGTTTTAAGTTTTCAATTCTAGTGCATTCATCACCAACTTAAAGCCTTAACCTTATGTCCAAGTGATTGCTTGATTCTACCCCTGCCTCATCTCCATTGTGATATATGAAAGGTGGGAAGGGAGTGGTCAAATGCCTCATGCATCTACCAGATCCATATCCTCCAGCACTTAGAAGATCAGGATTAGAGTTTAGAGCTAAGATGGCAAAGTCTTTTAACTTAACTGCTGAGATTGTAGCTTTCTTCTGACTTTTATGGCTTTTATGGCTAATATTAACTGACAGTCTATGCTTCTGAGTAGCAGAAATGCCTGCAGCATTCTCACAGGGCACACATATACGGGTGGGCAGTCAGGTGGGATAACTGTCTAATTTCCACCATGTCAACCTGAACTTAATCCTCAACACACAGTGAGTGTTCCCTTGTTTGACTACTGCTTTTCAGTCACCTCATATCTCCCTCTAACCCCTGTGTCTCTCTGAGATGTCTACCAACCAGGCCAAAGATCAAGTCTGCCGTTTTGAAAGAAGTCCATGTAGGAAATGAGTTTCCAATCTCTTCTAGAAATTCTTTTGAAGTCATTCCCCATTTGACTTGTCAGGAAGAGTGGGAAAGGAAATCAAAACGTTTTTGCACAGATGAAAACTCAGGATTCCTTGAGTGTGTTGAATTTTTTAGGAATTGAGAAGGGAGATAAGGATTCACAGGATGGTCAAAAACACCAAAATTGATTTGTTTACTTTTTAATAAATCCTGGAGAAAGTCCTGGTCTCCACTGCTCTAAACCCTATTTTGAATGGTCTTATGGTAGGAAGAGTAATAGTCCTTTGAAGATATCCTTTGAAATTCAGGAATGTGTTCTCACGTCGGAAAGAAGAATTAAGGTTGCAGATTAATTTAAGGTTGCTAGGCAGCTGACCTTAAGACATGGATGTCATCTTGATGCATCTTACAGGTAGGACCAAAGTAATCACAGGTGTTCTTAAATTGGATGAGAAAAGGAGATGAGTCAGAGTCATAGTGATAGGACATGAGAAACACTTAACCATCCATTGCTGGTTGTGAAGAATGAAAGTGACTACTAGCAACAGAATCCACGCAGCCTACATAGTCTACAGAAAGTAATTAAATCAAGAAAATGAATTTTGGGGGTCTCCAAAGGAAATGTGGCTCTACAGACAAGATGAATCTAGCCCAGTGAAACACATTTCTGATTTCCAAAAATGTAACATAATATATCTATTTTATTTTAAGTCATAATGTGGTAATTTGTTCAAGCAGCAATAGAAAACTAACACATGGAAAGGAAAAAATCCTTCTCTCCTTTCTGTTTCATGATTAAGAGAGACCGAATCCGTATTTGCTACTGTAAATATCTTATTTACTCTGGAAATACTTTCCAGTTGTATAACATAATACATTAGGCTGGGCATTCAGATTCAACATACTTTGTTCCAATATGCTTTTATTTTTTATTTTTTGTGGGACAGGATCAAACCCAGGTCCTTGCACATGCTGGGAAAGGGCCCTACCACTGAGCTATCTGCAGCTCTTTTTAAAATGTATTTTTTGTTTGTTTCTTTGTGTGTGTGTGTGGTTCTGGGGATCAAACACAGGACCCTGTGCATGCAAGGCAAGCACTCTACCAACTGAAGCTATATCCCCAGTCCTTAAATTATTTTTTTGAGAGAGTGTCTTGCTAAGTTTCCTAGTCTGACCTCATATCTGCAATTCTCTTGTTTTAGTGTCCTGAGTAGCTAGGATTACAGGCATGTACCATCACTCCCAGACCAAGACCATTTTTTGACACATTTATGTTTGATCTTTTTCCCCTTAAGAGATGTGTGTGTAGAACTATGAAGTCATGGTCAAAGACATTTTAATCTACTTTTCTTTGAAATAATAAGAGTGAACATGCTATGGAAGGGTTTGATTGCCAGATGAAGCAACTTAAAATGAATGTAGCAGCCAACAGTCATTAAATATTTTTGAGTAAAAAGTGAGACATCTCAAGAGTGAATTTATGAAAACAATTGTCCTGATAGTAAACTGGAGAATAGTTAGGAAAAGGAGACTAAGCACTAGAGAAATAAATGTTTATTGCTGCCGTCTAGACAGGTATGATAACTATATGAAACTAGACATGACAATGACAATGAAAAGGGGATTAATGAAAATAAATTTCAAAGGTAAACTTTAGCACTAACTTCATATGAAAGAACAAACATGAGTGACTCTACATCCTAATTTTTATGTCTGAATATCTGGGAAACTGAAGATATCAAACTGCTGTGAAAAGATAAAATAAAATCTCTAATACCTGCATTTATTAGGCATTTTATCACTAAAAATGACCAGAAAATTATCCTGAGAAAAATAACTTTAGGGACTAGAATATATTTGCATAGTAAAAAGTCATTCTACCCATGGACATTTAGTTCATTCCATTGGAACTTATATCTGAGTCTCTTGAAAGGCATTCTAAGCAAAATACTGAATAGCTGCTTATCAGCTTTATGTTATTCCTCTGAAGGCCCAGAATTACCAGAGACTGAGGCTATAGCAGACTTTTCAATGTACTTTCAGAAGCTGAACCTCAGATTTCCTTATTTTCCTACCATTTTCCTGTGTGTAAGTCAGAAAAAGGAGTGATACAGGATTTTATGAGGGGGAAACTCTAATTTATGCAGATGAGGCAATAATAAAATTTTATAAGGATGTTTTGATGGACATGCTAGATAGTTGTCCTTTGAAAACTATTCCTACCTAGAAAGACACTTAGATATTCATTTCTAAAGACAAATCCCAGAACTATAACTTAACTTTCTTAATTGAAATTTTATATATCACAGATTTTTGAAATATAATTCATGTCCTAACAATTCAGCCATTTAAGCTGTATGATTTAACCATTTTTCGTTTTCATTGTGCAAGAATCACCATGATCCATTTTGGAATATTTTCATCACTCCAAAAAAGAAAGCTAGTTAAAACTGGAGTCACTGCTGGACCCCATTCAACAACACCCTTTCTGAACCCCCAGACAATTGCTAATCTATAAATTTGCTTTATAAAAACCTGTCTCTATAACCTTGCCTATTCTTTGCATTTCAGATGAAAGAAAGCAAACAAATATGCTTTCTGTTGCCTGGTTTATTTCACTTAGCATGTTTTCAAGATTTGTCAAAGTGTAGCATGTTTCAGTATTTCATTCCTTTTTATTGACAGTTCGTGTTCCATTAGGTTGAATAGTTTTTGAGGCCAGGCTTAAGTTTTCTCTGACCCTCAAGAGTACATTTATTAGCTTTCCTTTTCCTTATTTTTCTCTAGTGAACAAATTGCTGTTTGTGGGTTAGCTATTGAACATTCTTAATTACTTAACATCAAAATATCTCAAAATATGTTCCAGAGCATATTCATTTATGATGCCTGAAATTCCCCATGCACTTTTCTAAATAAAGTCCATTGGTGGAGAACTTCCCAACGCTGTGTTTTTATGGTTTGCTTCTTCCTTGGGATAAAATTTCTGAGCTACTGCTCAGGTGCTTGGGGTGAGGACAATGGTCCACTTCTCTTAAGGTTGCACCCTTGTTTTATAAATTGATTGATCAACAGGATAGTCTCTCATTTGCTTTTCTTGCTTTTGAGGTAATCTGTGGTCACAAATTGGGGCAAGGTTTATCAAGGGTCCATATTGGGCTAGACTCTGTACCCTCTATGAGGAAGGTAAAAGGAACCCTCAATATTTGGCCACAATCACATAAAATTTAGTCTCCATAACACAAAAATAAGGTTGAGAATAAGAAATGTTGTCCACCTACCCATTTGGGGAAGATGCCTAACCCTTAATGGGGAGTTGGAAAGAGTGAGATTATTGTGTTCGGTCTTCACCCTACCAGAATAGAGTTGTGGTCATGCTAAGTAGGTGCCAGTGCTAAGTGAAATATGACTATAGAAACTTGCTAATTTTACCTAGATTTACTAGAGTCCCTTGGATCAATGTTTCTTCACTAGCTATAAACTATTATGCCAATTTCCAGAGAATCTGAATGGATGAGACAAGATTTGAAAACATTCAGTGTCCCTTACTATCATTGTAGTTTCTTGATGTTTTCATTTAGATTTTTTTTTCTATATAGTTTCTCCAGGTGTATTTAAATTGAAAAATGCCTTTTTCCTGGATGAACACATAATGTTACATTATTAGTATATATAAATGGGATATATAGATAGGAAACTGAGTACCCTAATCTTCTTGTACGACCACCAACATTACAAGTAATTCCTACAAGGAATTAAAAAAAATAAAACAGCAACAACACTTGTTCTCTGAAGTGGAGCAGTCAGGAAATAAAGTAAATTAGTACTTTAAGTGAAAGATCACCTCTGTCTTAAATACTGGCTCATTATCTACAATGAATGAAATAATTCACATAAAAAAACATTGAAAGCGAAAGTGATTAGTATATAATTGTATTATTGCCATATATGAAAGTCAATGAATGATACAGTACACAACTTGTTACTTAAATTGTTTTACTGGAATAGTCCAACAGTGTATAAACATTGTTGTTTGATGCAAAAGAAAGTTTATAACATAATAAAGGCATTTGAGAAATTTAGTGACAACTCACTGAACTTTATTTACTCAAATATGTATTATCTACAATTGGAAAACTTGTATAACAAAATAGACCAAATTTATCAGGCAAAGGAGATAGTTCAGGAGAAATTCCATGGAGAAAAACTAGAAATTCTGAAATATGAAATGTAGTCATAATTCTCATTGTAACAAGATTTTCCTTTATAAAAATGCATCTGAAAAGATGGAGACACAGATCAGTGCTGCCCAGTCTTGACTCTCTATAGATAGTCTATTCATACCATATTAGACTAGGTGTTGAGTTGCACAATACACCTGAATTCAACTCTCTTAATTTTTGCTGTTTTCGTAAAATAAGGTACAATAGGAAATCCACAAAGCTTCCTACCTCAATTATCTGTAATCTAGCTTTAAAAGTTTTGTTTCCCACTTCTTTCAACACTTTCAATTTTGAGATCAAAATCTGCAAAGTAAAATTACATTTCTCTGACTACTGTGTTGTGGCTCCACCAGTGAAATTTATAAGCATCCCAAAGAAGCACTGATGGAGTTTGGCAGTGATATTAAAAGGATATCACTGGAGGATATTAAAGAAATCCATTGATGCTACATCACATATATAAAAGAAGGGGTTGTTCCAGGTGACTGTTTTGATTTCAAAATAACTATGAAGAACTGCCATTCCTAAGAACTTGGGGAATAATATTTGAGTCATTGAGTTATGAAGAATAATTTTGTGGATAGGAAGAAAACCCAAGCCAGGCTCAGTGGTGCCTGCCTGTAATCCCAGAGGCTTGGGAGAGTGGGGTAGGAGGATTGCAAGTTCAAAGACAGCCTCAGCAAAAGTTGCACTAAGTGGCACTAAACAACTCAGTGAGACCCTGTCTCTAAATAAAATACAAAATAGGGCTGGGGATGTGGCTCAGTGGTTGAGTGTTCCTGAGTTCAATCCCCAGTACCACCTCCTGCCAAAGGTAAAAAAAAATAAAGAAGCTCAAAAGCTTGCTTTGTATTTTGACGTATTGTGCACTTAATTCTATCACCTGCCCACTGTATACCCAGTTGTACAAAAAAAAAATTTAAATGCCTAACATATGACTCTTAAAGTAAAACCAAAATAAACATATCATAACTTGGGGGAAAATTTGTCCAAGAAACTTAGAGTAAAGTTTATTACAATTAAGTGAAAATTTTGATAATATGGTTCCTTGCTATTAAGACCAAAATGAAATATAGAGAATCAATTAAATTCATGATTTAAAAAAATCATAACACTGTGTAAACTTGCTTTTTTTTTTAACAACTTATAAAGGACAATGTTTTGTGTGTCTTAAAATACAATGCAAATAACTTGAATGCAGTTTTGGATAAAAGGAGACCCTCATTGTATTCTAAAAGAGGTTAAATCTCCTTACTGCAATCTCTAAATACTTGTCCTTTGATAATATTCACCTATTTAATCATCACAGTTTTCACTCCTTAAAACTATGATTTCAATCAAGATAGGAACAAGCTATCTGTCATATTAAGACCCTTAGTAGTAAGATGTGGTGCTAGGAACTTAGTAGATAACCAATAATTATTTCTTGAACTTGATTGTGATAATATACAGTAAGCTCTGAATAGCTACCTTCAAATACTGCCTGTAATTTATGTTTTTCAGAAATTTGATATGTTTCTCTAAACCTTAGTGTCTTGATTTCTGAAAAGGATATAATAATATCACCCTCATAGTATAATACTTAAAATTTAAAAAGATTATAAATATTAATCATGTACAACATGAGCTGGGCGCACAGTAAGCTGCTAACAACTTCAAGCAACCTGAATAATAATAATAATAATAATACCCTCTAAAGTCTTATCAGGATAGCCAGATAATCTTAATTTTGTACCCTATAGCCATTCTTCCTTCAGTCTTCCCTATTGGCAGAGTCTGTTTCCCATGATAAAAGCTTAAAATGGCAGATATTTAATATAACAGTCTCCTTTGAAGTCAGGGAGTCTACAAGACTTAAGTATTGGCTAATTAAATAAAAGAAGTCTATTACGGGGATTCTGGAGAAAATAAAAAGAAGATTGGTCCCTGCCTTTCTGTTCTTGGACAACACCCCATCCCATAAGATTGTAATGCCTGGCATGACCAGATGAGGTATCACCAACACACTGAGAATGGCAACATAGAAAAGCAGAAAAAAACCTGAAACTTCTTACTTTTTGTTTAGTAAAATAAATATTATACTAAGATACTCTTGAGTTTTTTTTATCATTATAGCAAAAAGCTTCCCGATAATTTGATAGTTTCAAATCAATGTCTCCTAAACCATGACTTTCAGAGGAAAGTGGTGGAACCCAGTGCTTAGGGAACTGTCTCTATTATCCCATTCACTAAAAACTACTATCGACCGGGGAATAGAACAAACAACCCAGAGAGTGACTCTGCTGTGTGCCTTTGTGCATTGTTATCAAGGTGCGTGATAAAGGTAGTGAAAACCTATGAAACAGCTCTGAAGTGATTACCTTAAGTGCTCTTGGGCCCCAGCTGTTTGAAAGCAACCAACTGTCTATGCTCATGTACAATTAGATTTTATAATTAATTGCACAGTTGTGGCTATAAAAGACTACTTCTTTATTAAAATTCCTACAAAACACTAAAATATCTGTTCTTTGAAGTTTGAAGTTCTCTAGGCCATACATCTGTTTTTCTCACTGAAATAATTATTTAGACAGAAACCTGGAATAACATTTTTTTACAATAAAAGATGACTTAGAACTAGAAGTAACAATTATTTTGCTAAGTTTTAAGAAGTATAGCACTTTGAAAAAATGATGATCTGAGTCATGTTGTAATTTCCTTTTCAGTGAATTAGAGATAGAAGTTCAAAGTTGCAGACCCACTTTAGAAAATGAGACATGGTCCAAGTGGGTGGCTGAGTCTGCAGAAGGTCACATGGGGAAGAGGAAGCCAATAATTACTTATTGCCTGAGCTTTGCCAGGTATTGTTTATACTCATCTTTAAAAATTCTCATCAAGCCTCCCCATTGATTTTGAATTTCCCCTATATTACAAGGCCAATAAATTAAACCAGAATTTCAGCAATTAAATTGTATTTTTTCCTGATATTATTCTATCATTTATGAATCCTAAAAACGAGAAATTTTCTGTGACCCAATAAGTAAGAAAGTCTGGACACTTATTTCTGTCCAGTTATAATTAGAAAAGTTACTGAACTTTTTTTCAATAATACAGCCACTATCACGTTTTTATACACTTTTTATACTTTGAAGAATAAAAGGTTCTTATTTTTTCCAAACCAGGCTAAGATGCTAGATCATATAATGTGAAGACTGATGAAAATGGAGACTCAGACATAAGGTTGCTTTCATTTTAATTTAAAACAGCAATAAACACTGAAAGGAAATGAACCAGATAATGATACAAGTGAACGGAAGCATCTCCCCACCATTACCTTGTCACCATATCCCTATATGGGGCACCTCACAAAGCAGCATCCAAATTCCAGAGGCCAGTACAACCTGTTTAGGGTAATAATCATCCTGCTTCATTGCTGGTACTCACATTGCTGGATGCTGCTTTTTATTCTGTTAAATTGAAAGGGCAGATCTGCATCTAAGAATTTTCTTAACTGAAATAAAGTACATTAATTCCCCCACTCTGTATTTTCCTATGTCTTTGGGAAACAGTTGGCCTAGTTGTGACAAAACTTGGAGATGCTTATTTTTTTTCCCTAAGCAAGGTGTGAGTATTTTAAAACATTCCTTACATCAAATTTGTGTCATTCCTTCTATCCAAAGATAGGGTCTCTGACCCTTCCTCTTATCTCTGGGTGGGCCAGGAACTGCTTTGACAAACAGAAGACAATAGAAGTGAGACTGAGTCATGAAAGGTGGTGCAGCTTTACCTTGTCCTTAGGCACTGTACTTGGAACCTGTGCTGCTGTATGTGACGTTGGAATCCCTGAAGATGCTATGCCAGTCACTAGGACAGCCTAGGTATAGGAAAGGCAAACAATGGGCAATGTTCATCTTCTTTACCAGCCAGCAGCACACATGCAAGGAGGGTGCCTTCAAAAATTTCACTCCCAGCTTTTAGCTCTTCTCCCTGGAGAGCCAAAGCAACATGAAGCAGTCTAGCAATTCCCTCTGAGCCCTGTCCAAATTCTTGATTCACAGAATTCTTGAGCATAATAAAGTGGTTAAACCACTAGTTTTGAAAGGCTGTGTTAAAAATCAACAATAACCAGAGTAAATGATCAAACATGAACCACTTTTTGCAGGCTCACATGTGGAATGTAGAGAGACTACAGTTCAGTTAGAGAGGAGAGTCTTGTCTTTAAATGCCATTATTTATAAGCTATGCTCCACCAACTCTCCAACTCATATAAATTTTCCTACATTACGAATGTAATTCAAGTACTACTGAGAACATAATGTAAAAATAGACACTAGCACCAGAGTTATCAAAAAGTAAACCATGAGAATTTTTTTTTGGGGGGGGAGCATTACTAGGGATTGAACCCAGGGGTGCTTAACAATTTAGCCACATCCCCAGTCCTTTTTAAATATTTCATTAGAGACAGGATCTTGCTGAGTTGCTAAGTGCCTTCCTAAGTTGCTGAGACTGGCTTTGAATCATGATCCTCCTGCCTCAGCCTCCCAAGCTGGTGGTATTTTAGGCATGAGCCACAGCACCTGGAAAACCATGAGAATTTTAAGAATAATTTCTTGATTATTGAGATATTTGCTTGCTGTCTTAAAACCAATTTGGGGAAGGTGTTAAGATTAGCTTCTGCAACTTGAAACAGAAAACTGCAATGAATAGTAGCCTTAGTATATAAGATTTTTCTGGAAAATTTGACTAAACCTTTAGGGGCAGACAGCATATCTGAGTTTGATAAATGTTTCATTAGAAACACACAGCTTTCTAATTCATCCAATCCTAGGATTTGACCCTCTTATACTTAATCCAAAATGGCTACTACTGCTCTAGATTCCTATCAGTCTGAATTAGGAAAGAGGAATAAACCAAGCAACCAATCCAGCATACTTTCAGGTGGTTGAACATTCTAATGCCATTTTCATGTAGACCAGAAATAATAGACTAACCCCTAGTTTCAAGGGCACCTGGGAAATGAAGTACATCTAGGGATGTGATTTGCCTAGTTAACATCAAAAGTTTTGATTCTCAAGACAAAGTGGAGAAAGGCAGGATGCATATGCTGCCATTTCTAGGATTTTCCTCTCAGAGAATGGATGCACCCAAACACATTTCAATTTAATAATTATTTCTGTAATGTGTCTGAGACTGCATTACTATGCTAATCTGTGATATAGAAATTACTGGCCTCTTTTTATAAAAAAAATATATTCATCAGAGTTAAATAAACAAGACCAAGTCTATAATATTAATGAGTAACACAAACACTTCAAGTTTAGGAAGACATTCTGACCCCCAAAGGCAATTTTTCTCAAGACAAGAGCACCCTGGAAAGTTAGAGATAGAGCAGCTATGAAGCAGGAAGCTGTTTGTTTTGTTATAAGATACTGACCATTCATAAACATGATTGATGATAAAGATGAAGATATTGGAACACTAAATGCAGGTACTCCTTTAAAAATCAACCCATTTGGGAAAATAAAAATGTGTAGTTAAAGAAGAGGATCATGATTTTGTTCAAATATAAAAAACAGTTGCAAAGAGTTTCTCTTTTATGATTTTAATGCTTTATTTGGCCCTGCACACCAATGCACGCTAAGTAACTTACCCTGATTGAACTAAAGAAAAAAATATTTTTAGCATTTGTAGTTGTTTCAGTTCAGCTGAAGAATGTAGAGTTTTCTATCTAGCTTGCTAAACTGGAAAATAATTCAAATGTCAAATACTAATGTTATAAGAACTTTCTCTGACCTTTTGAATTTCTCTGATAAATTTCAGAAATGGTTATTTCCAATATCTTACACTTGGCTGTGCATGAGTTTATTCTTCATTAAAAAATAAATTACTGTGCATGCCTGGGAAATTTTTGAAGGCTGGTATATCCAACAACTTTGGAAGTTATAAAATTATCGTCTTGTTAAATCAAAATAGTCCATGAAATCTATAAAGTCTGTATTAAGAGTCTTAAGAAAATCTGGATTCACCAAAATAACATCATTGTAAAGTAACAGCATAAACAGAATAAGATCAATAAAGACACCTCTTCAAAATTGGCCAAGATTGCAGGACATGGAAGGGTCATGGCAAAGGTTGAATGAAATTTGAGAACAATTTGCTTGAAGGAAGTCTATCATTACAAATGACTTTTAAAATTCGAAATATTTTCTACATTCAATATTTTTTGTTGGTTTCTTTAATTTCCTGCTTTTTCCTCATGTTTTCCAAGTAAATACAGACATAAATAACAACATCATTTTATAGCAAAAAATAGCTACTTCCCCCCTGTCCCTGCCCCCATCTTGACACAAATCTCAAAAGCATTAAAGAGGTTGTTAACATTTATCAGATCTCTTATAGGAAATAAAAAGTCAACATTCTCTAGCTTTTACAAGGTAAATATGTAAGTTGAAAATAAAAATCAATCATGATGCTATTAAATCATTATCAAATGTCAATTTATATTGTTCATAGAAATATTTAATCAAATGTGTTATAATACTCCCCAGTGTTAAGACTAAAACTTTCTCAGTAGGTAGAAAAAAGCTTTGAACTCACAATCTCAGTGACATGTGTTACAAAATCTTGAATTTTGTATTTCAGAGTAAATGTCAGAATAAAGTATATATCTATTGACCATGTGTCTTTTATCTGTTATTTTCCTATTCTTCAAGCTATGGTTACTTTTCAAATCAAAGTAGTTATAAGACAGTGAGACACAGAAGAGTGTCCAATCTTTAAGTTAGAATACATTTTAAACATTGACCTAATAGGGTCATTCACATGAAGTAGGTGAATATTGATTAATTCTGGAATTAGGATTTTAGGCATTGTCTTGCCATGTGACTTTAATTCTGTTATCACTTAGTTACATTTTTAGTTCTGAAAATTTTCAATGTGAATCTTTCAAACTCTAACACATCACTCTACACAACATTGTTTATTAGCTTAATATTAACATAATAATTAGGCACACTTGAAACTTTGACTATTTGATATTTCTTAAAATTAATGAACCTAATTCCCTACAGTCACAATAACATCCTCAGAAATTGCTTAAGGTTTGTGAAATGATACAACAATTTAATCATTTAAAATTCTATTTCAAAAGTCATGGCATGAGACCCAGTGACATGAT